>NC_090999.1:32928333-33240000 GCF_041146395.1 Eulemur rufifrons | reverse complement strand
TTTCTGATGATATCTAATAGCAAATGTAATTCTGACTAGGAACACTGGTTGCCTCAGGGGAGATAAACTGGGTGGCTGGGGTAAAGGGAAGGGAGGAAGAAGAAGAGTGACTTACATTTCTCTGAACACTCTTTTGGACTTTGTACAATGTGCATGTATCATCTATTCAAGAATAGAAAATAGAAAAGTGAATGTAAATGAAGACAAAGAGAAGGGAAAAAATAAGTAGGTCTGCCCAATTAGTATGACTAAAAGCGAAACAGCCATATTGGATTTTAAGAGAACTTTCTTTTTATCACTGTGGTTTGTCTTCTGGTGAGTTTGCAGCCTTTTGGAACCTAAGGTAAATCATAGTGGGAGGATATTTGGATGAACTTTGAATTCAGCTTTTGCTCACATGCAACATCAAGGCATGTGCCACTTTGGGTCTCAGGTTTCATTTGGACATTTATAAAAAAATCAGAGTCAGAGGGGATGTTAAAGACCATCATTTAGAATTAACATATATCCTCCTTTTCCTTTTTACAAAGGAGAAAGCCCAGGGGCCACATTATGAAGCGTTCGAGGTTACACAGGCCTGCAAGACCTGAGTGTGATGCCTCATGGGGGGCTCTTTCCTCCATATAGTTGTAGCTGGTGACTTACTTGAATAGAGATGGAACTCGTGAATGTACATGTACTTACAGGCAGAGTTTGGTGCTGGTGCCAGGAAAACCCAATGATTCTTTGTGGTAAAGTGTTTTAAATTTTTTTTCAAAAAGTCAGAGTGAGGACCGTTGCACCAAGCAAAGGACAATGTAAAATACAGTCTGATCTCATTTCACCCTGGAGTGGAAATTTGGTTGGGAAAAGGACAGATTTTATCCAGTGATGACCATCCTAACAGTCTCACATAGTCCAGTGTGAGAATTACTAGGTTTGTTCTCCCGGTCTATGTGTTTGCTTTTGTGGCCCTAGGAAAGTGGCAATAGAAACAGCAAGGCCTTTCCAGGAAGAAAATGGCCTGGTCTTCTAAGAATTCCAAGGAGCAGGCTATTAGAAAAATTCTATATTACAAAATGATTTTAATTGATTAAAATCTAAATGTTCTTATGAGGATAGATCAAGAAACATGAGAAAATGAAATTGTGTTGTTCTGATGTAGTTATGGGTTCTCAAGAAATGGGAGTCCTAACAGCAAGGGAAGTATGTCACCCTGAGGGGCTTTTCACCATTGGGGCTGTACTAGGTTGTGCCCAAGGATAGGGTTATTCTCTGGGCCAGAAGTGACTTGACTGGTCCATTTTGACCTGTATTCTTCAAGAGCCCCTGAAATCACTTTCTTGACACTGGGCTTATGTCAATGCAATTCATCAGCACGTGGCTGCCAGAATGTGCTTTAGGAGATATACTTCTTAGCTGGTCAGTATTAATTACAGTTCTTTAATGGCTCTCCATTGCCTTTGGTATGAGGTCAAAATTTCTCAAGGAGTCTTGCAAAGCCCTTCACGGGCCAAGCCGTGTCAACATTCCAGCCCCATTTTCCTTCATTCCTCACAAGCCTTTAAGTCCCAGCCTCTCTGAACTGCCTGAAATTCCTTGAATGTGCTGTGGCTTGTCATATCTCTGAAAGCTGGTTACCTGAAATTGTAAGATGCCACCTCTTCCTCACCTCCTTTTTTTTTTTTTAACCCATTCCCTGCTTGTGTTTGATATCTCAATTCAAGCATCATTTCATCTATGATTTATTCATCAAAGATTATGGTCACTGAGAATAAAGATGAGTAAAATATGCACCTTACCCTGGAGGAGCTTTTAGTCAATGGGTGATAGATGTGTAAACAAATACACGAGCTATTTACAGATCTATGTACAGGGTACAATAGGGCACAGGAGAGGAACAGGAAAGGTTCTTTGATCCCTCCAGGCTGTTAAAGGCCCCCACGCAATGCTCTCAGACTTACTAAAACTGCCGTGAACTCATATCATTTGAATCTTAATCATTGGCTCATTTTCTCTTCCAGTGGGAACCATCTCAATAATTTCTAAATCTCTGGCCTCTAGTGTATAATGTCCCCCCATTATTGGTACCCCTAAAATATTTACTTCTTAAGTGATAAATGTAGTCGTGATTACCCCCAGCAAATGCTGGAACCTTGTGTAATCCAGCCGATGGTAGGGAGCCAAACATGGCTGGCCAAACCTACCCACGGGCTCAAATCATAAAGGGGAAACATTCGAGTTTTATTAGAGGAAGCCATACTGCAGAGAACAATGGAACAGGTGCCAGAAAGAAGTAGAAACAAGAAACCTGAGAGCCAAGAAGAAAGGGAAGGGAGACAAATGTCTCACTCTGAAGTCAGGAAAGCCAATCCCATCTAACCCAGCTGAACTTCATTTATGGGAGAGCTCCATGTCCCTAACAAAAATGTCCTGGTTCCCTTCCTCACACCCTCCAAGATCTGTCATTTCTTTATTTATTTTAGTGAGTATAATTAGATTTTTGTTTCATGCAACCCCCCAAAATTTAAGTTACATGTTATTAATGTACTGAGGTTTTTAGAACAGCACAGGGGAAAACCACCTACTGACTATGTTTTGGTCAGCTGTCACATATTTACATTTTAAAAATATTTCTGAATAGATTAAAACATCATGAAGAGTTTGTTAGTCTTGTCTGAAAATGAAAATGACCTGGACTACTAGAGCTAAGAAAAGGAATGAAATGAATCAATTAGCATTATTTGACTAGTCGTCATTGTCTGCTGATTTGTTTTGGTTTGAATGACCTAAAAGAGTGTTCGTTCTGAAGCATCTCCCAGGGAACCTAAGCAGTCCTAAATCCACAGGAGTAGGAACATCCGAATCTCTATAATTATTTAGCCATTATAGGAGATGACAACATGACCCAAGAACAGTTGAGAAAACATTGAGTACAAGCTATATGAATAAAATATTCAGTTATAATAACAAGGTCAGATGTATAGGAATATTAGGAAAATCAAGAATTTACTGGTATTCTTGAAGAAAAGGAATAAGCTTTGTTTGACTGATTATCTTAGAATTCAGGTTTAGAGTAGGTAAATGTAAATTCATCAGTTATGCCAAACTTTTCTAACTATTGAAATGCTAAAAAAAAGTATTTGGAGGCATTCCAAAGACTTCTAAATTTTTATAGGTGTTTATAAAAAAAATAAATCTCTCTTTCCTGGTTTTAGGTAAACATAGACCTACATGCTATGTTTAATTGCAGATAGTTTTCATAGCTTACGTTCTAGTACAGCTATCTCCTTCTCTATTAACGTTCTTTTGTTCTTATGTTAATGGTTTTATTATTGATGTGTCACTTATTTTAAGTTATCCCCAAATCTTAAGAAGGAATCAGCAGGTTACATAATGAATAAGTAGAGAATATTTACCTCTCTTGTGACTATATTGACAAACCTCTCACAATTTGTATTTTTTTTTTTTTTTTTTTTTTTGGCATCAGAATGAAACTCCCCACCATATAAAGCAGACAGGAAAGTTTCTATGTGTTGGGACAGGACACAAGACCGTTCCCAGGGGTAGTAGACCTTTGTTGTTCCTACTGTACAGAATTTTTCAAAGCAGTACACAATCTAAAATTTCAGGCAATAAAAAGGACTGTGACAGGTTTTATTATATGTTAATGATTACAAACATTTATTAATAATTTGTTTTTATAATTAGAAACTAATATTTCAAAAAAGTAGTTTTTATATCCCTACTTACACTGGGGGCAAGCCAAGGCCCAAGAAGGATCTTAGAGCTGGGATTTAAAATCTACTTCCAAACTGATGTGCTTAACATCAATTCTAAATGCTAACACTTTGAAATTCACTTTGGAAACCTTGGTGAACAGTTGGAGGGGGATATGAAATCTGCAGAAGAAAGCTAGCAGTGATGTGTGAGCTGTGGAAAGAGGATATGCCATTAACTAGCCCTTACTTCTTAACTGCAAGGCTCCTTGGTATCCTCCACACTCCACTGGGAATAGGTAACCTCAGGGAGACTCTGCATTCTCAAACATCCATTGCTCTTTGGCTTGAAGGTTCTCTTTTCTTTTATAAGGGATGTATACTATTTGATTTTTTTTCCCCAGAAGAAACTAATAGCTGTGAACCTTCAACCAAGAATGGTATCATTTAAAATGAATATGTGACAATACATATTCACAATGACCTTTATTCTGTGATCCGAGTCGTATTTGGTCCATGCTGATATTCATATAAGTGCTCAAGCCACGGAAAAGAAGATAGCTAAAAATGCCCCAGCTATTTTTCAAAAAGAATTCACAGTAACTGTTAAAAAAAAGAGAGAGAGACAATAGGACATTTTGAACATAGGTGGCTATTTGTTATTATAGAAATATTGTTAATTGTTTTAGTTGATATAATGATTTTTGGCTATTTTTAAAAAGAGTAATTATTATATAGAGATATATGAGAAAGCATTTATGCATAAAATAATATGATATCTGAGATTTGCTTTGAAATAATATGCAAGGGAGAAGTAGAAGGGGATATGGATTACCTAAGATTAACCATGAGTTGATAATTGTTGAAGCGAGTTGAAGTTCATTATTAATTCTATCTACTTTTGTATGCATAGAAAATGTTATGCAATAAAAAGCTAAAAAAGAAAGGGTCTTAATATGCTCTATAGACAATTTATGATCTTCTTCTACTTGTTGTCCAGTCACATCTTGGACTTAGTAACTGTAAGGTTGAGTAGAGAGAGGAACAAAACTAGGCATAGAGTTGGTTATTGGAGTGTGTGTGTGTATTTCAGTGTTTTTTTGGTGCAACTGTGTGTTTGGTCATATGTGTATATAGGTCATTGATTCAGTGAAAAATTTTAAATACATATAAAAGCTTAATAATGTCTATACTGTTTTTAGATTGATATATTGAATTACTTATACTTCTTATTCCTTTTGTTATGTGCAACTCTATAATAGACTTGGAGATATCTTTAGTTGTCATATTTATTTGCTATTCTATCAGCAAACTTGCAGCTAAACTTTACCACTTTTGCTTAATCACTGAAAAAAGTTTTAAGAAAGATTTAATAACTTTCCTAAGATTCATTGAGTTAGTAGCATAGGCAGAAAATAAGACCCTGTTAGTGATATTTTTAGCTCTCAGTGTACCAATCTTCATGTTCTCCTAACATTCCCATGAGTTTTAGTCACAATTTTTATTTTTTACTATAACAAAATCAAATATTTTAAAACTTAGGCATCATGGAACAAGTTCAGTTAATGAAGTGCCAACTGAATTTTGGCGCCATTTCTTGCATATTTGTCATCAAGAGTCAAAAGTAATAGGAAAGAAATTAGACTGATAATAGTGGTTTGGTTTCACAGAAACAGAATCGGCAGTGTACAGTCAGTGCTATGGAATTCTGAATTCTGCCATTACAACTACCACTACCATCCTCTCTAATCAGTTTCAGCAGACTCGTTGGATTGAATTAACATCCGGAAATCTTTTACTACAATGAAACTAAACATTTCTGCCTAAGTCTACAATGTTTAGTCATAGTTCATGTTTATTCCTTTTACGTTCTGAAACTATTATACATGGCCTGTCATTGAATTACTTTCAATTAGTGTTCCTTTGCTGACTTTTGCCAGGAATGCTGCCCAACCTTTTGACCGACTGATATGGTGTTAGGAGGCATTTTGGAGAGAGTGCTGTGCTTCTTTTTGAAACCATGTTTTCAAAGTCAAACTTTCAACCAAATTCTCTGCCTCTCTGAAATCACTGGCTTTTAGTAAAAGTTAGTTTCATTTTAATGTAATCTCTTTGTCATGTTGTATTTCTCTTCCCTAACAGAAATTGTGAACTCTCTCTCAGGCCACGCATCATTAAGTCCACTGGTTTAACCATGAAGCACAACATTTTTTTTTTTAGATTTGAATTGGAGTAATATTACTTCCCCAGTTTCTTAGACATGATTAAGCAGAACATATTGTGTAGTTATGAATGTGGACTGAGGGGGAGTTTATAATTTCTGTCAGGGAAGAGTTAAGCACTTTGCCTAGAACAGATGGGGCACGTGTGTACTACACTTGAGACCTCCATAGACTGGAACGAGGATACCAAGATGTGTGAGAGAATCAGTAGCCATTATCTTTCCAGATATGGTTGGTTTATTTCTTTCTGTTTCTACCTAATTCACCCTCTCAGCACCAAATTGATAAAGATTACATATGGATATTCTTTTTTGATATCAGCAGGTAGAATTGTGAGCAGGCAATAAAAAAAAAATCCAAAGATTATTTTTTGTTTGCTAGTAACTTTTAGGTGATTTTAAGATTAACATCCTAACAGTTTCCATACAGTAGTAACCCATATAGTTGTTCTCTCTGGGAGCCAGTCAGTTTGCTGGTGGTAGCATTACCAACGTAATGGGCAAATAATACTTCTGTGTCTTTTCCTGAATCCACATGACTGGTTTTGAAATTGATGAGTTTTTGCCATCTTCAGTGAAAGATCCTAAAGGAAAAAGGAAAGTTGTATACTAATGACACACCACAGTCACATGGTTCCTCTTTAGCCACTGCAAGGCACGTTATAATAATGGAAGTATTAATTGTTGCTTGTCACATCATGAAACAGAGATACAGTAATGATCAGGGTTCTAAATGGCAAATTCTACTCTGGTCAATAGATTGGTCTGTAAGCTTTAACCCTTAAAGAAACACAGAAGAAAACAAAACAGGAACAGGTAATAAAATTTTCAAAATGTGTCTAAGGTCATGTAGATGATTGTGTCAGAGTTTAATCATCTTGCATTTGCACCTTTGACAGACCCAGACCCTCCCTCACTTGTAAATTGGAATGGCCAAGCAACAATTCCTCTGAAGTACAGATCCAAGTGACAGAGTGATCCATAATCCTTCAGTGGTGATGTTACTATTAAAAGTCAGATCCAACCACAAATATAGAATCCAGTAAGGTATTCATAGGAAAATAAATTCAAGAGCTATCCTCTTCTATTCCAAAGTTATCCTCTTAGAGTTAGTCAGATATTTTTGACTAGAAATACATTTTAGAAAATGCCTGACCTTCTATTCAATGATTCATTTACTGAATGATAAAGTTGGTTCAGAAGGATCTGACGTTGCCCTCTGTATCACTTGCACCTAAATGAAAAGAAATAAACCAGAAAAACCTTTGCCCCAGGTGCCCAAAGACATAAGATATACACACAAGTTCTCAGCAGTCACCATGGAAAGTAAAAAACAATACCAAAGACTACTGTTTGCACAATTCTCGACCAAGCATTGAAAAGTATAATATGAAATGCTTATTAAACACCTTGCTGACACATATTAACATTCTTATTAATATTAATCAGATCTTGGTTCAATAAACTTGTGCCACAAAGAGATGTGACATCTGTGGAACATTTAAGCTCAGTAATTGGGTCACAAAAATACTAAACAGAGACCTAAATTCACTTGGAAATGTTTACTTTTATTTAAAAACAGAATTCTCAAGTGCCTCTCTGCTTTCTGATTTCATTCACAACAAGAATGAAAATACTGAAATGTGGCAGGATTTCTAACAGAACGAAAGCCAAGAAACTCTGCAAACACAGTGTTGAGATTTCCGGTTTAATTTCCAGGACAAAGAGATTCATTGTCAGTTTTTATCATCTCTGCTACATGGATACCTGGATAAACAAAAGCTATCGACCTCTGCAGGGTCACCTGATGCCCCATTTGCCTCTAATTTTGCATTGCTCTTCACAGTACGGTGCTGGGATGAATCCAACCTCCCTTTACCACAATGGCTCCTAACCATTCCCAAAGGAAGAACTGGAAAATAGTTGGAATTTTTCTTCTATACTTTCACATTAGTTTATTCTCAGAGCACTTATCATTTGTGTTGTGAGCCACATGCTGGGTAAAGAAATATGGATGAGGAATTTAACTACTTTTTCTCCCTCAAGGGCAATATCATATTTTTGTTCATATAGTGCTTGTTTTGTTTTGCTTTGACACATAGCTTCTGTAAAAATTTCAGTCAGTCTTTGTCTTTGGATTTAAGTACACAATTCTAGGCAATAAAAACAAACACCAAAGCATGAATTTTTAATATTATGAATTTAGTTGTTTTCATGATTAATCTTTTTATGGTATCACTCAACTCATTATCTTACACATATTATCTATAACACAAAAAAGTGTCTATTTTGTGACTTTATGAAAAAATTTATGAGTACTCAGGTTCCACTTAGGACTATCACAAGTGCCATTTTCTTTTCTTATAAACTTACTTTATTCTTATGCTCAGATGAAAGAATAAAAGCATTTGCTATTATAGCAGCCAATACTCTCCTATCAGCTTGGCATACACAATCTCATTAAATAAGAAAAAAGAAAAAACAACAAAGGGAAACAGAGGTTATTCAATCTGGTTAAGCAATGGCACCTGGTTCTTGGTCGTCTTGATTTGTTTGGGGCCATAATGCATTGAACAGATGTTATTATTTATTTATTTACTGCTGGAATTTGTTTCTGGTTATGTTCTGATCTTATCATACTTGACTGTATCTTTCATATTCAGGTTTTTTTTTTTTTTCATTCCTATAGCCACCACTCTATGTCAACTTTTAGTATCATATACTTCAGAAATCATCTGTAGCCTCCTAGTTGGAAAAACCAGTGGCAACTCAAGTGACTGTCCATGAGAACAGTAAGATTAAGCTGAGAACAAGTGAAATTGAGAGAGGCTGCTCGGCTTAGCAGATCAAATCCTTTTTGTGGTCAGTTTACTGCCAATTTTTCTTCCAGTTTGGGTTATCATTACAGAGTTGCTCTGTGGCCATTCTTTTTTACTACCTGCACCACAGCCTCCCACCATGTTCCTCCAGTGACTCTGCCACTGAACTGAAAGCTCCTGGTTTTACTCCCCATTGATTGGCATATAGGAATGACTGTTCTTTCTTGTTTGACCCTCACCTTGATCCCTGGTATTTGTTCTTCATTTATACTTCCCAGTCTCCTGCTCTGCAGCCACTTCAAACAACTAGCACTTTACAACAAAGGACATCAGTTTCCATGACAACTAAAAATGAAAATTATGGAAGAATATGGCTCATTTTGATACCCAGTTATCAACCACCAAGGAAATTGTTCTACTGATTTGTCTTCTGTGGACAATATTTGTTCTCTT
This sequence comes from Eulemur rufifrons, assembly GCF_041146395.1. Lineage (NCBI taxonomy): Eukaryota > Metazoa > Chordata > Mammalia > Primates > Lemuridae > Eulemur > Eulemur rufifrons. The sequence goes on along the minus strand of NC_090999.1, from coordinate 33,230,809 downwards.
TTCAGAGATACTCACAAACAAAGTTTTTATAAATGCAAACTGGTCTCTACTGGAAGGGAATGTGAACAGCATTAGAGAATACCTTTTTATTCCATAAATTATTATGGTTTCTAGATAGATTATAAGACTCTTCCAGGTTGCATGATATTTTTTAGGGCACTGTTTTTTTATGTTCTGTTACAATCCATTTTAAAGAGGTAAAGTCATCTCATACCACATTAACACTATATTGCCATCCATTTCATAACCTTGCTTCTTTTATTTTTGTATCCTCTGACTGATTGCAGAATGAAGCATATTCTACAATTTGTGGCATCTTAATTGCTGACTCTTCATCTAACTCTTTCGTTTTCTGTGTTGAGTATTCTGCTTAGTTTCACAGTAACCTTTGCTTTTTTTCCTCTGGTATCTTTTGGGAGCAGACAAGTTATAGATATGATAGAAGATGCCAAAGTCACTTTGGTTTTGACTTTGCCCTATTCCAGTCTGGCCCTTGACTTATCTCTCAGTTTTAACCAATCTGCTATTCTTGGATTTACCTGCTAATCTGGCATCCTTTATGGCTGAAACTCATTCCTCTGACTCTTTTCAATCTCAGTCATTTGCATGGGATTTCCTCTTGCACTGTCCTTAACTCCTGAGACTCTAGAACTTGATGTGGTTTACTTTTCTGGCCCAGAGAATCTTGATCCTCCAGTAAGGGACTTATGCGATGGAAAGTTGAATGTTCTCCATTTTCCTCCTCAAATTTATCCTTTGCCCTTTTCTTCCCACCTCTGTTCCCCAAAAGCCTTCCCTCTTTATGGACTGTACCACTCAAGTTCTCTTGGCTTCTGGTTTCTATCTGGGTTCAGCAATGCTGGAGATTAGCAGACAGGAGACAAGAGTAGGTGGAGTATTGATCCTCCCTGTTTCTTCTATTCAATCACTGTGTGCAGACTCTGGTATGTGTTTGGTCAAAATCACTGAGCAACACAGCCAAAATTAAGTAGAAAGTTTAGGGATTATCTGGTAAATTATTCTTTGCCAACAGCTAAATAGGATTATGTTGGACTTGGGTTAATTTTTTTTTTTTTTTTGCTTATTCAGCCAATTTGAATTGGCTGTCTACAGCAGACCAAAGTTAAGAGAAGATTGTGGGCTTTTAGACAAAGGACTGTCATTAGCAGAATGGAATAGAGTCACATCCAGGGAAATCATGAAATAACTTGTGTTTCAGCTGGGATTAAAAAGGAAGAGTGAAGAACAACATAGATGCAATTTAATTGTGGCACTGAGAGATTGAATACTGAGAGATAATTAGTGTTAAAAACAAAAGTTCCATATTCTAAAATTTTAGGTCATAGAGAAAAATTAATAATAAATATTCATCTTTTGACATATGCTAATTGAAATGGCTGATGATGCAGACCCAATCCACCAGACTTCTGCTCTGTTCATTGGGCAGAGGTGATTTCAGACAAGTCTATCTATTTATTCCCCGAATTAAATCTCTGCCTTCTGTGTTTCTCCAGTTCTATCCTGCTCAATAAAGAACCACACAACTCACACTCATAGTGAACAAAGCTATTATTTAATGGAATCTTTCCACTGTGAAACCAAATTATTTTAATTGGCTTAAAATAATACTAAATGCTGAAAGCCAAGTACGCGACCTTTGGCCCTGCTGGTGTTTAAGATATCATACTCATCATACTTTCTGGTGAGAGTCTCAGGCCCGTCTCTGAAGAAGGGCCAAATGTAAATAAATTCATAGTGTTTAGAGCAGAGTTTTGCCAATGTATATTATGTCTCATATAAGCCCTTATTATATAACTTCCTTCTTTGGGTTTTACAGAGTTCTTGTTTGTTGACATTCAGGGTGTGTCTAGAAAGTGTATTTTTGATTTATCCTACTCACCTAGGCAGGGTGCCCTGGACATTAGGGGATCTGGTTTATACTTCATGGTTTATTTTTTGTGGTTGTGTATTGCTTACATTTTGTTCATGTGCCCTTGGACTTCTTAGGAAAAGCTTGACAGCTCATTTTTATAAATCAATAAATAAGTAAGTAATACATCATGGATCAAAGGCCACAGCAGCAGCACCATAGAGAGAATTATATTGTCCTAGGCACTTATGTACTTATAATGATGATATCCTTGGACCCAAGGCCTAACACATTTTTCAATAGAACTATTAGGTTCCATACAAGATCAACAATTACAAACACTCTAGTGAAGATGATTAAAATTTAACAGGCTTCTTTTACAGGCTTCAGAGTTTAATATTCTCATGTCTTCCTCCTTGGCCTGACTTCTTTCTGTATTTCAGAATTCCCTTGTTTGACTTCCAAAAGCTACTCTGTTAATACCTCTTAAACCCAGAGGCATAATTGAAGAAGAATGAAACTTGGAATTCTCAAATCTTTAATGAGCCTCCCAGGAGACAGGTTTAGCTTAGGACTTCCATCCAGGAGCAAGCATGCCTATCACTCTACATGCTCTGGGTCAAACTTCAGAACCTCTAGTTCAAGAGGAGATTTTAACTCTTGTAAAATCCACCAAGTTTTATTTGAGAAAAGAGGAGGGAGATTTAGAGAGGGCATTCCTCAGGAGCTATAATCTGGACTGTACCCTTTGCATCCACGGATATTCATCTGTCCTGTTTAGCACTGTCTCTCAGACCCAAATAGTTCCTGGCACAGAGGAGAACTCACACATTATTGGTGAAATCCATTAATGAATAAATGTAAATTTTGAAAGCAGGTAGAAAAACTAAAAATTTAGTAGGCAGTCTTAAATTTCTAATGTACACATATATCACCTACATTTCAAAGCAAAACAGACATTTATTAATAAAGAAAAATAAAATACAGAGTGACAGCAAAAATAAAGGAGAGGCAAAGGGGGATGAGAAAAATTAGGATCATTAAAATTTGTTCTAAAATCGTCTTTGTGGCCTTCTTTTTCATCATTTTATTTCATAATAATGAGAATAATAACAATACAATAAATATAGCTCAGACATTTTGAAGCCTTACTCAGTGCCAGGCATGAGCCTAAGGATGCTATGTGTACAACTGCACTGAATTCTCCTGACAGCTGTGTAAAAGCAGATGCCATGATTGCTCTTATTTTATAGATGAGACAAAGAGGCTTAAAGGAGTTAAGTTCCTTTGCCCAAGATCATAAAGCATGCATGTGGAAGATTTGAACCAGGTTGTCTTTCCCCATATCCTCTTGCGGGATGCCCAGTGTCCTCAAAGCATCCTCTTGTTACCTAGAACCCCAACAACTACTTCCTCTGGCTGTGAAGCCTCAGGAGTCCTATAGCATACCCAGATGGGTACTAAAGACTGAATATTGTGTCCCCTCCAAAATTCATATGTTGAAATCTAACTCCCTATGTGATGGTATTTGGAGGTGAGGCCTTTGGGAGGTGATTAGGTCATGAGGGTAGAGCTCTTATGTATGGGATTAGTGCCCTTATAGAAGAGACTCTAGAGAGCTCTCCCACCCCTTCCATGTGAGGATAGAGAAGATCACCATCTTTGAACCAGGAAACAGGCCCTCACCAGACACTGAATCTGATGGCACCTTGATCTTGGACTTCCCAGCCCCCAGAACTATGAAAAATACATTTCTGTTGTTTATGCCACCTAGTCTATGGTATTTAGTTATAACAGCCCAAATGGACAAAGACAATGGGCTTTCCTAATCTCACACCCTTCAAAACTTGTCTGTTTTATGTGCTTCAGAGCCCTGCTCTGAGGAATTAATTCTTGCTAATGGGTTAAGGGCAGGGATAATAGTTAATTTGTAATTACCCCAAGGAAATCCATTTATATCTTTAAGAGAAGCTCTCTGAAGAGTGTGCTTTGCCCAAAGGAATGACTACACGATTGAGAAGTTCAGACAGTTGGAAGATCTTGGAGGAAGGGCACTAATTTGGCCCAGGTTGACTTTTCAGTGCTCTTGACATCACACTAAAAAGGTAGATGCCTTTTTTGGCTTATGCTCTGGGAAGATGTGACAAGGGAGAGAGTGTTTGCATGTTCCTTCATTATTTATAAGTAAATTCTAGTCAGGCTCATTCATATGTATGTACTCATTTCCCCTTTTGGCTATGAGAGCACCTAGGAAAGTTTTGGCCTGTATCCCTTGGGGTTTCTTGGCAAAGATAGCAGTTTCAAGGAAAAGAGACTGCTTGCTCTTTTGGATTGACATTTGTGCTGATGCAGCAAGCAAACAAGCTTCTCTATGGGTGTGTATGTTCTGAATCAATGTCAAAATTCCTCCTTTAGTAGTATTATCTGTTGTAGATGGAGGAAAGTGTGTTTGTGTGGAGAAAGAAAGAGAGAGAGAGAGAGAGAGAGAGAGAGATAATTTAAAACCCCCTCAAACCTTGGATTTATTTAATTTGGAATTGAATTTACATCTTTTCCTTTCTATGAGATATAGTGGAAATAAAAATTGTGATCTTGAATTAACTGATTTCACCTCTGCTGGTAAATATAGTCCAATAGTCATGATGGGAAGCTCAGAAAAAAGCACTAATGGTAGAAAGAACAGTGGTCTTTGAGTCAGAAGGCGTGGGTTCTTGGATTTACCCTGCTGTCTCCGATCTGTGAAAACTTCTGCAAGTTTAATTCACCTCTCTGATTCTCGACTAGGAGACCCTCTCAGTTTGGAAATCCTAAAATTCTATGATTACTGATTTAAACCTTTGTCATTTATAATTTTTTCCTTCAGAGATCTTGCCAGCTGTCTTAGTTTAGGTTCTCCAATTGCAGACCCCAAGACAAAGATTTTTAAAGGAAGTGATTTTTAAAGAAAATGTCACACGGAAGAACAGTGAATGAATGGGAAACAGGACAGGACAGTAGGAAGCCAAGCAGAGATCCATTTCAGGCAAACATCATATCAGACTTATCTACAGGGGAGTTCTGGAGGGTGAGTTGTGCCACAGTTGTCATGACACAAGGCAAAGGAGCTGGGTTTCCTACCTAAGCACTTGTTGAAGGCCACTATGTCTCCCTGCTATCTCTTTCTCAATTCCCCGAACTCTGGTTTCTCCTAGGTATGAATGCAAAGGGACTCTAGTAGGCTGAGCTCAGTTTTCCTAAAAAGAGTGGGTGCTGGCTATTGGAAGTGAAAGTATACCCAAAGGGAGAGTGGTGCACAAAAATGGTAGAAAGAGATTTGAGGAGATCAGGGTGGAGCACCATTCTGCTCTATTCTACTATACCGTGTAAGAAAACTCTTGTGACATGGCCAAGTTACTATCAACATTAAAGATACATGGAGAAATATGAAAGGCTTAGAAAGCATCCACTTGAGGCTAAATACCATTGTCAGACCAAACCAATTCTATGCTCATATCTGATTGCTTGCAGAGTTTCAAGAGATATGGGAAAAGCACCAACAATACCTGCTACTATGTAGAACTCAGGTCAGCATCATATTTTTCACATGAAGTTGTCTGCTCTTTCTGTATGGTGTCCAGAGTCTTATAAATGAGAATCCTGTACAAGGTAATCACATGAAGGGTAAAAACAAAACAACAAAAGGTAGCTGGGGAAATCTATGCACATCCAGATAGTTTTTAAAGCAAAGATATATGTTCAAGTTTTTGGCAATGGTCTTATTCCCTCCTCAGACATACTTATTTTTTTAATGAGCTACTTTATTTTCTTGCAAAACACCTACATACTTAAAATGTTTTCCTTATGAATCAATTTTTTATTTGACAGAAGTGAAGATACTTGTGCCCATAAAAAATGCCATGTGTTTTTGAAGTGTTAGAAAAAACAGCTCTTTGGCACTAAACAAAGCTGAGGCAGGAACGCAGGAGAGCAGCTGCAGAATGACAGAAAAAATGTAGATAATGAGCCATGTGAGAGAATGTATAATTTAATGTGGGGCCTTGATGCAAAGGGAGGGGGCAGGAGGACCATACATGAGAAAACAGTTAAAAATAGTGACTAAAATGACTTTAAATCCAATAAAACAGAAAATGAATCAATTAGTGCTTGAACGTTGGAGGAGGCACGATGTTGTGAGAGAGTCTGGAAAAGGCTGACAGATTTTTAGTCTATGAATTTAAATTCATAGGACCAACAATTTCTCTGCCTAGAGAGATTTATATGCTGTTTTTTCTTCTCATACTAGTTTACAAAATGACTTCCTTTCCATTCCACTTTCTGAGATGTGAACCAATCTGTTAGAAGAGCCTCAGTTTTCAGTTTTCTGAAAACATTCCCCAAGATGTATGGCAAAATGTGTTCAAGTTTTAGAAAATTCTTGTAGCTCCTGCTAAACTGTGGTTCTCTCTGCATATGGATATTAGAGGTGCTTCTTAGGAGTTGACTGAATTGGCTCATTGTGCCATGTTGATGGAATTCCAAGGAATGATAGCACGTGGCCCTGTCTGATGCCTTTTAACTTCTTTCTGATGTTTAATTATATTATCCATGTTCCTGTGTATCGGATCCTATAACATCCAGGGTCTTCCTGGTGAGTGCTGATTTTACGGGAAGTTAGGGAAAGCTATTAAGAAACTGAAAGCTTTGAAGCACAGCCTGGCTAGCTGTCTTCTTGGAATGCTGTACCTGACACTTGTCTTCGCGGAAGCAGAGGCCTGGACAACTTCTAGTAACCCTTCTCTTTTCTAGGAAAATAATGTGTTCTCCATAACAAGTCCTCACTCAATGCTGGCTGCATACATGAAGGAATGAAATATTATAAAATGTGTGGTAAAATACTATGAAAATGAGGTTCATGGGTTATGCCCCCAAAATGACATTTTTACCTTAGAATTTTGAAACAGTAAGAAATCTTTTATTTTTAACTAGAAGTCCAATCTAACAAACACCTTTCTTACTCTCAGGTTTTTATGTTTCAAAATTCTAGTCATCAATCCATTTTGGAATAGATGTATGCTTACTAGAAGTTAACTTTCATGTTTTTTTTTTTTCCAATTTTCCTCCAAATTGATGGTATGTATAATAAATAATCCATTTAGCACTGAGGAAGCATGGTAGATAATATATTTCTTTCTAAGAGCTTAAAAATTGTTCCCATGTTATCTCATTTATTCAAAAAATATAATTTGTAGGGAAATCTGTATCAGAATTTTATAATCAGCTTTGGTCTTTAACTCCTATCCATTTATATTAACATAGTATTTCTAAAATCTGGTCTATGAACCCATTGCCTCACAATCACATTAAATGCTTATTAAAATTCAGATCCCTGGACTCCAAAGCAAACCAAGCAGTAGGATTATAGAGCTTGGACCCCGAAATATGCATTTTTACAAGTTCCAGATGTGATTCCTGTGAACATGAGAAGTTGAGAACCACTGGCCAAAGTGCGGAGTGGACCCCAGGTAAAACTGTGCAGCAGGCTTTGTCTTCAGTGATATTTGGCCACCCCTCCACATTCCTCCCCTGCTTCCCATACCACTGGTTGTTATTTCAGTCCTTCAAAATGTATTTTTTATAATGAATTTATAGCAATGCATCAATGACTTGATTTGTTGCTCATTCTAGTTGTGAATTAAAAACAGGACTGCAGAGGATAGTAAGGATAGTAAGTGCCTCTCTAATGGACTTTTAGCCACTGTGACAGCAGAGTTATTTGGAGCCAGAGAAACTACCCCAGCAACCATCACAGCTGCGGAACTTATAACTGTATTTACCGACTCACCACCGGACTCTCTTAAAGTCACTTTGTGTAAGGTCCCTGGAAGCAGGAGTTGGGATAAGGGTGAGGCAACACCAGTGGCAAACTTTTAGCTCCCACTGTCTCTCCAAAAGTTTTGAGTTAGGGAAAATTCTTTCCCTGCCCCAAATGAAAATTTGCATAGTTTCCTGACTTTTTTTGGTCTTTTAAATGGGGAAAAAATGCAGTCTCAATGGAGTCATTTATAGTGTCTAGTTTTATGTAATAATCAAAACTTAGAACTTGATTAAAAACTATTAATAAATCTTCCCTTTCTCCCAGCTATGCCTTGCTTTGGGCTGTCTGCTTGCAGTGGCCTTTCTCTTTTTTCCCCCATTTGGCATTTCCCTTCCTCACCTAGCAGAATAACAATTATTTCCTATCCTCCAAGTTTCCTGGAGAGGTGAGAGGGATAGGAAAGTTCTTGCTCAATTAGTATGATCTTAAGAAGGCTGGGTGCTCTGAACTATGGAATATTTCCTCCAGTTCTTCAGAAACTGCCATTGGGCACCTTGACTGCATGTCTTGTGATATGGGTGGTGCATTTTTCTCGAGTTGGCTCTTCTGTCCTCAGCCCATGATTTTCTCCTCTCCCTTCTGCTTTTTCTACCTCCTTTCGTCCCTTCCTCCTTCCTTTTTAAATCTTTTCTCTTTGCTGGATCACTCCACCCAGATTGGCTTACCATAAGATGATCCTCTTGAGCAGTATTTTAAATGGCTTCAGGTCAGTTCCCCCTTCTACTTGTGTCAACACACATGCCTGTTCTACCTCGATGAATCCCGGGAATAAGGCAGATTCCAATATAGCTGCGGCCTCTCCTTTGCCTTGGACTAGCCAGCCAGCTGTTTCAGTTACCTATTGCTGTGTAACAAACAACTTACACAGTGGCTTCAACTAACTCGCACAGTGATTCATTATGTCTTCTGGTTCCTTGGGTTGGCTGGGTAGTTTTCCTGCTGGTTTCGCCTGAGCTTACTCATGAGCTGCATTCAGCTGGAGGGCTGGCTGGGCTGGAGGGCCCAATGAAGCCCAGTTCATGCATCTAACAGTTAGTGTTGGCCATTGTCTGCCCCCACTTCCCATGTCTTTTCATCCTCCAGTTGGTGAGATTGACTTCCTACAGGGTAGTCTTGGTACAGTGTTCCAATAGCCAACAAGTGGAAGTGGCAAGGCCTCTTGAGTCTTGGGCTTTTTAAGTCACGTAACATTACTGTTGTCAAATTTTATCAGTCAAAGCAAATCTGAAGGCTAGCTCAGATACAAGGGGTGAAGAAGTAGACTCCATGCCTTGATGGAGGAAATGACAAAATCACAGTGCAAAAGAGCTTGAATACCACAATGAGAGGACTTTGTGGTCATATTTCGTAATTTACCACACTAACTTTTAAGTTTGCCAGATTTATGTCAAGCACTAGTTCACCATGTCCCTGTAATGGCAGAAGACATATATTGAGCTCTCTGAATGGTTCCATTGAATAAACTCCCTCACACTGGGCTTCATTGAGGGCAGGCAAAAGGAGGCATAGGAGGGCACACAGAACTGCTCATTCCAAAGAAACCCTCCTCATAAACATTCCCCTAATTTCTGATGCCCCCATCCTTGTTTATCATCAGTATGAGTCAGGTATCTAAGAGTCAGGTAACCCATATATGGATCACTCCTTTGTAAATTATTTATGCAACTTCATATGTCCTTTAAAATGCAATATTTATTGTATTTAGTGTCTTAGCCAAAACTTCATTTTAACATTTTCTTATACTTACTTGAAAAAGATTTCCAAAGGGAGCCTCTCTAACTTCTGAGCAAACAGCAACTACTAGTGCAGCTTTGGAGTCTTATGGGCCAAGGTTTGACTTGCCGCTAACTTCTTCTGTCTAAGCCTTATGTGATCATCTCTGCAGTGGGACTAAGACATACCTCAGGTGTCCAATAAGCCCACTTTGAAAATCCTCTTCCGCTTGGCCAGTGATTTGTCTATGGTGCCTGTGTGACCCAGTTCTCACTAATGACATGTAAGATGAAGTCTGCTTGGGGTTCCCAAGAAATCCCTAAGGAAGAAGCCTCTTTCCTTCAACCCACTTTTCCCTTTTTCCTAGTTTAGGTGCTACCATGTGAGGACATGACATCTCACACCATTGTGTGATGCAGTCATCTCATGACCAAGAGCTGACAGGCCTGAGGACAAAAGGCCAAATTCACTGGGAAGAGTGGAACGTGGGATTGGAAGAAGATCCTGGTTGAGGCACTGAACTAATCTGCAAATGCCACTTCCAGAATTCTCATGGTGTGAGAGAGTACAATGTTTCTATTATTTTGTCACTGATAGTTGAGTGTTTTATTTGTAGCCCAAAGCATCCTAATTGATATAGTCGATGTTATTGTAGGTAGGATAGGGATTAGTTCCGAACTTTTTCAGATGAATTCAAAAAAATAAGAAAGACAAGGCTGAGAGAGTTAGATAAGTTGACTAAGGCACGCTGTTAATCAGCGGAAGATAGGAGCCTAGTCACTCTGAGCTCTAACTTCCAAGACACATTTCTAATCAGCAAACATTTATTGAGCACCTACTAAATGCAAGTGCCTAGAAAGTACCTCCCTTTTATGTCCTATGTGCTTGGGGCCTGTCCCCTTCTCTTTGTCCTTTTTTTTCTGGCAAGTTGTATAAGCTTTTATAGCCCCTGAGATAAATATTTGTAATACATAAATATTTTTAAGCCGTAATTTCTTAACTAAAAATTGAGATATATGTTCTGAGCAGGTAATCTTGGGAAAGTTGCTTAAATTCTCTTTGCCTCAGTTTCCTCAGATTATTATAAAATGGGGATAATAACAGTACACCTACTTTATTTCTTGTTATGAGGATCAAATGAGGTACAGGCATTTAGAACAATGGCTGATACATGGTCTATTCTAAATGAATTTTAGCAAACATTATTATGGGAGAAATGAAACAGGCTATTCAGGTTCAGTTCAACCAAGGAAAATTTAGTTATTATGATTTCAATATGATATTTTTCAGCTGCTGTTTTTATGTTGGAAATTATCTCTAAAAAGTAATTGTCCTCTTTCCTCATTTAGAAAGACTTTACAAGATTTTCTTTCTACTGTCCATTCTGGTAAGATAAAATTATGGTGTTAAAAGATAGAAAACATATTGGTTGGAAAATAATAATCTAAAAGTAACCCTATTGTCCTAGTGCATAATGAGTATGAGACATGGCCATGCAGAAACTGAATTTGCCTATTCATTTCCAGGTAGCCTTTGAATGTGGGAGCCAAATTTCTAGTTGCTGAGACCCAAGACTCTTTATTTTAATAAGGGGTGGCATCGCCTAAGGAGTAGTGATAAATTCTACCTAATTGTAGATGGGGAAATATTGATTATCTGCTCTAAATTTGACTGATGTCTATGGGCATATGCTCTTAAATAAGAACCTTGGTTATGGGAACAACCCTTGGTGCAGCACCCTCAGTGAATATTATTCTTGCTTTTTCCTTTAGCTGAAGGCTGGCTAGGGGATGGGTGGGGTACCTCAGGACCAGGGCTGGGTAGAATCCCTTCCTGGGGCAGTAAGAGACACTAAATCAAGCTGTCCAAGTAATCACCTGTGAGAAAGGCCAGTGCCCGGCTGCTGAGAAAGAATTGCTGATCTAAGCTTCCATTCACCTAACTGTGCAAGGCTGGGATTGAACACTCTGGGCAGGACAGACACACAGTGTGACTTTTGCGTTGATTTCTACCAATCCGTCCTGAAACTGGCCCCTTTGGCATTCTCAACAGTAGAATACTGAGCTTGTTCCTGAGGCTTGCAGCACTGTGCCACCTGAGGGCTGGTCTATTTGAAAGTACTTGGAGGCTCCATCCAAGACTGTTTTGTCTGCTGAGATAGACAGTGGAAGCCCCAGAATTCCCAGACAGATGTCCGAGGGAACAGAGGACCTCGGACACATGTGGAATCAAGAACACTGTCAACATACCTGCAGTGACTTACAGTGAGGGTGGGGACAGCAGGCAGAGGGAGAGCTGTATGACACTCCTGAAAGTCTCGAGGAGCTACAATGAGATGAATTTAGGGGGCACAGGGAGGGAGGATTTCTTTTGTTGTCCAGGAGACAGGGCTTCAAAAGTGTAGCATCCCTGGAAATTTGAAAATATTCATGTCAGGATCTGATTTTCGAGATGGCCAAACTACAAGTAGTACATAAGTAGTCACTGGATCCTTCTCCTTTGTTTTATCTCATAAACTTCCTCCCTGCTGAGTCCTTTAGTTTGTTGTCCAGTGAATGAGATGCTCCAACCCCGGACCCTCACTCTATTGGCTGGTTGCTGGTTTGCCTCCACCCTCCTGGCATGGTTCTCACCTGGGCTGCAGACCTTCCACTGTGTCTTCCACTGATGCCAGAAGCCCCCTTGCTGAATAACTCCTTCAGGAAGCCCCCTTGGGCAAGGGCCAGTCCCATACCTTCCTCATCTCTGGCCCTGATGTGGGAAAAACAAGGTGGCCAAGTGAAAATAATACAGGCATTAGATCCACATACAGGTCCTTTCTGTCACTTAATCACCATGTGATTTGGGACAAGTCTCTTTCTTCCTCCGAGCCAACTTTCCCCAGTTGTCTTAGGAAGTGATGCTGACCTAGCAAGATTATGACAAGGATTATATGCAAAATTAAGATAATGTCTATGAATCCTGCCTTAAAATTGGGTCCAAACTGGCCTTTTTCAAGATGTCAGCCAAGCAGTTGTGTTGGGATTGGGTCCCCAATGCCTGGTGGAGGAGGATGGAATTCCTCTGAAGGGTAATTTGGAGTCTTTGGAGAAAGAAGACAAGCCAAATCAAGCCTGTCTGGGAAAGTCTTTATCCCAGTGCAAACCCAGGGACCAGAGGCTGGCTTCTGCTGGTAGTAGGAGCAACAGGTGAGATTCATGCCAGAGAGGGGTGTTTGGGAACTAACGTGGATGTGGTTCTAGGAAGATGGCTACAAACTACCTCAGGGCATCTGCAGCCTGCCTCTCTCTGCCACTGGGTCCTGGATGTGTGAAGTGTCTGCCTGCTGCAGAAAGCTAGAGGCAAGGCAGATGTAGCATTTGCCAAGTGTGCACAGGGTGCTTCGAACAGAGAAACTCAGCAAGCTTTCTCTTGGAGCTGATCCAAATGTTGGAAAATCCTTCTTCTCTCCATGGTTAGGGTGGGGAAGAAACTATACATCTTGCAGAAAGAAACTTCACTGGGAAATAGGAGTATGTTCTGGGCATCAAATCAAGGAGGTTGAAATATGCTTTATCCTCAGGTAGAACGCAGTTGGTCTTTGGATAGGAGTGAACTGTGTCAACCAAAGAATTTGACCCAGGGGCTTTGGGTGGGGGCTCAGGTGGCAAAGATTACTAAGAATCTGTGTAAGATTAAGTTCCCTGAAAACACATTCTGATAGAGATATGCATGCAGGTGATTTATTAGGAGTGTTCTTAGGAACTTTATCTGTAAAGTAATAGAGAAAGCAGGATTGGGAAGAGGAAGGAGATAAATTGCATTACAGTGGTGACAAAGGCTTCAGCAAATCCAAGCAGAGCTCTGGAACTGGGAGTGCCTTTCAGGGCTCTGCTTTGGACAAGCATTGGATACAGGCTGTCCAAGAAGGGGGTAAAACCTTGAGTGAGGCAGCTTCCTTTGGCTGAGGGCAATTCTGAGAGAGGAGCACAGCTCTGAGCTATTGATAACCAACATTCCCTATGGCTAGATGAATGAGTAGTTGGTTTTGCGGTAGAGATCTTGGTGGTCCCTCATAATATCCACTAGAAAACACAACTCTTGCCTCCTGCTAACCAATGAGGATCCAAAATGAGGATTTATTAATAACTGCATTTATTTCAGTCTGCCTTAAGCCATGCAAATTCTTGCGTAATTGTTGATTTAAAAAAAATGCTCACAATATTTTTGTGTGGAAGTTCCTGAGTACTTGGCCTGTCTGTCAGTAACTAGTGTCTCCTACTGTTTCAGGAAGAGTTTCTGCCCCAGCCCTGGTCCTCTACCCATCCCCAGCTGACCTCCAACCAAAAGGAAAAACAAGAAGAACTCTACATTAAGTGCGCTACACCAACAGTTGTTCCCATAAGCATAGCTCTCATTTAGAGGAACATGTTCATAGGTCTTAGTCAAATATAGAGGAGATATTCAACATTGCCCTATCTATAATTAGGGAAAATTCATCACTACTTCTTGGGGGACTCCACTGCTTATTAAAATGAAGAGCCTTGATCTTTGATGTGATCTTGAGCCACATTTGAAAGATGGTCAAACTTTTATTGCATATCTTAAAAAGGTATATATTAAGTGCCTCAGCTCAAATTCTTTCCCTCTCTTCCAACTGTGACGATAATAATCAATAAATGTAAAATATAACACAGCTGGTCTCTAAGATTTGATTTTAGGACCTGAGATAAACATTTAATGAATGACTACTATGTGCCCTATATTAACCACTTTCCATGTATTTTTTTCTTTTAATCCAGGCACCAGCTCTCTCAGTTAGGCACGATGATACCCAATTTCACACATGGTTATATTGAGATGTAGAGATCAGGTGATTTGCTCAAGTGCCTTCAGGCAGTAAGTGGCAGTGCTGTGGTCAGAACCCAGGTAGTTGAATGTCAAAGCTTGAGAACTTACCTTTTACAGCACACTGATGAACACCCACTCAATCCTTTTCTCCAAGGTGCTAAAAAGCAGTACATGAGTAAATATCCTGAGACTAGAAAACAGAATGCTACAATACTTAAGGACATTAAAAATAAGGAAATAAACTGAAGGGGTTTTTTTTTTAAGTGTATAGGATTAGTTATTTAAAGATCATTTATACATTGGCCACTTTGTATTTCCAGCATAGTTTGATATCATGGGTGACTATTTTCAATCCTAACCCTCCATCTGAGGCAGATCAGACAGAGTCCTAACAGTAATAACCTTTAAATCAAGAAAGTTTACTCTAAATGTTCCCAACATACCTCAAAGCCAGAAACGTTCACAGTTCTACATTAAAATGTTAGAAAAAGATCACATTGCAGCAGCTGCTTATGTGGATTACCTAGTCTAGCCATTCTGCTAAGGCTTAAAAAAACCTGTCTGAGTTGTAAGAAGGAAAAAAATAAAAAAAGAAAACAAGTCTTGAAAATATCAAGTTGGTGCTTGTTGATAGAGCTGTGATTTCCCATTTGTTGCCCCAGAAGACTCAGGTGTAGCTGAAAGAAAGTCAAGGTGTTTTCCAAAGTACTCCTAGGCAGTGGAGGGATTTCTTTGCTGTGCCCTCTGCTCTTTCCAGAACTGTAGCTTCCCTTTAAATCCATGGAATGTTTCCTAGCCCCAAAGCACAGTAAGAAATCTCAGTCACTTCTCATAGCCATTTTATACAACTTCTTTTAATACTTTACAAAGAAATAAGACCAAATGTACTCTGCCCTCAACCTGTGTCTTCCATGTAAAGGCCAGTGATAGTATTACTGTGTGTGTGTGTGCACATGCATCTGACCCTTTTGAGATTTACTGTTTTTAATTTCCAAAATATCAAAGCCAGCCATAGTCTATAAGGCATGGTATGATCACCATTTTGCAGAAGAGGAGACTGAAGCAGCCTTGGGCAAAGGACAGCTCTCACAACAAGATTAGAGTCCAAGATAAGGCTTTTCAGCTACCACATTGGCTGTCTCTTCCTGGGTTCTGAACATTCCCCTTTTTTCCATAGTGCTATGTTCAATAGCATTGGTTTCCTGCCTTTCCTCATATTTGTGGTTATTGTTGGGGTTAATCATAGTAAGAAAAATGATGAAAGTAGATCCTACAATAGAATATGTCTTTGTGCAGATTGATGTCAAAGATTTGATTTCTGACACCATAAATTCAGTTCCAATATAATCATCTAGACCCAGAGATGCAAACAATATTATTTTCAGGGTTCAGAAGGTTGTCGAGAGGGGAGATAGTGTTAGAGGGCAAGGGTTCTGGCCCATGTTACAACCTTTTCACCACAAGGAACAAAATTGTCAATCTAGTTTGAAGATGTTTATGAAAAGTTATGAATTACCTGTAAAGTATCCGTGAACCTGAAACAGAGAGATCATGTTTCTCATCTTGTTGCGTATAATTTCAGAGTA
Source organism: Eulemur rufifrons (assembly GCF_041146395.1). Taxonomy (NCBI): domain Eukaryota; kingdom Metazoa; phylum Chordata; class Mammalia; order Primates; family Lemuridae; genus Eulemur; species Eulemur rufifrons. The sequence goes on along the minus strand of NC_090999.1, from coordinate 33,214,956 downwards.
TTCAGGCTTCTATTGTGAAATGTTTTCTCAACATGAAATCCCAGGGTTCCTCATGCATGGAAAGAAGTGGCATAAAAATGTACACAACTGATGTCACTTTAAGAAAGGCCAGTGAACTTCATGGTGTTCCTGGAAGATAAGCAAACCAAAAAGAATCAGTATGGTAGATCCCTTGGTTTACCTTTTGTATAGTTTATTGGTTAAGATTTTGTTTGGCCACATGCAACCTGTACCTGAACTACAGTGGCTAACCAAATGGGTTAAATTTTCAGACTTAGGGAGTATGGAGGTAAGCACCCAGTGTCACCATTCCAGAATGTCATCAAAGAACCAGGAGCCTTCTTTTTCCTTGTTCTGCCATCTTTAATGTATGGCTTTCTTTCCCATGGGCTAACATTCCACTTCCAGTAATCATGTTCAAATTTTAGGCTAAGGACAAAAAGTAAAAAACAAAAGGCACATATTGGTTTACTATGTCCCATTTTATTAATAATAATAAAAAGAATGATAATTTTTAAAGAGCTTTCTAGAATCCCACCTAAAAGAGTTGCTTTTATATCTCATTGGTAAGTTGGGAGAGGTGTTTTAAAGTAGCAATATGGCCACCCTGAATTTTGATTTTTGCTAGTAAGGAAAAAGTAGAGAATAGTTATTGGGTAGGAAGCCAAAATTAGGAATATGATTAATGACAATGGGGAGGAAAGGACATACCTTTTATTTCCTTATAAACATTATACTTGATGTGTTACATAAGTTCAAATGTTCTATCATTCATGAATTTTTCTTATCCTCACTGTTTTCTCTGTATTCCTGTGGCACTTTGTCCTTTACTTTAAATAGAGTGTCATTGACACCATTACATTCACGTGAGTTGTTTACGTGCCTGCTTTCCTCACTAGACTGTGAGCTCCTCAAGAAGGCAGACCTGGTCTAATTTACCTTTGTAAGCTCGTCACTTACCACTGTGTCTGGCATACTACTAGGAACTAAAAAGTTTACTTGAAGAAATATAAGGACAAAGCAAGGTGTGGCAGGTCATGGTCCCCAAGAAATGGGCTCTGAGGCTCTGTGTCTATTCACATGCCTCTTCCCCAGACTTCCTTGAATCCAGTTCCATTCTTTCTCCTCCTAAGCTCTTGACCATTCAGAACCTCCTTCCCCCGACTGTACTTCTTACCCCAAGATTCTGCTTATGCCCTCACCTTGGGCCAGTTTTTTCCTACACAAAGTAGATGACCAGCACTGCCTGACATTCTGCCCTTCGGAAGGATCATCCCTCACCTTAAGTAGGGTTAATAGCATAGCAATAAGCCAATTTTGGCTTGTACCCCATAGTAAGCTGACTCATCTGTAAAGAAAGTTCATTTTCCTTCCTCCACCAAGATCTGGTAAAAAGAGATCTTCACTCCCAGTGGGGCCAAAGGCTTGAGCTGAGGGAGAGGTGTGGGCAGCAGTTGCAGATGGCATGGAGTGTAGCTGTTTGTTCACAAAGCTTCCTTGTACTTTCTGGCCCTGCTTGTGCCTGATCTCTGATGTTCCACTTCCGTCTTATGCTTTTGGTTTGATATATCTGAAAGAACTATGGCCTGCAGGCTAAATCTGGCCTGTTTTTTTAATAAATAAAGTTTTATTATAACACAGCCACATCCTGTGTTACAATAATTCAGTTAATTATTGTCTACGGCTTCTTGGTGCTACATCAGAGGTGGGTAGTTGTGGTAGCGCCGCAGAGCTTCCAAAGCCTTAGATATTTACTACCTGGCCTTTTATAAAGTTAATTGACTGAACCTAGTTCAGGGAAATCTGGGACTTCAAGATTTTTGACTGAATTAACTCAGATATTCTCATCCCAATTTTCAGGGTTCCACTCTTTCCCATTTAGGACCTTCACCTTGGCAGAGGGGCTAAGAATTCAGCTTACTCTGGAGCTGGGCTACTGAGTCATTAAGGACTGGATTTGATCCTCAGTCCTTTCCGCCCTTTGGCTACAAAATATAAGAATCTCTTTATATGCCAAAAAACTCTCTGTCTTTCACATCTCACTTATATTGATGATTAATCACTTTCAGCCTTTCATTGTCTTTCTCCAGTGCATTGATGGCTCCTGGCAACAGCCATTCAATTTCTTACTTCTTATAATTATTCTTTTTCACGAATCTCTCTAATTTCTGAGATATTGTATCTGCCAGTGCATTTCCTTCTCTCCGTATCTCAACACAATTCCTGTGCTTAGAGGGGTTCCACACTTGGTTTAATGCTATCCTGTTACCATCTTGAAATTCTTAATACCTTTATCTTTGAACTGTGTTTTGTAAGTGAAACCTGAAGGGACAATGGAGATATGTATGAGTCGTCAATGAGATATGTGAATATGCATATCTGTCATTCCTTGCCATTCCATGAGCATAAAGCATTTGTAATGCCCAGGAACAAAGAATTCTCCCAACATGCATGGAAGTTCAAGAAGTCACAAAGCAAGTAAAAGATAAGCATTTTAAGTTTGCAACTGAGTAAGCGGGTAGTACTGACAGCCCTGAGAGGCCATGCTTTCCGTTTGAACCTGATCTGCTTCAAATGCAGAAAGAAGGCAATGACAAAAACATGAAAGGCCAAAGAATGGAACTGTATAATTTCTTACTTGTGTTACTTTTTTTGTATTAGCCAACCACTTACTGAAAATGGTAATAGAAGTAAAGAGAAATACGGGACACAGTCTCTTTTCCTTCCAGTCCTTCCTTATGAATCAGTAAGCCAAAGATAGTGCTGTAGAATGTACTGTATTAAGAAATGAAATGAAAACAGGTGAGTTAGTTTTGTGTAATTTTTCCACTGTTCTGCTAAAAATGAAATGTATACAATATGCATGAGCTAGGAAATATGAATTGTGTAATTTTAGTGTGGCTTGGTCTGTTTGGGCTGCTATAACAGAATACTACTATAGACTTGGTGGGTATAAACCATAGACATTTATTTCCTATGGTTCTGATGTCTGGGAAGTCCAAAGGTGAAGATGCCGTCAGACTGAGTGTCTGGTAAGGGTCCACTTTCTGCCCGCAGTGGCTTCTCCCTGTATCTTTATGGAGTGGAAAGGGGGAGGGGTCTCTCTTGGGCCTCTTTTATAAGGGCAAAAACCCCACTCATTGGGCTCCACCTCCACGACCTAATCACCCCCCAAAGACTCCCATCTCCTAATACATATGAATGTTGAGGGACATAAACATTCAGGCCATAGCTCAGTGACTCTGCATATGAGTTAAATAATCTTATATTTGCATTTAAAACTGATATTATACAATATAAAGATGAGTTGTAAGACTCATGCTAATAATTAAAAATTTTAATTGATGACAGGAAATAGCAAAAGCAAATAAAAACTCCACGAGAAGTCTAGAGGCTGCAGGAGAAAACAAAAAGCTTTATATTTTAGAACCATTGGCAGAACTTTTTTTCTGTTTTTTTGTTTGGTTTTTTGAACAAAGGTCCCCACATTTTAATTTTGCACTGGGTCCCACAAGTTACACAGGGGCTCCTTTCATCACTGTGAAGCTTTTCACAATCACATTGTATGCTAAGGGCAAGCACTGCACCACCTACCACTGGTCTCCACTGCTGGCCAATTGGTGAGAAATCCAGCTCCAAAATCTCATTAGACTTTGGTTCCCAGGACACCATCTGGAAACTGTCTTAGGTTTGGTTACCCAGGGGGAAAGCCCTAAGAAGGAAGCTTGCTCATGGGTGCACCTGGGCATGATCTCAAGATTATCTATGAAAGGTGAAAGAAGTATGCGATCGGAGGAAGGAGTTACATTGTAATGTAATTGCCACAGGACCTTTGAATGATCTCATGTGGAGTTCTACAGCTCCATGGCCCTTCAGAGTTACTCCAATTGAGGCAAGAGGCCTGGGCCTTTCTACCCTCAAGTTGATCAGTCATGGGAGGCAGGCTAGTCCCGGGGCCATGGAGCTGGGGGGGTCATCACCTTTGGTGAGGCATTCTCCTTCAGCTCATGACAATTCCTGGAGAAGGACTTAGTTGTAAACAACATCAGTGAACACTCGCAGCAGCTGAGGAATAAGTGCCTCAGTTCTAAAGGGGTCTGAGTAGCACAATGTCCACTGAGCAAGGTCCACACGACAGCCAGGAATAGGAAGGCATCAACAGATTCCAAAAGAAGCAAAGCAAAAGGTTTCTTCTCAATCTTCCAGTTTTTTAAAATTCAGACAATGTAGAGAAGGAAAGACAAATACTTCTGTCAAATACACTACGTAATTCCTTCAGTGGTTAAACCATGGTTGGTACATCAGAGCCAGGTGATACCAGTTCTAGTACAAGAAAACTAGTACTTTTTTTTTTTTTTCTTTAAATAGTTCTCCCTCTCTTTTTTGTTCCAGGGGTTCAGGCTCAAAGCCTATGTCACCCACAGTCTTCACTTCTGGAGAAAGTGGAAGCTAGCATACTCTTTCTAAAAAGTGTTAACCTTGTGGCTCTGTTTCACTAGGAAATGAGTCAAATGTATCGACTGCATGATTCTACTCTTAGGTGCCATAACCCAAAGGTTACAAAATAACGTGCAGTATATAAGTTACTTTTGGAATGAAAAATGAAATATTTCCCTTATGATTAATGCGATTACATATGGGATGGGCTGAGATGGCATGTGAATGTGTTTGTGTGCATGTGTGTGGGTATGTTGGTTGCTGGTAGAGTCTTGGGGGGAGGGCACACCTTACAAGTTTGAACTAGGCAGGCCCAAAGGAATCATGCTTGGCCTAAATCCCGTGGTACAAGTTTATACTGGGCCATGAAAGATGATGCTTAGTCCCGTGTGTGACACCTGGTACATAGGCTGAAAGGAAGGCATGCCTTGTTAGGGATTTTCCCAGAGGCTTTCTGGATTTCTCCACCATTATCAGCAGCTCCTTTTAGACACAGAAAACACGTATATCATACATTGCCAGGGCACTGTTTTGGGAATAGCCTGCTGACTGTTCTTTCTTACTGGTATAATCCTGGGTGAAGGAAGATATTGGCAAGAAATCAGTTTTTTCCCTCCATGCAATCAAGAGCTCTGTATTCTCTGGTTTGAAGGAAAGAATCAGATTGTTTGGACATTGGACAGAGTATCTAAGGTTACAGTGAGAGCCAGGCTCTCTCTCTGTCTATCTTGTCTAGGATAGTAGGGTCAAAAGGAGAGTTCAAACTTTCAGGGGCATGGGGGCATGGAGGAAAGCTCAAAGCCCCAGCCTCAGATAGTTGAGACTGGCTGGATTTTTCAGGCCTCTTTTTAGCTTACTGCTCCTACTCCAGGTTGGGATGGGGGTGGGGGGTGTTGGAGAATTATATTTAACCATTAGTTATAATCTTGATAAAGCAACAGAGGATCATTCATTTTGGATCCTGAGGCTGGCTGGGTTCATATAGTTAAGCAGAGAATGAATTGGCATTATATGAACTCAAAATAAAGAAAACATGTTTTATGATGTGGGGAGAGATGTTGGCACATTATTGCTGTATTTTAAAAGCCCAGACTTGGACTAAAGTCTTCTCATCAAGAGCAGAGCAGGTTGTCCATCAGGATATCCACAGGAAGTCAGAACCACAAAAACGTACCCCTTCTCCTCCCAATGCCCACCTACATCTTTGTTGCCACAGAAACAAAATTCTGACTCAAAAGATTAAAAATTTTTGTGGTTCATTGACAAGGCACTTAGCCACTGTACTTTCACCTCCTCAAATGCCAGCCCCTCTCACTTTTCGGTTGCTTCAGCACCTAGGGAAACATTACATTGTCACAGGGTTCAAGATACTTTTTCTTCTCATAAAACAATAATCACATTATAAACCCCAAGAGTGCTGCAATAGGTGTATCTCTGGTCCTTTATTAAGGCAGCTGGTATTTGTCTAGCCTTAAAAAAGCTTTTGGCTCAATATCCTACTCATATTTTTGGACTATAGCTTGCTAGAGTTGTCAGGACAAGTAAAACATTTCCCTTTCAGCATTCATTACAAGAAAAAAAAAATTCCCATTGTATTTCTTAAAAGTGACTTGTGACTCATCTCCTTTTTTGGGGTAGAGTTATAGCTTAAGATTTGGCCAATGGTGTAGTTTCTGATTATGAAAAGTAATGCAAATATTCAGAGGGTGAGAGATGTTGAATTCAGGTATAAGTCTCATTGATTCATTTACCACACCTATAGGATGCTGGGGGAATTATGTAGAAACATTTAAATGAATAAATCTTATGGGTTCTTGGAATACCTCTGTAATTTAAGATTGCAGTCTGAATTCCAGGTGAAATTCATATTGAGAGAAAAGAACAAATTGCCACAAAAGTGCAGAGTTATTTTGACTAATTATTTTATTTTATGTTTTTGAAAAATAAAAATAGCTTCATTGTTTCTTAATTATACGATTACTTAGTAAATGTTTCTATGTTGGACTTTTTAAAAATTATTGTATTTATAAGCAGGAAAAAACCCCTATCATTCATGCTATTTCCAATGTTTCAGGAAAGACAGTGACATATAAGGAAGGAAACACAAATTATTTACAATTTCACCATGCAGTGATGATCAGCATTAAGGTATTGGTTTGTAGCCCTACAGTCTATTTTTCTATGTATATACACAGGTATATTTTGCCAATATAGGATTATACATACCTGATTGGTTTGTGGCTTTTCTTTATTATTCATCAATAAATGAACTACATCCTTACTTTTTTATTGTACCAATAGTTTTGTTCACTTTAGAATGTGTGCTATGGCAAAAGTGGAAACATTTTCATATCAAACAAATTATATATCATTTTGTTAGTGATTTGATGGAAACACTGGATAGGCAGCAGAAAACAAATATTTTGCTGTGAATTTTTTATTCAATTATGAAAATCTTCTGGGGAAAAAGAGTTTTTGCCTGTCATAGAGCCAAACAAAATGGCTAAAAGTTGTCAAAAGTCCTCTCAGAATATTATGGTGCTGTGGGCTTCCTGAGGACTTGCTGGGCATCTTAGGAAATATAGGGTATATTCCTTCACCTATGTCTGTCTGTATCATCTTTCAGAAGAAGATATGTAGTATATCTGTGAACCATTTTTTTTTTTTTTTGGATGGCCAAGAGTATAACTCTAATTCCATAATATTATTTGCTCTCAGATTTTTTCTTTCATTTTTTGTTCTAGTTGTATATAGAACCAAAATGAATTAAAGCCAAGGGTGGGGAGGTCCTAAGTACATTATATCTGAACATGCTTGGCTTACATAGACAAGGTCAAAGTTCTTTTTAGTCAAAATGTAGTTTTTTTTTTGTTTGTTTGTTTTTATCACATGTTGCTTGTGTAAACAAAAAGAGATGAATGGAACTAGGATCCAGTAAAAACCCTATTTGGGGTTTTTGTAAAAAAAAAAAAACCACAGTAGGCCAAATTTATCAAGTTCTGCCAAAGGTGAGAAATCTAAATTGGTTAAATTTGTCTGCTTCCTGAACCTGAACGTGATTATTAAGTGAGTTCCTGGACTGAGTCATGATATGAATGCTAAGCAGAACTTATAGGAGGTGACTTCTGCTGTCTGCCTGCACATGCCCACATGGCCTTCCAAGTTGAGCCAAGGGGATGCCTCTTTGCTTTATCATGTTCACTTCTCATATTTCTGAAATGAAGCTTACAATTCAGAGAGGCTAAAACTCCTGGGAAAATAGTTGAAAGACTTTGAAATTACCAGCAGTCTTGGCTTATGCTATCACATGACTCTGAAAGTCTTTTGCTGATAGAATCATAGGGCCAAAAATGATGGAAAGAAGTCATTTAGTTCATTTATTCACCTAAGGCAGAACCATAAATGTATCATTGGTGGCCTTGCTTCTTGCTAAAATGGCATTTCTTTGAGTAAGAAAACACCTTTTTTTTAGTAATTTACTAACTGATGTTTGCTTTTGATTTAGTCACAATAACTTTGTCTCACTGTTTGTTGCAGAACAAAAAAGAGATACTGGATCCTGGCTGATTAGGTTTCCCATATAATTAATTTGTAGCACTGATGAAGTTACGTAGTGAAAATGATAGGATAACAGCAAGGTAGGCTATTTGTAAGTACACACACATATTTGTCATCTCAGCAATGGCGTGTAGTCACAGACATATTTTCAAAAGCCAGTTTCTCGGTAATTAAATTAAGGTTGCAGTTGTTGGAAAATGTATATGAAAATCTCTTGGAGCATTTTGCCACACATTCAACTGTGAAAACAATCACCTTTTACATTTTTTTTTTATCATTCATAGAAACAACTAATTCAAGAAGAAATAAATAAAATTTATATATTTTAGGCTGCCCTAAATTGAATTCATACCATTAAGAAAATATTTCATGTTTTACTTCTATTTCTGCCTCCAAAATACATCTTGAACATAAAAAGTTTCATACAAATCAAGGCCACATTTTCTGGTCACTTGAAATAAACTGTATACCAAGCTAAACTCACATCCACACACTACCCACAAGAAGATTACAGCTGGATTTGGGAATTAAAGTATAGGTATATAAAGAGTTAACTAGCAAGTTAAAAGTTAACACAAGCCTGTTGCAGATTTCCAGATGGGCAGTAAAGACAATTGCTGAGGTCAAAGGCGGCAGAAGATCAATCCGATCATCTCTATTATTTATACAAGAGAGTCAGAATAGATAACTTTTAGGGGACCCTATGGATTATGATTGAGTGTTACTCATTCATTCACAATCAGTGTGATTTGGCAATACTGGACTCTTGGAAGCTGTGTTTCTTTTCTTGACATTACAGAGAAAAATATAAAGAGAAAAGCTCCTTATTACTGCATATTATTTATTATCCCTTTATGGTGAATAAATGGGTAAAGATATAAATAGTACAGAGTTCATCTTGATGTTGTGCCTATACATATGGCCAGCCACGAAGCCCACACCTGGCAAAAATAAACACAAGGTTTTTTCCTCTGGTGGTAGCTGTCTTGAACCCACTTGTTTCTCTTCTCTTTGCTCTTCATTGCCTATTTCATCACTGCTCACTACATCCCTTTTGCTCTGGTGTTTTTTGATTTTTCACCTATTTCTTGCCATGTGCTTGCCCTTGAAATCGGTAGCAACTTTGACTTTCCAAGCTTTAACACTGGGCAGCCTCAAGGGCACGTCTGGTACTGGCTTTTGGCTTTTCTGTATAATAAGCTCTCTGTGTTGCCATCTAATCTTCCTCAGTGTCAGCACCTAGGTGGCTGCATTTGGATTGCATCTTGAAGAATAAACTCAACCCACATAAAGTAGAAGAGAATTCCAAACCAAGGCAATAGTGTGTTCAAAAGGTAAAAAACCATGAAATAAAATTGGCATATTCACTATATTGTGATGATATATTCAGATATTAAATTATCTTCAGAGGGACTTCTGTGGCTCCATATGTAATTTGTTGGGTTGAATCTTAGCAGAACCCACAAAAGGGGCTGCTGCAGTTGCCCTAATGCCTAGATATCCGTAGGCTGATCTTCAGAGGTACTATCTTAGGACCACAGGCCCATCTTTTTCTAAGCCCAGTTACTGAGTGATTCCCAAATGTCTAACACTTTAAAAAAAAAAATCCTAATAGACCTTTCAAACCACTTTGTGTCCTTTAAAGGAGAGGTAAAAGGCCACAACCAAAAGGTAGTACATCTCAGGGAAGTTAGGTGTCCAAATCAGAGAGAAACTTAAAATTCTAGAGTAAGGAATGACTAAAAGCATGAGAAACATTATGGCTAGAGAAGGGAAGAGAATGAATATGACAATTGTCTTCAAATATTTGGCAGCTGTCATCTGAATGAGGGACTAGACTCATCCTGTATGTTCTCAAGGAATAGAATTAGAAGCAATGTTGAAGACATGAGGAACACGATTTTGGTTCAGTATGAGCAAGAAATGTCTAATAAATAGAATTATTCAAATGTTAAACAAGAAAGTTGGGAGTTCTCCATCACTGAAATTATAGTAAAGGCTGGATCCAAGCATAAGGGAATGAAAGGAGTTGCAGAGGTATCTTTTCTATAAGAGCATATGATAACTCCGTAACAATCTGACATAGATTTAGGCTTCATTTACTCATTCACTTAACAAATCTTTGAATGTTTACTATTCCCCTGGCATCAAGTGAGATTCTAGGAATATGAAAATGCATGACACATAATCTTGCCTTCAAAAAGCTTTCAATCTAGTGAGAAAAACACATGATAATTGAGACAGACATACAAACAAATGCAAGGAGCATCATCAAATTATAACATGTCTGATTATCTGTCTCCCACTAGGATCTAAGCTTCTCAAGGGCAGATATATGTCAGTTTTGCTCACCATTGTATTGCCAGCACCTCGGCAAGTACCTGACACATAATAAATTTTTGTTGCCTAAGTTTATTGAATAATACAAGGGTCTGTTCTGATTGGGATCAATATTGTAGAATACTAAGGAGAGGATGTTTAATGTTATCTGACAAGATGGGAAGTGTTCAGAGAGGAGCCGATACTCCTCCACCTCTAACCTCAGAGCAGGAGTGTGATCTGACATGGAGGAGGAGCCCACAATCAAGAAGAAAGGGCAGCTAAGCTTGTTTGAAGACAAAGATATGAAACGGCATTGCACATGCTGAAATTATAAGCAGTTTCACCTTGCTGGAACATATGAGTTAGGGCAGTGAGTAGTAGGAAACAAATCTGAAAAGGGTGTGAGAGATTGAATCATGAGTTTTAATGAATAGAGCAACATAATTGATTTTCCTTTCAGGAAGAAAACTTTGGCAGTAATGCAGTGGGGATGGGAAGGCAGACTGAGTAAGAGCAAACTGGAGGTGAGGAATCCTAGGAGGCTACTACCATCATCCAGGAAAGAGATGAGGAATGTCGGGAAGAGAGGAGAATAGTGGCAGTGAAGACAAAGGGACAGAGATAAATTTGAGAGATATTTCAGGTGTGGAATTTATGAAACTTTGTGACTGATGGGACGTGGGTAGGAGTGGGGCTGGTAAGGTGGTTATGGTGAGCAGTAAAAGAATGGCATCTAAATTAATGTCAGAGAACATAACAAGACTTGGAAATACAGGGAGTGGAGCATTTGGGAGCCTGTGGCTTATTAAGCAGAGACAGCCTAGCAGTGGGCACTTGATATTATGGAATAATGGTCTGGGAAGACAACATAATTATAATTCATCAACATATACTAAGGTGAAGTGAGTATGGATGAAGTCACCAAAGAAGAGTGTGCAAAGTAAAGTAAGAAGAGACAGCATCTGGGGAACACAAATGTTTAGGGGTTGGGGAGTTGAAGCTTATCATCGACTAAGATGTGACACCAATAAGAGCCTGGGTTCTAAGTAGGCGTATCGCTAGAGTTTGGCATTGAAACATGAGATAGGGCATACTCACAAAGTGATGTTTGGTTTTGACTGGCAATTTTAATCATTAATATTATTACCATCAGTAAGGGTGAGGCACAACTAAGGAGCGATGTCAAGTGGGCAAATAGTAATACTTTTAAAAGATCTTTCATAGGAAACCTGAAAGAGTGATATTCCTATATTTACAAAATACCGACAATATCTAAAGCAGAGATAATGAAATATTCAGGGAAAAGCTCAGATGAAGAATGTGCTAAACCATGTTATGCTATGCTTTCAAATTCCCATATTCTGATTTTAGTATATATATTAACATATTTCCTTTTTTTTAGGCCATGCTTTCTCCAGAGGGCTAAAGGTCCTTAAAATATATATTCTCTTTCTAGGGTGTAGCTAATGCCAGTCGGAAACCTTATTAGTGAAGGCTGATTCATTTAATCAGTTTGCACAGGCAAGGAGTGGGGCTAAGCTTGGGTGCCACTAAAACGGACATCCCTTGATAGGAAGATCCCTCACTGCCCAACTTTTTGAGTCTCCAAAGCTCTCTCTAGTCTACAAGTCATTCTTTATTGTCTCTAATTCTTGCAGAAAACAAACACGCAAACAAACAAATAATGTGGAAATACACTAATTTCTTTTTTTCCCAATATACATAAGCTTTTTGGTTCTTCACTGGCAGCTAGCTGATCTCCTGAGACATGGTTCTGGACAATGTCCAAAAGCAAGTTTAGTTTCTGAGCAGGAACATTGTGAAATCAGTAAGAAAGAAACGTTGCTGGTCCAAGTGAGCAAAATGCTTTTTGAGTTGGTAGGTGTTCCAAGCAAACGTGCTTAAAGGGACCCAAGAGTTCTATTTTTCACTTGATTCACATTTGTTAAATTTCTTTCTATGGAATCCTGGAAGATGAGCGTCACCAAATGCAGAAGCTGAGTGGGGTGGAACTGCTGTGCACTACGGGGCAGCTCACTCATGGCCTTGACACATACTCTTGCTTTGCCATGAACATAAGTGACCTAAACACATTTTTTTCTAAAATTGTAGCAACAAGGGACTTGAAAAAATGAAACTCATGAGACAGCTATCTCTCTTGGCTCCAGAAAAGGCTGCTTCATAATTGCCCCGAGAAAGATGAAATGATGTTACTGACCCCATTTCTCAGGAATGATGAATGGTTCACTACAGCAATAAATGCAAGAATAGATACTGGCTAAGAATACACTCAGAGCTCTATTTTTGCCTTATATGTTTATCGTGAATTCAGCCAATTAAAAGCTACCCCAAACTGTGGCTCAAGACATCACTTACTTTTTGAATATTGCAAAGATTTCAAAAGTAAATCATTAAAGACCTCTTATACACTTTGAACATCTCTTTCCCTCCCCCAAGTTCCATGTAAACAAGTATGTTTCTTGCATTGCACCATTAACTGTGCCAAATTATCAATTTTTCTCCTGAACAAAGTTTGGATGCTTTCCTTACAATTTCCTTGTAATATAATTATGATATTTTGAAGGAAATAAGAAGTCATCAGGAAATATTTTTTAAAAAATTACTGGCAACAATATCTGCTTAATTCTGGAAGGAATCAAGGCTTAGAGCTTAATGGACAAAATGAACAGAAAGAACTACATTTCTTATTTGGCATTCTAGAGAGAGAAGGTTTATTTACAACTTGCATAAGGCATACATAGAGTCCTCCATTTCTAAAAAAACCATTAAGTAAAACTTCTTATGGGAGGCGGTGGTGGTAGAAAGCATAGGAAGGTGTTTGTTTGTTTGTTTGTTTGTCTATATATTGATTATGTCCCACACTTTTCCCAGAAAGATTTAAGGCCACCAAGAGAATATACTTGAAACATGCAAAGAGGTTTGCTATAGAAAAAAATCAAAATATGTTTCTTCACAATTGTGGTTCTAAACTGGATGTTAACTATTTTTAATGAAATAATTTGAAGGACAACTTCTCTATCAATCATCTATCTGTGTATTTATTTAACAGCTATTTATTGATTCTGTACTTTTTACAGTATTAAGAATTGGGGACCAAGGAGAATCTAAAACTAAGATGGACCTTCGGCCATTCATTGTATGTGGGAGATTCGTTGGGGAGCTTCCACTTTGCTGAGAAATTGCGTAGATCATTATTTACAATTAAGGAGAAAATTGTTCTTGTATTCATCAGATGCTTAATTGTTTCGCTAGACCAGTGTTTCCCCAGATTTGGCCAATCATCAAATCATCAGAGATACCTGTTGACCATAAAGTTTCCCAAGCCTCATTCCTGGACCTTTCGTCCAGTGGGCCTGAGGATGGGAAATCTCTAGTTTTACCAAGTAACCAGGTGATTCTGATAGTTACCAAAGTATGAATAACTTGGAACAACAGTAAGAACTCTTCCTGCACAGGGATTACATCTTGTTTACCTTGGCATTTAGCGCTCAGCACAATGCTGGGTACATAATGTTTGTTGAACAAAATAGTAGACAGCTCCACAAATTGCCTTTCTGGAAGGACTCATTTCTTGTTACAGCTCTAACTTCATTGCTGTGTGTGCCCTTCACTGCTTGCTGTTTTTCCCGCTGGTATAAACATGCCTCCTTTCTGTTCACCGTGTCATCTAGATCAGTAGAATCAGTCTGAATAGAAAATTAATTCCACAGAAGGATATTACTCAATGTCTTTTAGCCTTTGGTTGAAGGATCTTTATGTAGCAAATCAGTGTCTACAGAGTTGGGTGTAGATCGGTATTAAGAATATTATGACTTGTGTTTATGTAATATCTTTCCCTTAGGACTGAAATCCTTCTTCAGACATTATTTAGCAAGTACAGTCTATTCATCCCTCTCTGGGTGTGTATGTTGTTTTAAGGGTGCCTTACACATGAGTCTAGTTGATTGGACCACCAAGAATTTAGTGGCAATGATCCTTCCAACTGACTGCTGGGCCTCAGGGTGCCTGAAAAAGGTGTGTCCCAACAAGCAAAGGCATCTTCCTTTCAGACAGGCGAGAGTTTGACACTTAACTTTATAACTAGGTGTTACCTTAGCTGGAGTGGTGGAACAGGGCTGGGACAGGCCAAGGGAGGAGGACCTTGGCAAGGAGGATGTGATCGATGCTAGAGGCTTCTGACAGACTGACCTGAATCCCAGATGGGAGGACAGGAAGAATCTGACCCAACAGGTCAGAAATGACAATTGGTAGAAAGTGAAATTGAAGATTGGCATGCTGAAGAGATTTCCCTGAGGTCACTGGCTGCTTGACACAACCATAGATAGAACTGAACTTTGACCTAAAATCCAGTCACCAGACCACATCCTGCAGAGAGAATACTCATCATCCTCCAAGGCCTAATCAGTGAATTTGGCTGGAATGTGACTTTGACATATCACTGCTGTCTGGGCAAGGCTAATTGAAAGTTTGTCCTCGAAGAAGCACTTTCGTTCCTCCTTGTGAGCTCTAGATTCTAGGAGGAAAATTCCTGAGGTTATTCATCCCATTGCTTCTGGGAACACATATGTGAAAGAACACTCCTTAGTCAAAAAAAATTTCCATAGACAATTATCAAGTACTGAAGGTTTTCCTGACAAGGCACGTATCTCTACACCGTTGGTTAGTAACCGATACTAGCTAGTATCAGATAGTATTACATCAAATTTCTCTTTGTGGTTTGACTTTTGCATATTCTGAGAGGACAAGCATGAATCACAGGTATTCAGCTCGCTAGCAGGTTCCCAGCATTTGCCAATCTCTGCAGTCACTTGAAATTTTCCCAGTTGGCTTCGAGCCAACAGGCCCTGTAGGCAGCATAAGATGCTTATGGAAACTCAGTGTGTGCGAATTACTTCCAGGATCTTTGAACCCCAGTGATGGTAAATGTTTTACATAGTGAAGAGTACTAAGGAGATGCATGCTCCTCCCCCCTCCTCAACTCCATCCTTTCCCCAGATGCAAATCTTACTCGATATGTTAATTGAATTCATAACCCCTCATTAAGGCTTGGGCTAATGGAGTGAGAATTACCTTTTTCCAGAGAATTTACGATTTACCATCCAGAAACAGAAATCTAATGATGTAATACTCATTGAACAGAATTTTTCTAGAATGGAGAGGAAAGTCTCATTTTCAGTACAAGGGGAAAGCCAACGACTGTATGTGATGGAGAGTAACACCCAAGGAACAGTCCCATCTATTTGGCTCATTATGTGATCTTGTACAAGCTCATTTATGCTCCACTCTGGTCTCTGACAAACCTATGAAGTCTATTGTGGACTCCAGGGAAGCTGTATTTGTGAAGTATCTTCTAAGAGCAAAGAATTCATTCCTTATCACAACTCTGTAGGATAGGTGCTTTCACTGCCATTTTTCCACAAAAATTAAGCCTGAGAGAGGTCAGTTTTCCAAGATTACCCATTTAGTAGTAGTGCTAGGACTTGAATCCTTGTCTGCCTAGTTTCAGAACCCAACTAGCACACCTCCCAACAGGGAGCTGGGGAAGTAGGTGGAAGTCAAAAGACTGTCTTTTGGCTTCACAACCAAGTGTGTGGACTTAGCAAATTTTGTTCTTTCCAGTATCTATCCTCTCTGCCAACTGCTTGCTCTCATTTCATTCCACAGGTAATTTGTGAGGTGCTATTTACAGCCCTGGTACCAAAGGTACCACAATGAGAAACCTAAGGAGGTCAAGGAAAACACAAAGTAGCCATGTTCAGTTGTAGAAGACAGGCACTAAGAGGTTTGATGCAGAGTTCACTTTCTGAAAGTGAACGTTTAGGTAATTGCCTAATTGGCCTAGAACTGGGTGTAGATCAGTATTAATAATATTGTAACTCGTGTTTATGTAGTATCTTTCTCTAGGACTGAAATCCCTTTTCTAGACATTGTTTTGGCGTACAATGTATTCATTCCTCTGTAGGTGTGTATGTTTTCTTAAGGATGACTTACACATGTCTTCTAAACTATGTTTAGTGGTTGGGTATAGATCGGAGCATTATTTTCTCTCTCTCTCATCTTTAGAGAAGAATTTCCAGGTCTGACTTACTGGAGTAAAACAGCAGTTTAATGCAACGGTTAATTTCCAGTGGTTAATTTAAGAATTGCTGGGGATCCCTTTTAAGGTTTTCTAAACTATTAAGGGTCTTGAAACCTAATGTAAATTGCTCTAAAAATTGAAGATTTCACCTCTGAAGAAATATATGACCTGAAAACAGAAACTTTAAAAACCAATCAGGAAGTCAATATTTGAGTTACCTTCTTTGGGAAAAAAAAAAAAAGCCATTACTGTTTTTCATTTTATTGAAAATATTTTCTGGTATTTACAAAATGAGATTTAACTTTCAAAAATTTATTTTTCACACAGCTTTAATAGGCCATACCTGTCTTCGGCAGCATCACACAGTGGCAAGGTTCCTGAATAGTCTGTCAGAAAATTTATGTTTTTATCTTGGCTCTCCCATTAGCTAGCTGTGTGTCCTTGGGCAACTCACCTAACCTCTCTGAATTTCATGGTAATTATTGTAAATGAGGAGATTGGGCTATCTGAGATCTCATGCTCTCTGCCAGGTCTGAAATTCTGTGATTTTATTCTATACCATCTGGTTTCTGGTTAAAACAAACAAACAAAAACCAACCTCATTATATCACATATACTATTACTACTAATAATTCCTTGTTAATTGTTTTCTAGAATGTTATGGTATGGATTCTTTTGTTATTAGAAAGAGCTGAAGAAATATAACATTACATGTAATTTCTATTTAAGGGGAAAAGCGTGTGGTTCCAAGTATTTTATGAAGATTCAAGTATTGTACTTGCTGTTAATCTGTTTAACACACATGAAGAGATGAGGAATACATGGACTGTGGGAAGCTGGAAGTAACTTTAGTTTTATTCAATAACAGATATTTTATTTCCCAATATTTTAGTGTGGAATTATAATCATGCATTTGTTCCCTTCTTCTTTCCTTTCTGGCCAGATAAGCAGATACGTTGTTTTACATAGCAAGGGTGTTGATGGTGTCTGAAAGGAAAACAATCTGATTTTTGAGCAGATTGTTTTTTATGGGTCAGCACTTCTGTGACTATAACAGACCGTGACTGATTAAGACAAATGGTTGTTGGATGCCTTGAAGGAAGGCGAGGTTCGTTCAGTGAGTGACTATAGAAGGTAATACTTCTGGGCTTTGAGAGCTGCCATTGAGCATAAACTCTAGCTATCAAGACCTAGGCTTGGCAAAATCGGGTCTCCTTTGGAAGGCTTTTTCTTGCACTGGAATATGTCAGATTCTCAGCTGAAAAGAAGGAAGACTGGTGATGCCCTATTTAAACAGAACCCTGATAAGACTGAAGAGATATGGTAACTAAATACAGTGCATGATCTATCTTGTGTTGAATTTTGGACTAAAAAAAGTGTATAAAAAATGTCACTGGGACAAGCAGTGTAGTTGGATTATGGACTGCAAATTAGAAAATAAAATTATATCAGTGTGAAATTTCATATGATTTATTTTAGTAATTATGCTCTGGTTATGTAAGGGAATGCTTTTACTTAGGAAGTACATACAGAAGTATTTAGGAGGAAAAGGGTATGATGTATGCAACTCGCTCTTAAACAGCTTATAAGAAGTTATACACATAGAGATAGTAACAGATAAAGCAATTTTTCTTGCAATTTTTCTGTTTAAGTTTGATTAAAATAAAAAGTTTTGAGAGAGAGAGAGAGAGAGAGAAATGACTGCCTGATTTTTCTGGCTTGGGGGGGGGGGAATGTTAACCAATAGTAAGTTTATTATCTTCCCTTTGGCCAGAACCAGCAAGCTGGTGAACTTCTAAACTAGAAAGTTAAGGATTTAGCTGAAAATAAAAGCCCTAAGCTTATTGGTACCATGAAACCATAAGACTCTCCCCCTCTCTATCTTAACATCACAATTTGTTCTTTTGTATCATTATCCTTTGTTCTGGATCAGTCTGGGTAAGAGCTTGAGTTAATCAGTTCCACTCCTTCAGAAAGTCTTTCTAATATCTTGACCTAAGTCAGAAGAAATATGTGTAAAATCTCCCCAGGAATTGAGGAAGACTTCAATATTTTTCAAGCCAGTGGGCCCTTTTTTGTTGTAAGCCAAGGTCTGTGGATTATATTTCACTTCTCTTCCACCCTGGCTTAGTCTCTTCTCCTTTTTCTCACCATAAAGAGAAAAAACTCAAATCCTGGCTTTTGTGAAGCCATTTTTAGGAGGAAGGGGGCATGCAATTTCAGCCATCTGAATTGCCAGGAACAATACTGCACGATCAATAATACTACGTGACAATTTTTGTCCTTCTAAGAGTCAAATTAAAATGAACACATCTAATCCTGTTTTGCCTAAGACTCATGCAAAGTTTGAGGGTGGGGTGAAGCAGGGAACAGCACTGGTGAGCTAATAGACGAGGGCAACACGTTAGGGTCTTTTATTTTAATGGGAGTGTTTGTTTTTACATGTGGATTTTCATTGCTCCTAGAGTATTAACAACATAATGCTGAAGATGCCAGTCTCATATTTGCAATTCCCACCCAAAGAGCTACCTTTGATCTCATCTGGAGTTCATATTCTGGGAGTCTTGGGGAATAAAAGTCTTTTCTTGCTACTTCATGGCTGTAAAAGCATGTCTGATTTGGGGGCTTCGTATAAAATGCCTGTGAAGTAGACGCCGCTTTGAAGGAATCTGGTCAGCTGTAACATTCCCGCAGGAGGAGGAGGATGGGTCAGAGAATGCGGTTCTTCTTCGAAACAAAGATCCACATTAGAGTCGTGAGCCTGAAGGAGGTTAGAAGGATACTTTTTGCCTTCAGGGTGTCCCATCTCAGTCACTGGGTACTAGTCTGGGCAGGTAATGCTTTAGTTGACACCTTCAGGATGAACAGACAGGGAGAAACTTGTAGTCATTTTTCTTGGCAGAAGCCACAACCCAGCCCAAGTTAATTATGTCTGAGAAGAAGAATAGTGTCTGGGCACCTGCAATTTTCAATTTGGTACCTCATTTTCCAGTGCCAAGTATTCCATCAAGCCATTCACATGTATCTTCACAAAGTCTCTTTCTGGTTTCATGTTAGACAATGGGAACACTGAGTTTATAAACTTCTATATAATTGTCTCTGTTCACTGAGAATTTCATGTGTGCCAGAGCTGATTAAGTTCTATACATGCATCCTGCTATTTAATCTTCATAACAATGCTTCAAAGGAGGTATTATTATTGCTCCCACTTAGCAGTTGAGAACACTGGGGCATCGAGACTATCTTGCCCCAAATCACATGACTAAGTAATATGAAATCCGTGCTTAAAATTAAGCCTACCAGACTGAAAGACTCAAAAATTGAGCCTATCGAACTTTGTATAAAGTTCTACCTATGGAGATATATATCTATATATCTATATTTCTATATATTCCTATGAATTAGAGGGTAGGCATTATTGCTCCTGATTTTATAGTCAGACTTAGGGATATTTGCCCCAAACTATAGATTCATTAGAGCTGAACCCAGAACTGCTATTCTCTACTCTGTTTCAACCTCTTCCTTTCCCTAATAACGAGTGTCACTAATGTTGGGGCTCAGAACATGATATCCCAAAGTGTGGTGCTTTGGCATTCTGAGTACTTTGAACTAAAGGAGATTAGAAGGGCCTCAGAAGCAAGACCTTCTCCTGCCCTCCTGTCTCCTTCCCCCATTTTTCTCCCAAAGCACGTTATAAGAACTAGAATTCCTCTTTCCCAAGGTGGGTCATAGAAACTAGAACTCCTGTCCCCCAAAGCAAGGCATAAAACCTAGACATGTCACTCTCTGACCTTCTCCCTTCTTCCCTAAAGACCCTCATGTGACAGGTATCCTGCCCTATACCTAGAGGAAAGAATGCTACACAGACAGGTCAGGAAGAATCCTAACAAACAGGCCTTGCTAGGTGTTTCCCTCAGTCTATTACCATTAGATCATATTATTTTTGTCCAATCATGTTTCCACACAGCTGTCCATTCTTCGTCAAACATAAGCATAAAAATATCAGTTGTCCCTGGGACTTTGGGTCTTCATTTCTTTTTTTTTTTTTTTTTTTTTCGTTTTTTTTATTTTTTTTTTTTAATTTAATTTTACAGAATCAAAGAGTCTAACAGTATATCTTGTTAGATACAGTATGTCCTCATAATGTATACATTATTTCTTGTACAATGATATGAAATAATATGGGAAATATTCATGATAAATTATTAAGTGAACAGTGCAAGTTAAAAACAATAGTTTCATATTTTTTTCCCCACCCCCCCTTTCCCGAGTCAGCACCTTCAAGTGTAACCACTCCCCAAACGGTGCGCAATGCACTCATTGTGTAGGCATACCCCCATCCCCTCCCCCACCCCCCACCTCAGTCTGATGTCCAATTGGTGTCATTCCCAGATTTGTATTTAGGTGATGATCAGGGAAACCAATTTTCTGGTGAGTACATGTGATGCTTGTTTTTCCATTCTTGGGATACTTCACTTAATATAATGGGTTCCAACTCTCTCCAGGAGAACCATAGAGATGTCGTATCTTCATCATTCCTTATAGCTGAGTAATATTCCATGGTATACATATACCACAGTTTACTAATCCAATCATGTATTGATGGGCATTTGGGTTGTTTCCACATCTTTGCTATTGTGAATTGTGCTGCTATAAACATTTGGGTACACGTGCCTTTGTTACAGAATGACCTTTTTTCCTTTGGGTATATGCCCAGTAATGGGATTGCTGGGTCAAATGGCAGGTCTACTTGAATCTGTTTAAGATACCTCCATAATGCTTTCCACAGGGGTTGCACTAGTTTGCAGTCCCACCAGCAGTGTATGAGTGTTCCTGTCTCTCCACACCCACGCCAACATGTGTTGTTTTGGGTTTTTTTGATAAAGGCCATTCTCACTGGGGTTAAGTGATATCTCATTGTGGTTTTGATTTGCATTTCCCTGATGATTAGAGATGTTGAACACTTTTTCATATGTTTATTAGCCATTTTTATATCTTCTTTTGAAAAATTTCTATTCATGTCCTTTGCCCACTTTTTGATAGGGTTGCTTGATTTTTTCTTGCTGATTTTCCTGAGTTCTAAATAGATTCTTGTTATCAGTCCTTTATCTGATGTGTAGTATGCAAAAATTTTTTCCCATTCTGTAGGTGGTCTGTTTATTCTCTGGACTGTTTCTTTGGCTGTGCAGAAGCTTTTTAATTTAATCATGTCCCATTCATTTATTTTTGTTGCTGCTGTGATTGCCTTGGGGGTCTTCTTCATAAATTCTTTGCCTAGGCCAATGTCTGTAAGAGTCTTTCCTACATTTTCTTCTAGAATTCTGATTGTATCACGCCTAAGGTTTAAGTCTGTTATCCACCGTGATTTGATTTTTGTGAGAGGTGAAAGCTGTGGGTCCTGTTTCAGTCTTCTACAAGTGGCTAACCAATTCTCCCAGCACCATTTGTTGAATAGGGATTCTTGTCCCCAGAGTATATTCTTTCCCGCTTTGTCAAAAATTAGGTGACTATATGAGGATGGTTCTATATTTGGATTTTCTGTTGTGTTCCACTGGTCTGTGTCCCTGCACTTGTGCCAATACCAGGCTGTTTTAAGAACCACGGCCTTGTAGTATAGTTTGAGGTCTGGCAAATTAATACCTCCCATTTTGTTTTTATTGCTTAAAATTGCTTTTGCTATACGGGGTCTTCTTTGATTCCATACAAAGTGTATAATTATTTTCTCTATGTCTGTAAAGAATGATGTTGGTAATTTAATAGGGATTGCATTGAATTTGTAGATCACTTTGGGTAGTATAGACATTTTAACAATGTTGATTCTTCCGATCCACGAGCATGGTATATTTTTCCATCTATTTGCAAGTTCTGCTATTTCTTTTCTCAGTGTTTCATAGGTCTTCATTTCTGAAGGCTCCTGTATAACATAAAATTTTGATTAAATAAATCTGTTATGCTTTTCTGTTGCTAACTTGTCTTTTAGTATGAGTGTCAGCCACGCCCCTTGTGATGGGTGGGAAAAAAGTATTGCTTTTTTTGCCCTACACTGGCAATGCATTGTTCTTAGAAAAGGCTCTGATTTAAAGATTAGGAAAAGTTGAGAAAATTACTTTCAAAAGTGTATGACTTGCCTCTCTATTGACTCCTTCTCCACAAACCATAAATATGCTCATCTCTCATCTAAAACAAAACATAATAAAGCAAACCAAACAATAAAATAAACAAATAAAACCCATCTCTCTCAACTGTTCATCCTCCCCCAGCTCTAGTCCTGTTTGTATCTTTCTCTTAGCAAGAAAGCTTCTTGGGGGAAAAAAAAGTCAATTTCCATTCTTTGATATCCTACTTCTTAAACCTAGTGCAATCTGTCTCTTACACATCTTCCTACTGCACTAAAAAACTGCTCTTCAACGGTCATCAATGACCACCCAATGTCAAGTCTAATGTATTAATATATTTTCCCCTTCCCAAAATTTTATTATAACATTTTTAATTATAAAGTTGAAAGAACTGCACAGTGAATACCCATATAGCTTACACTTAAATTCTATAATTAATATTTTACCCTATTTTATTTATCTATCCATCCATCAATTCATCTATTTTTTTAACTGTAATTCCAAGTAAGTTGCAGACATTGGTGTACTATACTCCTAAGCACTTCAGCATGCTTGAATGACTAGATGCATACTAATTTTAATTTGGCATGGTATCTTGTCACATCTCTGTGCTAAAGTTTCCAAATTCAGCTTTAATCTCTCCTGACTCTAGTATCCAAATTTGCAATGACCAGTTGGCTATCAGTCTTATGATTCTCTTTTCCTTGTTACAGTTTCTTCTTACCTTTATTGCCTTTCCCTTTCAATATACCTTCTGCCCTCTTTTCTTCTACCCACTCCTTAAACATTGCTGTGTTTGATCTCTTTGGGTTGGACTATATTCTCCTGCATCTTTCTCATTTCCCTTTAAGTTAGGTTAAGTTTCCCAAGGAACAAATGATAAAATGGATATTTGTTTATAGGAAGTTTATTAGGGAGTACTTTTAGGAACAACAGAAGACATAGTCTACCCCCAAGCAGAGTCCTGGAGTTTGGATAGTTCTTCAGAACTGTCCCAAATCAAGGCAAGATGGTTATGACTTTTAGCCTTTCATCAAGTGGTGATTGGAAGTCCAATGTACACCTTGGGCCTTTTTGCTGAAGCCTCTGGCTTTATGCTAAACTAACACCCAGACTTTGGAAAATGCAATGCTATGAATTGTTGTATGATATGGCTTGCATTGGTTAGGAACTTTACTGTCTCTGAGAATTATTGTTTGCCCAAGGAAACTGTGTGTGTGTGTGTGTGTGTGTGTCCAGAGTTACCAATAGGAAATAAGAGGGATTCAACAAGAATTGGGTGATATGGACATCTATTTATCACCCAGTAGCAGAAAGGCCCTGATATGTGCCTGGACTGGGAAATAGAGTTGTCACATTTGGTGATGTAGGTTCTGTAATGCAAAACTCTAGGGATTGTCTTTCATCTCATAACCAAACCTATAACTGTGCCATCCAAATGATCTGTTTTCCCCAACTACTTTATGAGACAAGCCTATACTCTTGACATTTATATTTTATTCCCAGTCATTTTTATCCTTACTGATTTTTTGTCTATTTGTTTTGTTGATTACTGAGAGAGGGTATATTAAAATTTCTGACTATAATTGTGGATTTATCTGTGTCTCCTTTAAAATTCTATTGTTTTTTGCTTCATGTATTTTCAAACACTGGCTTTAGGTACCTATACACATATTATTATTATGTCCTTTTGACTCCTTTATCATTATTAAATGTCTCTCTTTATGCCTGATAATATTTCTTATTTTAAAGTTTATTTTCTCTGGTATTAATATTAATATAACCACTTCAATTTCCTTATGTTTAATGTTTACATAGCATATATATTTCCCATCCTTTACTTTTAACCCAGGTTTTTATATTTGAAGTGAGTTTCCTGGAAACAGCATATAGTTGGGTTTTGCCTTCTTATCCAATCGGATGATGTCTGCCATTTAATTTGAATGTTTAGACCATTTACATTTAATGTGATTATTATTATAGATCTGTTTAAATTTAACACCTTGCCATTTGTTTTCTGCTTACCCTATATCACCTTTGTTCCCCTTTTCTTCTTTTCTTACCTTCTTTTGAATTGGGTATTTTGTATGATTGCATTTCCTCTACTGTTGGTGTATTGGTAATAATTACTTGTTTCACATTTTTGGCAGTTGTAGTAAACTTTACCATACATATCTTTAACTTATCACAATTTACCTTCAAAAATATTTTATTACTTCACATTTAGTGCAAGAAACTTACAATAGTATTTATCCACCTTCACTTTGCATCCCTTATGGTACTTGATATATGTTATAAGGCCCACAATATATTGTTATTATTTTTGTCTTAAACAGTCATTTATCTTTTAAATTAAAGAGATGAAAAAAATTCTACTCACATATTTACCATTCCTAGTGCTCCTTATTCCTTTGTGTAAATCCAAATTTCCATCTGGCATCATCTTCCTTCTACATGAAGAACTTCCTTTAGTGCAGGTTTGTTGGTGATGAATTATTTCAGCTTTTGTTTATCTTAGCAATCTTTATTTTGCCTTCATTTTTGGAAAATATTTTTATTGGAAATAGAACTCTAGGTTGACAGTTGTTTTCTTTCATCATTTTAAAGATGTCATATCATGGAAAGCAAGCCCTGGAGTTTTGTATTACTCAGACTACATTACCATATGATAATTCCATGTTCTAGTCCATGCACACTTAAAATCTTCTCTACTAGTGTGTGATAAAGATATGTCTTTCTTTCCCCATTCTTCTTGAATACCTCTAGTTTCCTGTTGGCAACACCAGATAGAACACACTCACACACATTTCCTTGATCAAGCTATAATTCTTAGAGAAAGTGCAGTCTGATTCTCTATGAAAGCAGAAAGAAATTTCCTCAAGTCAATATTATCTACCTGCAGAACTTCATATAATTCTGCAGAGCATGTTCAATTTTCCCTTTTCTGATGATCTGGACTCCATATTATGTCTTATCTGTGCAAAGACATTGAATTAATAGTATGAATAGATAATAGTTATCTTCTAACTTCCTCTTTTGCTTACACAAAAGAACTGGCAAAAAATTTGAAATTTTACTTTTTCCTTATATTGGGTGACATAAATTTCTTATTTTGCTCCTAATCAGAGGAGTTGTGGCTAGGTGTTTGCTTGTTTTTCACTTTTGATTACATTTGTACAATATCTTTCCTTTTTCCTTAAAGATAGGACTGATAATTCTCTCCTTTGGGATCTCATTGCTCTCTGGAGATCAATCATAACACCTACAATAGTTCACTGTATTTGTTAACTTACACATAGCTTTTTATTCTATTAATATATACATCTAGAAGAGAAAAATCTATAATTTACTTTCATATTTCCAGAACATTGCATAAGGCATGGGATATACTAATATTCTAAGAAATATTAGTATTGTTGAACACATTAACAAATAAATGAAACACTAGGCAATTATTTTGGTGCTGAATCTTGAATTAATCAAGTATGTATGATAGTTAATCTTGTTCAAAGAGCTATGATTTTAGCAATATCAGTTTCATTTCATAATACGCATAGTCAGTCTATTTTATGAAGTCAATATGAAGATTATAGCAAGGAGCCTTTTTGGAAAAATAAACCTGTGACTTCTGGAAAAATCTTTCAATGTAATAGAAGCAGTTAGAGAAATAATTTATTGGCAGCTTTTTGAGAATGTCTGCTGTTGAAATATGAAAGATAAAGTAGGAATTGATGGAGAAGATAATTCCATTTGAGGTGGTTGAATTCTTTAATGTGTGAGGCCAAACTGTGACATAAAAATGTATGAAAAGGGATTAGAAACAAGGAAATGGTGAAGATCATTTGAGAATCTAGGCTTATTCATATAGACTTTTCCAGATTAGAGCCAGAGGGGTCAGGAAATCAAGGCAGCATATACTACCCCCCCCCCCTTGTCCATTGCCTGGAGTCCAAGTGGTTATGTTTTGGCAGAACCTTAGACCAATAATTTGTTCAATCTAAATATCAAGTTACCCTTAGGAATGAACTGAGTCAGTAGCCCACTGACTCTTAATAAAGTGAGTCCACAGAAAATTTAATTTATTTTATGAGCTGCTAAGATATCCTTTAATTTGGCAATTTCCAGAATTAATATCATAGAAGCAACTAAGTAGGACTCATGTGTATGAAACCATTTGGAAAATAAAAAGGATACAGAGAACATTGCTCTATGAATGTCACCGATGGACTCTTGGGAGGACGTTTATTGGAGATAAACAGAAATGTTCAAAATTTGGTATAATTTAATTTGGGAGCTGTTTGTACTGAGAGAATCTTGGCAAGGACTACAAACTATGGAGTCATATTTAAATTTGGTTTTTAGAAAAAGAACAGTCTTACATGTTAAGAGAACAGCAGAATTAATACTATTCTGGCCACTTTTTGGTCACATCTGTGCTGCAGATTTGGCTGTTAGTTGAGTGGCTGCATGTCCTAGTCCTTGGTCTGGGAAAACATGGTCATGAGTTATTGAGATTATAAATATGACCTAAGTAAATACATGTATGTGTTTAAGCACAAGCATAAATGCCTTCACATGTGTCTCCTCATATACGGTGCCTCGATTCAAACACAAGCTAGATATTGTGGGTGGTCATTTGCATGTTTGTTTTTTCTTCCAACAAGTGACAGAAATTCATAAGCTATTTAAACTAGTTGTAGCTAGAACCACAAATTCAGAAACATTCAGAAAAATGGATATTTTAATTTGGAGACCCTAACTTTTGGTGTGTATACTTTAGTTTGTTATATTTTACCACCATATGCAAACAAGTCAGATTGTATTTAATGTAGTTCTGGGGCACATGCAACTGAAAAACTTGTTCGGCTATCATTTATAGGACAGTAATGGCCTTTTTAGCATATGACATCAGATCTGAACCTTCCACTAAGTGGTCTCAGTGATGGTTCTCAGTGTGTCCTGTCTTAGGGCCACGAAGTTGTGCTTACGTCAGACTGTACTTCCAATCTCAATTCTTCAAAATAGAGCACACCTCAGGCTCATACAGGAATTAAGCCTTTGATTATGTTTTCAAACATTTTAAATCCAGAAATCCAGCTTCTTTTATGTCTGTCTCTGACAGACTAAATATCATGCCTTTGACCTTCTTGAAAATTTTTCATAGTGATTTAAAGAGTATTCTCTGTAGTTTGAGAACTTTACTTTGTGAGCTAGTATTCCTACTTATAATGTCTCTATTTTCTTATTTGTAATATGTAGCTATTAATGACATCTACAACATAAGGTTATTTTGTGCTCACATAAAGTGTCTCTCATAGTTCTTGGTACCTGGTAAGTGCTCAGTAAGTTATCACATTACAGTTAAATCAATTATTATTATTATACTACAAGAAGAGTTTAAGAAATCTCTATCATCTATTTGTTCTAAGAAAGAGGTCAGATCTGGTGAAATACTGGTGAATGTTCAGCTTCATGGAAGATCAAGTAAATGTAAATTGCCATGTTATGTTCATCTCAGATACAGGGAGAGAAGCCAGATGTGGCCATAAATTTCACTAGGGCTTCACTTTTCTTACAAGCATAATAATATGAGAAAGCTAAGTCAAATAAAGAGCATTATGAAATCAGCACTATTTTAATATCACATTAGTAATTACATGGGATTATCCTAGAGTGATTTCCAAATGACTTTTTCTATCACCCACACCAGTGCATTCTGTACATATGCAAGCATATACATGCATATGAACATGTAACATCCAGTTATTGATTTAAGAACAAAGACTCCCCAAAGGAGTTTTAAAAACTCTGCTATGTCCCAGCATGCTGTTCTATATTTTACATCCATTTCTGAGTCAGCAGAAAAGTGTGTAGAATCATATAAAGTCTGATAACTCCCCTGCTAGTCCACGAAGTCAGAACCGACACATGGGGGTTGGTGTGAATTACTTATCCTATCCTAGGTCTGGAACATATCATTACCACAAAATTCATTGCCTATGCAATCATCAGGGCTGATGGTAATGTAAGAATAGCTGGGGCATGAAACCACAGTAAATTGTCAGGATTGTCTAGCATATGGTGGATCAGACACAGAGGTACTTCCTTCTGATCTCTTGGGAAGCAATATTATACTGTAGGCTGGGCAACAGGCCACTAATTTGGGGCTGAAAATTCGAATTGTTCTTTTGTCACTAACCTGTGGTGTAATCTTGTAGCTAGTCACTTGATTTCTCTATATGTGTATGAGCATACACTCAGAGGCTTATCTATATGGTTGCAAACAGGTTTCAGAACCAGCATTAAGGCAAATTAGAAAGCCTCATTCCAAAGTCCTCTGATAAGAGCCAAATTAACAAACCATTCCAGTACACAGAACAGGTGATCCAGTCCCACCTTGCCCACTGAAATGTCGTGGGAGGATAATGATGAACTAGCTGTTCAACTTTCTTTATACCATGGTGTGGCATAGATCCCATGGGCTCTTTAAGTGGCTCTCAGTTTGCTCGGGGCAATGAGAAATGATGGAAATCAACATAATATAATAGTAAAGAACTTGGACTTTGGAGACAGATGGTCAAGTGTTCAGATCTCAACTCTGCCACTTACCATTGCCTGAACTTGGGGAAGTCAAGTTAACCTTTTTCAAACTGTCTGCTCATATATAAAAATGGGAAAATAATAGGATCTTCCTCATGGTATGATTATATGGATCCTCAGTATATTATATAGTTGATATTAATAGTTAACTGTAGGCCAGGCACGGTGGCTCATGCCTGTAATCCTAGCATTCTGGGAGGCCAAGGTGGGTGGATTGCTCAAGGTCAGTAGTTTGAGACCAGCCTGAGCAAGAGCGAGACCCCCATTTCTACTAAAAATAGAAAGAAATTAGCTGGACAACTAAAAATATATAGAAAAAATTAGCCAGGCATAGTGACGCATGCCTGTAGTCCCAACTATGTGGGAGGCTGAGGCAGAAGGATTGCTTGAGCCCAGGAGCTTGAGGTTGCTATGAGCTAGGCTGATGCCATGGCACTCTAGCAAGGGCAACAGAGTGAGACTGTCTCAAAATAAATAAATAAATAAATAATTAGGTGTCAATGAATGTAAGGTACCACTATTGGTATACATTCAAAATGTATGGAGTAGCTACCATTTTAGACTATGAAACTGTAGCCTAGATCTCCTAGGGGATTCTGAGAATTACCTGCCAAGAGTCCAGGAGTTTTCAGAAAATTTAGTGAAACTTTGAGGATAGCGAATGATCAATATCAGCATTATGAGGTGTTGTGGGCGAATCTCCATTCCTGAAACAGTTTAATATTTATTCTCAAAGGTTACTGTAAAGTTTAATGAGATAGGGCAAACAACATTCCAAACACCCTGCTTGGTATGGAGTAGACACTTGGCAACAAAAATTTCCCTTTTCCTTTTATTTCTTGAGTGCACTTGCCTTGGACCTATGCAGCTTGGAGTTGTCTCCAGGCAGCTGCAGCCACTGAAGGAGCTGGCTGTATCTCAGGGGTTTACAGCAGATGCCTGGACCAAAGGTGGGCTTCACCTGGAGGACTCCTGGGGTGTTGGATGGATTACAAGACTGCTTTGGAGAGTGGGATCCTAGGAGCGGGAGGCAGTATGATATAATAGAAAGATCCAAAGGAGAACCACTCAGAAATGTTGTGTTCTAATCTTAGTTCCTCCATTTACTGTCCTTGTGACCTGAATGTTTTACTGGCAATCTCCTAAATTTTGTTTTACCATCTTTGAAATGGAGGGAATACTCCACGTTGTAAAGTCTGTGGTGATAATATAAAAACAACGTGAAAATGTGGCTTAATGAAAGTATTTTGAAGATGGGAAATCACACAAATAAATGGAAGAAGAAAAAGAAGTATGTTGAAATAAACCTGGAGTCCCCTAAGTGGGTCAAAGCTAGATCTCCACCAGATTGCCTGAAGTGGTTGTAGGTATGGTCAAAACTCAGGTTTATTCTTCCTGGAACCTTTACTTTCGCTTCTCATATGTCCAAGCTGTATAGAGTTGCTCAGTTCACATGTTGTCTCCTCCATTAAGCCTTTTTGGATCCCTGCTCCCACCCCCTTAATGCTGGAATTAATTGCTAAGATCTCTAAACATTTGTAATCCCCTGTGCATATCAGTACTGTTTAATAGAAACATAATATGAGTGATATATATCATTTTATATTTTCTAGTAGCCACATTCAAATGTTAAAAAGAAACGGGTTTGAGTAATTTTAGTATTTTATTCAATTAAGTAAATTGTTTTTATTTGATTCTAATCTTTCATTTAAAAATTTTATTTATTCCAAATTTTATAATTTTAATATGTAATCAATATAAAAATTATTTATGAGACATTTTGCATCTTTTTCATATTAAATATTTGAAATATAGTATGTAATTTATACTTACTATACATCTCAATTTGGATGAGCTAAATTTCAAGTGCTCAGTGGCCACATGTGGCTAGTAGCTACCATATTGGCCAGCATTGGCTTATATCTTTCATGTGACATTGAGGTGTGCCTGGTTTTAAAGTATTTATATAAATGCTACAGATGTTATTAGACTGTCAACTCTTTGAGGACAGGATCTCTTTCAGGAAAAAAGATAAATCATACAGCATTTTGCATATAACAGGCCTTCACTTAGTGGGTTGAAAGAATTAATATATTAACAGAGGAACAAATGAATGAATGGATGAATAAAAGAATGAAAATTGCTGAAGAGCCAGATTATTTTCATCTGGAAAACTAGCAAGCTGGCACTGGCCAAAATGTCACTTTAATTATTAGTCATATGATCTCTTAGTATTAGACTTCTACTATTTGATTCAATCAATGTTTATCAAGTACCTAATATAAGCAAGGTAATGTGCTAAGTGTTACAGGGTATATCGTATTGAATAAAAGACACAGTTATTGCTCTAAATGATATTAGTTTTAGTTGTCCCCTAATTTAGGGGTAAATTGCAATTTTTTTGTGTACCAGCTTTAAAAAGGGAGACATAGCTCATTATGCTGTTCAATAATCTAGGATCTTGCATACCTAAAGAGTTAAATGTATTTGCCTAGAAATTTGCCATTTTAGCTATGCCAAACAACTTTCATAAAGACGTGTTTTTTCCCCATAGTCCATCATTTTAGAGTCTAACAAAATGAGAGAGTATTTTAAATTCAGATTACTAACTTGCAACAAGTTATCCCTAAGGGATGACATAAGAACTTAATATTATTTTGTGCTTCAGGGGAAAAAACTGACACTGATTGCTATAAATATATCAAGGACCAATCCCAGTCAGTGGCATGGGCACACAAATTCCCTAGGGGAGTTTCAAAATTCATGTTCTAGCTCTGAATACTTGATTATGCCTTTGGATCTTTAGTGAGGGGAAAATGTTTATTTGTCTGATGCCTTTCCTGACTTGGGAATTCTTTGAGGGTCAGGAGTATCTATCTATCTATCTGTCCATCTGTCTTAGTTCATTTTGTGCTGCTATGACAAAATAGTTGAGACTGGGTAATTTATAAATAACAGAGATTTATTTCTTACAATTCTGGAGGCTGGGAAATCCAAAGTCTAGGGGCCTACCTCTGGCAAGGGCCTTCTTGCTGTGTCATTCCATGGCAGAAGGCAGAAAGGTACCAGATAATGAGGGAGAGGGGGAAGGGGAGGGAGAGAAAGGAATGGGGGCCCAAAGTCATTCTTTTATCAGGAATACATTTGCATGCAGAGTACTTATGACCTAATCACCTCTTAAAAGTCCCACCCTTCAGCACTGTTGCATTGGGGATTAAGTTTCCAACACATGAATTTTGGGGGACACATTTAAACCATAGGACTATCAATCTACCTATCTACTTATCTATCATTTATCCAATTGTGTACCCAGAACAATTTCTGGCACATATTGGGAGTTCAACAAGTGTCTGTTGAGAGAATGATGCAAAGTAAAATCTTTGATGATTTTCCTTTGTGATTCATTATGTGAATCCTCTGAGATTAGTAATCTGCATTTGCCAGATGAGGAGAAAATGTGACTGGCTAAGGTTGTGTACTCTATTTCACTCTCTTATTCACCGACTCACCATGTCCACAGATTCTGTGGCGTATTTTCCTATAATGTTTTTATTTCCTCATGTCTTTCCCCTTCATCTGACTCACATTGTTACAACTCTTACATATTAATCATTTTGAAACCACAGTACTCTGAATCATTGATGGGTCCTGGGTTACAATGAAATACATCCTCTAGGAAATGAGAGCACTTCTAGAAAACATCTTGGTGCCACGTGCCTCTTTTGATAAGGTTCCAGGCTACCAACCTGGGTTCATCTAGAGCAAAGTACTAAACTTGATCTTCAGTATTCCTGTAGGTAATTCAGAAGTGCAACTGACACGAATACTGGCAGGTTTCTCAAGGCTATTGCATGAGTGAATGGACTGCCTTTTAATCTTATTTCAACCACTTAATGATTTTTATAACCAAAGGGTATATAGTATGTGATGAGAAATGCGTTTTTACACAGCAACTCTATAGTGGACATCAAACTGTTTTCCTTTTCTTGCTCCAGATTCATTTGCATGTCATTAGATGATGAACTTCTGTGGTTTGTTTCTAGACATAAAACTTGGTTGTCAAAGCCTCTTAGGCTAGAAGCCTTTAATCTTCCTATCTAACCATCTTAACATGGGTTATGTTTGCTTTTATAAACATACTAGTAAAAGATTTGAAGCAGTTTGGGCTCTGTGAGAGACAAATATGCTGACTGAATAACTGAATAGATTACTGGATGGCTCTAGAGTGGCTGTTTTACTGGTTGTGAAATCAAAAGCTGAATAATCTCAGTTGATATTTTAAGTGTCACAATATGCTGCCTACAGAGTAGGAAGGTTACACATCAGTCGAGAATTTTGAGACACTCATCATCATATATATTATTACTGTTATTATCTCAGCACTTTGATTTTTTTACCAGTTAATTTGATTTTATTTTTATTTTTTTAAGTATATGTAATAATGACTGAGCCAATTCTTTGGAAACATTTATAACTTCTTTTGGGATTATAAAGCTCTCCAGGATATCAACTTCCTCTTGAGTTGGTTTGGTAAAATACCATATGATGCCAGAATGTACAAGTGGGACTCATAGCTAGTAATCAAAGCAACATTATCATTTTGACACGTTCCCATCTAAACCCATTCTGTAGGTCTTTTCTGCCCTTGACCCCATATTTTTCCCAGTGACTCTAAGAAATCTTATCTCTTTCAGTTACAAGAGCAGTTTCATTTAGAATTAACTTGTCATGCCTACTGTAATAATTAAAAACAGAAGCTTTTTAATTATTCCCTAATTTGGGCCTGCAGGGTGAAGGGCATGCTGGTGGCCTCTCTAGTTCCCCTGCCTTGCTCTTCTTTTCTGCTCCCGTTTCCCCAGGTGGTTTTGTACTACTGCAAGGTGGAAGAAAAATGGAGGCAGGGGAGTCATACTTGCAAGACACAGCAGTAATCTGGCACTCATTTCCTGTAGTTGAGGCAATTGTTTAAATCAAACTCTTTGCCCTGGGAGTGCTGTATTAATTTTCCAGAGTCCTTGCAGGGTACCCTTGGGGGACCTCTCTAGGCTAAAACACAGCCTCACCTTTGGCAGGTCACATGACCTCCCCAAGCACAGATATCTCAAATCTGTGCCCGTGAAGTTTTCTTGCCCCTACAGACACTCCCTTGGGTGGTGTTATGGTCTGAATTGTGTCCCCTAAATAGATGTGTTGAAATCCAAACTCCTGGTACTTGTGAATGTGACCTTTTTTGGAAATAGAGTCTTTTGTAATTCATTTAAGACGAGGTCATTAAGGTGAACCCTAATGTGATATGACTCGTGTCCTTATAAGAAGAGAGGACAGATACACACAGGAAGAACGCCAAGTGATGACAGAGGCAGAGATTGGAGTGACGCAACTGCAAGCCAAGGAACACCAAGGACTGCAGGCAACACCAGAAGCTAGGATGAGCCAAAGAAGGATCCTCCCACAGAGCCTTCGGTGGGAACACTGCCCTGTTGACACCTTAATTTTGGACTTCTAGCCTCCAAAACTGTAAGAGAACACCTGTTGTTTTAAGCTGCCAGAGTTTGTGGCAAATACTTTGTTGTAGCAGCCCTAGGAAACAAACAGAGGTATCCATATCTATATAGATTGTATCATATGGTTGCACAGTGTCTGTTGACAGCCATTACCAGAAGTTAGAAGAGGCAAGGAA
The DNA here is from genome assembly GCF_041146395.1 of Eulemur rufifrons. Lineage (NCBI taxonomy): Eukaryota > Metazoa > Chordata > Mammalia > Primates > Lemuridae > Eulemur > Eulemur rufifrons. The sequence continues at coordinate 33,180,143 of NC_090999.1, read as the reverse complement.
GGATTCTATCAGAGACTCAGAAGGAGCTGAGTGGCCAGGCCTGACTGACACCTGGCCAGGCCAACACCTTGATTTCAGACTTCCGGCCTCCTGAGAGAATAAATTTCTGTTGTTTTAAGCACCCAATTTGCCATACTTTGTATCAGCAGCTCGAGGCGGCTAATAGAGATGGTATCCCTTTTGAGATGACTCCCTCATGACATTCCCACTGAGAGTTTCCCATCTGGTTTCCCGGAGTTATGTGCCTTTAATCTACCATTAGTGAGAAAGCAGTAAACCTCCAAGCTTTGCCTGGAATCTGTTTCCAAGGGTGAGTCAGGTAGCAGCCTAGTGTGTGTCCTAGATTGCAGGGGACATGCTCTTCCCCATGGAGGTAGGGGGAGGAACCTACAGTGACCCAACACCCTTTCATTGCCACAACCTTAACCCTTTCATAGCTTCTCTTTGGTATCAGGCTGTGGATAAGATATCGCTATTGCAGGATATGCTCAGGTCATTTAGCGCCGCACTTTGGAGATTGGGAGTATCATACCTGTTCTTTTAGTTTCTGTCTTTTGGAGCCTCCGCCAAAACTGAAACAGAAATTGTTCCATTTTAACATTCTGATTTAAGCCTAAATTAATTTCAACTAGATTTTCAAGTTTATTGATATTAAGTTGGAGAGACTGTTTTTTAAGGTTTAAAAAATCTTCTATATATTATAGTTATATTCCCTTTCCGGTTCATATGTTGCTTATATTTGTTTTTTCTCTCCTTTTTTTCCCTTGATCAAATTTACTAAACTTTGTTTTGAATACTGTATTAGCCTTTTTAAAGAATCAACTTCCTATGTTATTGATAATTCTAATATCTTTGTTATTGTCAATTTCACTATTTTTTGCTTTAATTTTTATTAATTCCTATCTTTTTACAGTGGTTGATTTTGTTGCTTAGCTCCTAGAGTTGGAAGCTTATTCAATTTTAATGCAAAATTATTTCTAATGAATGCATTTTTTTCTTGAGTATCAGTTCAGGTCATGTACCACACTTGTCCATCCATTGTTCATCTGTGGGTCCTTTTCCTTTTTCCTACTTCCTAAAGGGACCTTGTGTTTACTTAGGAATCTATCTTACTCTTAGATATAAAGGGCTGTCATGCTAGTTCTTTTCTAAATAGCATTTTACTTCCACTTGGTTTCTTCTTTAATCCAAAAATTATTTAGAAGACTTCGGTTTTTCTGTTGATGCTTTGGAACTGCACTAGCCTTTTGTTTTTACCTTTTGAGTTGCTGACTGTATAATGGTAACTTTGAATTTTAATTGGATTTTAATCTATTGGATTTTAATAAAATTTGATTAGATTTCAGTCAGTTACAATGGTCCATTTGACTTCTGCTTTGAAAATTTGTCACCAGTTTTAAAATTTCCTAGTACCTGGTAAATTTGTGAATATTCCATGTGTTTGAAAAGAGCATGTATTCTCCTTGTTAGGTACAAAGTTCTACATCAATTTAGAGATCAAGAAATTTAATTATGCATTATAAATTCTGTTTATTTGTTAATTGAGTTTTTAAGATACATGTGTTAAAATTTCTCACTGTTATGGAATTGTCAATGTTTTCTTTTATTTTTACAAAATTTTGATGTCAAAAGTAAGTTGTTAGGAACATAAATATCCATGAACATAATAAAGTTTTAATAGGTTTTACATTTTATTAAGACAAAATACCTACATTTGTCCTCTTTTAGTACTTTTTATCCTAAATTATATTTTATATTATATTAATGTCTTTATATCTCTATGCTTCTGAATACCCTTGTGCCTTCTTTTATTTTTAATCTCCCTGTGTTGTTTCATTGTACTTGGATCTTTGAAAAAGAGAATATGGCTGTAATGTTTCTTCAGTGTGAGAAATCTTTGTCTTTTAATATATGAATTTAACCCAGGAAAATTTATCACACTTACTGATATACTTGGATATGTCTTTAGAATCATATTTTATTGTTTCTCTTTTGTATGCTTTCTTGCTATTTCTTTTTCTTTACTTCTTTTTATATGACTAAGTCCTCTTTGCTCCTTTTGTCCTCCAAATGCTTTGGAAGTAATATGTCCTAATTATCAATGGTTAGCCTTGAGTTTTTAACAAGTATACTTAAACTTATAAAGGAAATCAACAACTAGAGTTGATCAGCATGAATATTTCTCCTCCTAGGATGACAAGAACACTACCCCCTTTTCTGATATCTCTTCCTTTTCTTTGTCACACTCCCCTCTGTAAGCCCTCAGCGTCCAGTCAATCAGCTTCACCTGATTTTTCCCTTTGTGGAGTAAAGCAGGTGAGTTGAGGGCAGGAGTGACTTCAGGTTCTTCAGTTTTTCTGCATTGCTGGTAGAGGTCTTAAGTACTGAAAGTCCCTCAGACTGAAAATAAATAAGACAAAACTTTCCCTTGCTAATACTGACAGTCTCTTATAGCATACTTTTGACTATTTACTCTAACACAGTCTTTGTCTCTCTTCTTCATCTAATGAAAGATGCAGTCCCATGAACACAATGGAGGGAATGTAGACAGAAAAGAAACAGGAGTAGAAAAACACTTTTCATGACACAACCTTTAAAAAAATATACATCACTAAATAAACCATAAATAAAATAAAAAGACAACTTACAGGCAGAAAAAAATATTTGTAGTAGCAAAACATATAAAGCCTTAATATCAAGACTGCTTCTGAAAACATTAAGAAACAGAACATGACATAAAACATAAGTTAGTGAAAAATACAAATGACCACTAAACCTATAAAAAGATGATGAACATCAGTAGTAAGTAACGAAAAATAAATCTATGCCATGATAAGATTCTATTTTAAAAATTTTGGTTATCAGATTGGCAAAAAACCTTAGAAGTGAATGAAAGTACCAAATACTGACAAGGATGTAGAAACACTAAAATTTAGTTCATTGTTGAAAAGACTGTAGATTGGTATAGTCTTGTAGATAGGTTGGTACAGACTTTAAATTTCTATTAACCTATTTCTATTAATCTAAAATGTAGATAACTAGAACCTTAAAGGATAAGGATCTCACTGCTAAGAATTGATCTCATAGAAATAATACATTGAATATTTAAAGGCGAGTATTCCTTCTTTCTTTAAATAAATGTTTTCGACTGCCTGCTAAATGTCAGACATATTCTATGCACTTGAGATACATCAGTGGAGGGGAAAAAAAAGATCCTTACTCTTGTGGAACATATATTCTTGTGAGGAAAATGCCAACGAATTTAAGCAATTATTCTTTAACTAGTCTCAATTTTCATCTCTAGGATATGGCGTTTGTGGGAATGGAAGACATCCATAAATAGCCAAAGCCAAAGATGTTAGTGATAGTGATTCTTTTAAATGTTTATTTATATTTTTATAAGACTGCAGAAATATTTAAGATATCTTGATCAAAACCAAGAGATAAAAATGTTTTATGATATATTTCAGAGTCAGGGTGTTTTATTTAACATAGTAGCTAAAACTGATATATCTAATTTTATAAAATATTTATTCCAATGAGTCAATTGCCCTATTTCCTTAATGAAATGATGAATTTATGCAATATTTAACATTAACTGATATTTGTTTAATATATTAACATTAAAGGACATTCATTTTCTATTTTCAATCCCTTGTGATTAATATTTTTACACATTTTACATATTTTTACATTAACATTTTCAATCTTTTATTAAGAAAAAATATATATGCTGTATACTAACCTTAATAGTTTTTAACTGTTTATACTTTTTTACTATCACAAAGAAAAGCTTTGATCATGAAATATAAATTACTAAAATTATTTCTGATTTTTATAAATGATATTTAATTATTCCCTAAAGCCAAACACTGAAGTTTGATGCATAAACACATACGATTATAATACTCCTCAATTAATGAATAAATTATGACTTATTTACACCGAACATTGCATTTATTACAAATTAAGTAATGAGAAAGAGCACATTGATTAATCTTGTTGTATAACATTTTATAAATGGATAAATTTATTATATTGAACTATACCATAAGTTTAACTTGATTGCTTTTAGTAATCTACATTATGTTTCCTTGTATATTTATTTCTCCATGATTTTATAGTCTATAAAACTCACATTAACATGTTTATTTTAACACAAGATTAGTTTATTTTCTTGCAGAAAATAAGTCTGACTTAGCTGAAGGATTCAATAACCATATTGGCTTTGCCAATTAAGTTACATGATGGAGACTTTCTATGTAAGTTATGCGATGAAAAAGAGAAATCTGCAGCTCCAAAAATACGATAAAAATGTATTCAAAGCACATAAAATGAAAACAGTCTATTTAAAAAATTATATTGGGAAAAGATAATGAAATTAATGGTAATTCAATTTTTAAGCCTCTCTCAATACATCATGTTATACAAGAGGCTGCTAAGCAAAAGGGTAACATATTTAATTAACAATAATTTTATAAATCTTGGTTATGAGAAAATGAACGACTCACATGCATAGGTAATAGACTTTTCAATCAGGGGTTTCCAATTCTTTGCATTCAACAAAACTTCAGGAGATCTTAATCAGGTTGTCAGCTGGTAGATCAAAATAATTTTTGGTAATGATCACTATGAGATATTTGGCATTGTAAATGCCTTAAAATTCTAATTTTTCTTTACTTGAAATGACATTAAGTAGCAAATAACACTGCCATGACAAGTTAAGAGCAAGGTCTGAGAAGAAAGGAAAAGGGTTTATATATTATTATCTTTAACAGCTCTTTTTCCTCGTTTTGACCAAACGGCCCCACATTTTCATTTTGCCCTGGATCTTGCAAATTATGTAGCTGATCCTACTCCTCAGTTTATTTGGGAAAAGGACCAACATACAAGCACACCATCATCCTTTCTATGGCGGGGTGAGATAGGAAGGTGGGGTGGACCAGGAGAGCGACGAGAGTTGCCTGATTGTCACCTGTCTTTCCAGTGACTGGGGGGACATTCAGTACTGGATGCGGAATAGACTCTCTTGACTTGGTGTCATGTTCTCCAGTCTTTGTACTGATAACAAAGTAACAGTTTGATGACCATCTGATTCTGGTGATACCTTCTGAAATGAAAATAGAGTAAAATTTCAACAGAGAATTTTGCCTTTTCTCTCTCAAATAGACCTCAAAGTCTGAAGATATGTTTGCTGTAAAAAATAAATAATTAGGAAACAATAGAATTAAAATATCTAATATTTTGAAATAACTTATACTTGCTATTACTAGACCTAGGGAGCAGGTTTTAGTAGGAAAACAAGGGGAACTTTCTTGTTGAAATGGTTCAGGAATACTAGAGCCATATAGTGTAGTGGTAAAAATGGAATATGAGCTTATGGAATTAGCCAAAACTAAACTCAATCCAAACTTCTGCTCTTTTTGCAATATATAACTGAATGCTGTTTTTCCCTCACACATGTAGCTTCTAGGCATGTTGTGAGTATGAAAAAAGGTAACATGTAGGGCTGTTGAGCACAGTGCATGTTACAGAAGTCCTCGATAAGTATTTGTCAATTTATTATCATTGCTAAGGGGTGGAGGTCATTTTCACATAGGAGGGCATGATTCCTGGGCTATTCTCAACTCCTTTTCTATATTCCCCACTCCTCTCATTCCCTATAGCCTTACTCTCCCTGTCCCCTGAAGAGGTCACTCATCATGAATGTAGACTCATGGGCCATGATTGAATGGGAGAATGTGGAAATGTATTCAGAACAACACAATTAAGTAAGATGAGCAAAAGGAATGACTCTTAGACATCCTTTCTCTTGTATTGAGTGATAATCAGTGCCCCATGTAGCATGTAGGGGTTTGTTCCTTCTCACATCAATCTTTTCTTCCATGAGCATTTGTTGAGTGACTGCTTTGTGTTAGGTATCCTCCTTGCACTCAGGTAAGTGGTAATGTAATGGGTGAGCAAATGTGTCATCTTATTAAGGTGTCACTATGATAGAAGGAGGTAGTAAGTGTTAGGGGAACATGTGGAATGTCACCTAATGCAGTCAGAGTGATTTCTGGAAGGCTTCTCGAAATTGATAACAGGTTAGCTGAGTTTTGAAGAAAGAGTAGATGTTAGTCAAGTGGGCAAAGAGGTATTAATAGATGGCAGAAAGGGCTTCAAGTGCAAAATATGGAATCCTATGAGACCTTTATGGGTTTAGAGAATGAAAAGATGAAACAATGACCACTTGTTTTCCCTTGTTTTACTGAGAAAACTTTTTCATTCATTAACTACACCATAATGTCCAGAAAATAAGAATTAGAAACTAGTTTATGATCATATAAATGGTGATGAGAAAAAATCTCTTTGTTCTAAAATGATTTTGTTATGTGTTTCATATACTCAGAAATGGTGAGAAACTGTATACTAATATTATTGCTTCATATCTTTTTATTAAATGATTCATTCTGCATTTTTTCTCTTTTTCTTAAGAAAACCTATTTTGGTAATTTGCTTTTGAAGTGATGAAATTTTATCAAATACTGCCATTACCTCATTGTAATAACTCATCATTTGAACCCCTGGACTTTCCATGCCTTTGAATGACTTCTGTTATTTATTTGTGGAAATTCCAGTGGGGTGGAATGCAATTTTTATTTTTACTTTCAATTCATGATTTTGATATTTAGTCATGCTTCCTCAAGAGGTACATGTTGATCACTTATTCTGTTCCAGGCACTGAGCCAGAAACTTGGAATAAAATAATGAACAAGAAGACTCTGCTCTTAAGCAACTGACATGTAATCTGTGTATTTAATGGTGCAGGTGGGAGTAGGGGCCAAAGCAGGGGTAGGATGGGCGGAGAGTGGGGATGCAAAGACCTAAAAGGCAGTTACAATGCAGCTATGATGTGGGGGCTATGAGGATACACAGGGTGCTTTGAGAGTAAATAGGGGAGAAAAATATCCCAGTTGAGATAGTTCACCTAAATGAAACTGGGAAAAAAAGGGAACAAAAAAAGAGATACAATTTTAAGAATATTTAATGTCTACATTCTATGGAGAGTCACTGACAAAGGAAGCACTAGAGGGTGAGTGAGTCCATCTTGGATTTTCCAGTCTCAATCAATCCCCAGACAACTATAGACATATGAGAGACCCCAGACAAAACCAACAAAACCCTGAGCTGTGGTCAGCCTCAGATTGCAGAATCATGAACAAATAGATGGTGGTTGTTTTAGATCACCATGTTTTGGGGTAGTTTGTTACACAGTAATGGATAACACAAACACCTGGGTTAATTATCCATCCAAGCACAAGTTCCTTCCCAAACCCAATCTCCTATACCATTCACCTGGAAAATCTCTTTCACAGGCTACGTCATTATATTATCTTTCAAGTTACTTGTAGTTTGAGGACAAGAAGATTTTGTCATTCTCTAATATGCCTTCTTGCTTTTCTACCTTTCTCAGTTATGGCAAACACTCCTTGTCCTGAAATTACTCTGGGGTAGGGGGAAATCTTCAGGGAATATGAAGAGCTCAATCAAAGATGCAATTTTCTTCTGAGTTCTATTTAAATGTGGTCTGTTGTATTCCCACCAGAACAACCAGAAATGCCACAAACAGGAATGTCTCTAAATGATTAAAATAATTGTGTTTATTGTCAACAAGGAAACATGCTTTCTTAGTATAATAAAAGACAAGATTCCCCCACCCCAACCATAGACAGTTAATTAGACCAGAAGTGTGAACGACCCTTAGAAACATCTCTAGTTCCATCTGAGTTTAAGTGGTAAGAGATGCCAAAGGGGGAACCAAGCTTAGCTGGGATGGAGGGGAGAGTAGCTCTTTGAAGGACCAGTGTTTGCGTTAGAGGAGGAACAACTGGGCTGTGTCCTAAAGATATAATTTTCTATATATGAAAGTGATTTAACTTTCTTAAAGGAACTGAGGTGTAGGCAAGGGGGGATCATGGGTCTAATATCTTTTTCAGGAAGATCATTTTAGAAAGCTTGTTTAATTATGTACCCCCAAATTATGAGTTGTCTTCAATCATATTTTTCAATAGCAAATGGCAAGTTTTGCTGAGAGAGGCAGTTTTAACTCTGACAAGGTAGTTCTCCAGAGTCTTATTACACAATAAGAGATTACAGAATTTTATTCTGGAAATTTGCAACAGTTTGTGCTGAAGTGACCCTCCCTGAGCCTTGAATATTTGGCAAAGAGAATGGGATATAAAAAGCAAAACAGAGTTCAGCTATTTATTTCTTTTTTAACTAGATGTAACCTAAACAGAGTCCAAATGATGACTCCATAGCAATGAACTCGTTTTGCTTAGCAAAGATTTGATGAAATATTTGATCAGATGATAATAGAATTATTACATCATTGAAATGTGAGACAGATATGAAAGAACAGTGTAGACTTATCACTTCTAAGCACTAGTATAAGATGGCTTTGATATCAAGTTCTAATTATATGGCTTATGCAATAAAATTTCTATGGGAAAAAAACGGCTTTTTTTTTTTTTTTTGTGCACTAGACCTTATTTAGGGTAATTTCTGACTTAAAACTGTTTCCTGGCCACATTCTCAATAATCTTGCCCCTTGCCCTTCTGCTATCTAGTTACTCAGCAAACCTTTAGTCCACTCAAATGTTTGCCTTTGCTTCTCCTACAACTCAGCTGCCAGAAGAAGTGGCAGGATTATACAAATGGTGCTACTGAAAATTTGTAGATAGTTTTCAGTTCAGTGCAACAAGTTATTTTCACATCCTTTGTCAGTTCTTGCACTAACTCACCAAAGGAGCTATTCCACATTGTTATCATTCCTCTAAAGCACTAGGCACACTACTTACTTCTTTCTTTTTAGAAATGACCATTTCTGGCAGAATCTGTCAAGAAAATAGAAACCATAATAGATATTTTCACAGAGGAAGCTGAAGATAGGAGATTGGTTACAGAGGAATTAAAAAGCTAAAAACACAGAAGGAAAACTCAGAGATAAACTAGAGATAATGACTGCAAGAAATAGCTACCATCTCTTAAGGTTGAGGAAATGAAAAAGAAAAGTTGGGGATATTGAATTTGGGGAACCAATGTCTGGGGATTTAAAAGCCCAAAACTCTTGCCTTAAAACAACTCAGAAAAGTCATCTGACTCCAGAGCGTCTCTCTCAGAAGATTGAGTTATCAGTTAAATCACACGGCAGGTCAGCTCCTCCCTCCGCCTTTCCACACCATTTCTGTCTTCTTCACTTCCTTACAAGTGTGTTTCACAAGAGCACTCTCATCCCAACCTGCATGCAACTCTCCATCTTTGTTTTCAGGAAATAAATGCAAACCAGGGGAACAGGACTGATCCTGGGAAGCCACCTCTAAAATGGAATTTTGGAGATGGATCACTCACTGTAAGTTGACGCTGACAACACCATCACTGGTGCTAAGTGGAATGCAGATAATCCTTGGCATGCAAATGAAGTATTATCACTAAAACTTTCAACAGAGATAAACTAAGATGGCATACAGGTGGAAGGGGATATACCAGGTGATACAATATTGCCAGTACTTGAGGGGTGTGAATGAAATGGTAACTATTATAACTATGGTGTTAGTTGGCTTTTCTGAGCACACTGAATTGTTGAAGAGATGGTGACAGGCATAGAGTGATTATTCACCAATTCAAGGTAAAAGTGTAAAAGCCAGGTTGGCTCCTTGAGGGCAGGCAAGGAAACCCTTAATCTTCTGCAGCAAGAGGACAGAGTGGAGAACCAGGCTCAGAGTTAATCATTACAGTAGCAAGGCTTGAGAGAAGATTGAATTCTTACCTCCAACAGGTATTTTACATCAAGCTCAGGGACTAATAGGGAAGGAGTTGGGACCCTGAGACTTGAGATGGGGAAATCTGTGGAGATTCACTTAAGAAGTGAGTTAGTTCCCAGAGCCCCCTGAAACCTTAGCTCCCGTAGAGGTTGTCCATTCTTCCTGTTAGAAAATAGTGATTTTTCCTTGTTTTAAGATCATGGAAAGGCCTCAAATGAGCCAGGTGCTTACAAGAACTTATGAGGATCTATTAGGTCATTAAATATGAAATGTTTGATTTTGAATCAAAAGTGTAGTTTATTATCTCAAACAAGAAGCAGTACAATTAATCAAAGTATGCACCTTAACTATTGACACACTTTTGCTATCTTAACGGTAACTTTGTCCATGCCAGCAGTGAAGAAGCCTGGAGAGCAAGTGGCAATGAACTCGCAAAAGGTGTTTCCACAGCTTGTTGAGAATTGAATACTTTTCCTTGCAAGAAGTGGTCCAAAGCCTGGAAGAAGTGGTGGTCAGTTGGTGCAAGGTTTGGTGAATATGGTAGATGACAGTTTCCAAGTCCAGTTAAAGTAGTTTGAGTAGCACTGTTTGTGTGACATGTGGTCACGCCAATCCTTGCAAGAGGACTGGTCTCCATTGACCAATCTCAGCTGCTTAATTGTAAGCATCCTCATCATTTCATCCAATTGGTTGCAGTAGACATTGCTGTAATCAATCGACTAAGTTTCATGAAGCTAGTAGTGGAGAATACCAGTGTGGGACCACCAAACAGACACCATTAGCTTTTTTGATGAACATTTGGTTTCGGACTCTGAGCCATGGCCCTCTTGTTTAGAAGCCTTCAAACCTTGACAATGGGAACAACACATGAACATCCTTCCCGTGTGAGTTCCTCATTGAATGTTTATAACTATAAAAGGCACAGGCAAGGGCAGGGGCACTCCTTTGGAACTTTAGCTCTTCTCTTCATACCTGAGAACAGACTTTCACAGCATCAAGATAGTTCCACTACGCCACCCTCATTTTGTAGTAGGAAGAACTGAAGTACAGAGAAAGCAAAGCTATATGTTTGCTCACTTAAGAAAAGTCTTCTTTCCACTTTGCCTATAAAATTATGACTTTTGAGAAAGAAGTACATACATTTCAATCCAGTCTTATTCAAGAATTGTATTCTTGAATAAAATTATTAGAATATGAATTCATCAATTTATAAGTAAGCATGTAGCCTAATCCAATCATTCAAAATTGAGGTCGGAATGTGAAAGTCCTAATTTTATGTGTAATCTATTCAACTACCCTGTTTTTCTCAAATGGATTAGATAGAATATTTTTATTTCCATTTGCATTATTTTGTGAATTCAAAAAAAAAAGCTTGCCAAATCTTATAGACATCTAGTTTTATGAGTCCAGTATATTTTTTTGAGCAACAGACATTCCAGGGAAAATGTCCCCAGGTACTAAAAATGAAAATTGGTATTAGACAGTCATCCAACACAAATCATTAACCTTAGAAAATCAGTGGGTGGCTATTGGAAAGGGCAGCATATATATTTAAGATGGGGGAAAACAATGATACCAATTTTAGTATTGTTAGTAATTGAGATGGATATTACATGCTTTGGGAACTATGTTTGTATTACATGTCAAATCCCATTACAAAATATGTCATTACAATGGAAAGGTTCATAGCAAAAAGTATGTCCACACCCCTGGCTGATGGCCCATTTATTTAAAGCAGCATTCAGTACAAAACAGAGACATTTCCACTGTCTTTGGAATTCATAATAAATTTGGCTTGTATTGCCATATACCTCCTGGCAAAGGATCCACATCTAGTGCACATTTTCTTGTGCATTGATCCTAGAACTGCATTCTTCATGACCCCTTTCCACACTCACTTGAATTCCCTCTTCACATTCCTGCTAGAGTCTATGTGAAGACCATAGATTTTTACTTCTATTAAAGTTTTCAAAATGGGTAAAAAGTATTTAAGGCAAGCCAGACGTTCTCTAAGAGCTTTGATGAGATCTAATTATTCCAGATGATAAAACACTGCCTACTGATACATGTCAGGACGGAGTAGCATAATCTGCTGATGTCTAAGGAATGCAGCTCAGTGATCACTCTGGTCTTAGGGCCTTCAGGGGATTGATTTAGATGGGCAGTGGTTCTGGTGCTGAATCAGAATCCAATTTTAATGACAATTTCAGCATTTCTAGAAATAAAATGGAGCCCAAATATGATACAAATGTCTAATTGAACAAATACCAGATATAGGAAGTAGCATCTAAACACCCAGAAATGAAATTTTCTTTCTTTTTTTTTTTTTTTTTTTTTGTTGAGACAGAGTCTCACTTTGTTGCCCAGGCTAGAGTGAGTGCCGTGGCGTCAGCTTAGCTCACAGCAACCTCAGACTCCTCGGCTTAAGCGATCCTACTGCCTCAGCCTCCCGAGTAGCTGGGACTACAGGCATGCGCCACTATGCCCGGCTAATTTTTTCTATATAGATTTTTAGTTGTCCATATAATGTCTTTCTATTTTTAGTAGAGACGGGGTCTCGCTCAGGCTGGTCTCGAACTCCTGACCTTGAGCAATCCACCCGCCTCGGCCTCCCAGAGTGCTAGGATTACAGGCGTGAGCCACCACGCCCGGCCGAAATTTTCTTTCTGAATCAAGTGATTTTCCAAACAAAGGTTGCCATCTAATTTGTAAAGTGCCACAACTGGAATATAAGGAACTAGATTCAAAGAGAAAGTGCTCCTTGACATTCAAATGGGCACAAGGCAGAAAACACCTGAATGACACCTAAAAGGCTCGATTTGAATGACATGGATATAGCTGCTGTAGGACAGGAGTGGCACTTGTCAGTATTACCTGTGGGAAACTTTCTTGAATGGAGATTATTTTAAAAAGAGGCAGTAACTTGGAAAAACAGAAAAATATAGAATAAATCTTAATTTAGAATTATCAATCCATTGCATTGTTCTCAGCAAAACATTAAATGTTTGCTTGACAAATGTGTCTAATGTTCTTTAGGTAAAGGTGTAGAAAATTCAAAGCTATTTTGTAGTTGTAAGGGGTTCTTGTTGGGGAAAAAATTATAAAATCGAATAGAAGCCTTCTCTGATGTTGCTTTTGTGTGTGGGTCTTCTATTATACCATACTGAAGCTGTATAAATAGATTTTCTTGAGTAGGATAGTTCTGTAGCTCAATTCATTCGTGTTTCAGAAAACAAATAGATAGAAGAGTTAACACAAGGACATTTCTAGGCACCCATATGCCCCGGTGTGACATTATTCCTTTCATTCTCTGTGGGCTTCCAAGGGCATTACTCTTTGGTTGATCATAACACGATTTACTGCTCTTGGTGTCCACTAAGGTATTGTCCTAATTTTCTGGTCCAACAAATAACAGTGGTTCATTGGGTCACTAATGATATAATAAGGACCTTGAGAAGTTGCAATTCTACTTATTTATCAAAAGCCAGCTCAAATGTGCACCATGAATTTGAAAGTCAAGCATGCAAATTCAATACCCGAAGTCCTTTATTTTAGTCCCAGAGGCTTTCTAGACTGACCCTTGCAGATCTCAAGAGACAGAGGGAAATAATATCTCTGTCCTAAGAATTTGTCTACTTTTTTTGCCAAAAAATATCTTATGGCGATTCTGCTGAATAAACAACACTCCTTATTTACCAACCTGTTCAGTTGAAATTACAGTTTTCTTCTTCCAGTAGCACTTAGGGTAACTTCTTTGGACAGTTGTCCTGCTTTTATTTGTTTATTTTCTTGTGCTTTCAAAATTTCCAATTTAGCTACTATACATTCAAGGCATTAGGTCATTCTCTAGATCTCTGAAAATTACCAAAGAAAAACTTTCATACAATGTTTCATATGTGAAAGGAGGTAAGTCATGTCCTACATAACACAGTTTGGCTACTCATTAGTTTTAGAATTGTTTAGGGGTTGACTGTAGTCCATAAAACCTATTTATGTATAGATCCTGATTAAAAAACATTTTTTCTTATATTAGTCCAATACTTCTTTGTGCTACTACTGCATATTCCAAAATATAAATATCAGGCAACTAAGGATGGAGCTTACATCTATTGCCTTGCAGAGCTGCACAATCTAATGCAGTAGCTACTAGTTCTACCTAGTTCTACTGGGTACATGTGGCTTATTAAATCTAAATTAATTAAAATTAAATGAAATTAAAAAATTAGTTCTTCAATCCCACTAGCAACTTTTCAAGTGCCCAATCGCCCCACATGGCTAAAGACTACCATGTTGGACAGAGCTTATAGAACATTTCATCATAATAGAAAGGTCTATTGGACAGTGCTGTCTTAGAGCACTGCATATAAATTTATCATAATTTTTGCCTTTTTTATTAGAAGACATAAAATCCACATTATAATATTGTAGTATTATCTCAACTGCCAAAATTCTAGGCAGTCAATAAGAAATCCTTGTACAATCATGTGAGTTTTACTCTGAATTATTTATCTTGTTTTACAGTTCAGGAAACACCAAGAGGTCACAGGACTTGTCCTATCTTACTCACAAAGTTGGTGAGTGGCTCAGGTAGAATGAAAGCTGACAGCCCAGACCACTTAATCTGTGGAGAGTCCAGGGGCTAGACACAATGTGGTTAAGCACCACAAGGGAAGACAGTCTCAAAACAGGCCTCTGGAAAACCCACCAATACACCCGGCAAGCTCTCTTTTTACAGACTGAAATAGCAGTGTGTTCATTTGGTTTGCTTTACAGATTGTCCTTGGAACTGAGGGCTTATTCACTTCATTACCTCTAGTAGACTTGCAGTGACTATAGAATTCATCAACAAGTTCCTTAATATGGAAACTTGGAAATTGGGGAGATGATTTTACATTTTTAAACTTGAATGAAAACATTCAGACACTAGTAAAAACTAATCAGCTCAATCCTTGGTAACAGAAAAACTGACTTGATTAAGAACTGAGGCATCGATGTACTGAAGGTGGCTTGTACTGGCTCACAAGAGCCCATTGTTAAAATTTCAGGAATTCTGCAAACTGGTTGTTACATACAGCCATTATTAAAGTTTAATTATGTAAACTTACAATCAAATAAATTACATAAAAAACAGAGGTAAAAAATACTCGCATCATCATTTTCTCATTATTTTACTATGTTTTATCTATGCTCTTAAAGTTGTTTACATTTACTATATCTATATGGTGGAAGTGCTATATAATGATTTGCTACTGCACATTTTTTTTTTCCCAACTCCACACTTTGTGGTTCATATTGGTAGCTTGAAATTAGCCATTGTCAGAATATTTACACCATGGAAATCAGCAAACACTAAAAGCCATGGCTTAATTTATTGCTCCTTGATTGTTTGGACTTAAGAAAGTGATGGAGAAAATGTTGACAGTGCAGATTAAACTTAAAAATGTGTTGTAATTTGCCAACTGTGAATAGTACAAAGAGTGAGGAAATATTGAGTATTTAAAGCTATTATCTCATTTAGCAAAGAAATCACTCACATCACTGACAAACTACTGAAATTCCTAGATCTGCATACATTGTTGTCCCCAGAGTGGGTTGTTAAACATTATCAGCACACTATTAAACTGAGAAATGTTATGATTTTAGTAGGCTCCCAAATTAGTTTTTGTAATTTAATGTATGTAGTTTACCTGGTTTGGCACAATAATTTCATGTCACTAAAGCCTGAAGATTGGGCCAATACTTATATCAGAGGGTAATCATGATATAACAGGCTTTTTGAAATGTAGTTATAATGCCTGGGGGACTGACTTTGGCCATAGTATAACTGAATATATGTATAGGCATTTTGGGGAAAAAAAGATGCTTAAAACCATGATTTCCTTTTAAGCAAAGTGGATCATGTTAAAGGAAGGTCTCTATGGGTCTGATGAATAGCACTGGATATGCAAACATGGGCCTGGAACAGAATGAGAAAGAAAGATGAGTTTTCTTCCTTGATGAGGGAGGGCGCAATGTGATAGGGATGCAAAAGAAGTTGAAACAATATCTAGGGTGACTTTAATGATAAGAAATAACATGAGTAGGCATGGCCAAAGACTTACAAGAAGAGAGGAGTTCAATGTTAAAGATATATATATATATAATCACTTCACTTCTTGCCACTTACCCTTAGTGCTTCTCAAACTTTAATGTGCATATAAATCAAATTTCAATTCTGTAGGCTTGAGGTGGAGCCTGAGATTCTTCATTTTTAACAAACTCCCAGGCAATGCTGATACTGTTGTTCTGTGGGTCACACGTTGCACAGCAAGGACCTACTGCATCCACATATGCACATAAGCGTATGCAGAGGTTTAAGATGAATGTTCTTTACTGTTGTTTTTAGTAGAATTGAGGGGAAGGGGCTAAATGCTACATCTGGATGACATAATGTGGACTAGGGAGTAACCTGCACAGGATGGAGAAAAAAATCCTTAAAGTTGGCTAGTTTAAAAGAGGTAGGAACTC
Source organism: Eulemur rufifrons (assembly GCF_041146395.1). Lineage (NCBI taxonomy): Eukaryota > Metazoa > Chordata > Mammalia > Primates > Lemuridae > Eulemur > Eulemur rufifrons. Next base: position 33,163,830 of record NC_090999.1, on the reverse strand, counting down.
AGACTCAAAAATACTGTTACTCTCCTGGAAATTGAAAGACATATTGGAGTAGAGCATTGGACCTCTACATGATATGTGGATTGGGGTGTTAATCCCATTTTATCTAAACAAACAAGAAGACCCCAATGATATCTGGGTTACAGAGATCTTTGTGAATATTACACATGTCTATGTTTCTCTTTCTGTACTATAATGACCATGCTATTTTCTCAATCAGGAATACCAATCTTAGCCTCTTCCCTGACTCCTGGGATCATCCATACGCTTGTAAACCCAGTTCAAATACTCACTTTGCTCTCTAAGAACTTAGAGAAAGAAACAGCAGATGCAGAACTCCAGAAAGCATCTCTAATTCTTTTTCATCCCTGTATAGTGTAATTCTTTGACAAAAAAGCACCAGATATGGGGGAGTTGCAATAGCAAGTAGGCATGTCATTTTAGTTACAAGTAGTTTCATTGGTTCTACTTAAAAATAAATTTGCTGAGGAGATTTAAATATATATACCTTGAGTATTCACAGCTTTTGAGAAAAGTGAAATCGGTGATTACTTGACATTCACATCTCCATTTTACTCTTAAGTGAGGGAGACCATTAACCTACAACATTCTTCGTAACCTAAAACATGGAGAAACAATTTCTCTTTATTCCCTTTCTCTGACTTTAATTTAGTAAATTATTTATAGGTAGAATGATAAGTAGTCAGGGAGAGCATTTGAGTGAATGGCTTTGGCCTTGTTTGTGTTCCTAACAAGATGACAAGTCGAGGTTCCGTACAGAATAGTCCAGCTGTGACTAGAGGGCAGGCAGGTGTTAGGGGATGTGGGGAATTGGAAGAGGTGTGCGTAGAAGGAGCACTGGCCACAGGTAAGAGAGCTGAGAATCTTGTTCTGGCTCCATCAATAAGACTGTTGGGAGATTGATTTTGCCTCTGGGTCATGTCCCCTTTCTAAATCTGTTTTGTGATCCATCACAAGACCAAAGAATTTCTCCAATCACCAAGAGCCATCAGGATTATTTACTTTTGGACCTTATGGTCCCCCCAGAACTGCTACCGCTCCTCTGAGTTCACACAGTCTTGAATCCAACACATTTTTGTAACTTAGAGACAGCGTCTTTGATTAGCAATGATTTTGCTCATCTTGCCATTTTCTTAAAACTCCTTCCCCTGAACACTTGCAACACTGGACTCTCGTCTGGGCTCAGTTTTATCAGCACTGTTACTTTTGTTCAATTTATTGGAATAAAGTGGATGCATCAGTTCCCTGCATTTAAAACAAATGCTACATAAAGATATTTCTCTTTCTTTTCTCAGTGGTGCTATAAGCTAAAATTACCTGCTTTTTCTTCTGGTAACAATATTACAGGAAAACTAAGAATAATTATCAGAGATCAGAAATACTTCTTACTCTTCAGAGTGAATTGAGGTTTCTTTTGAGTCCAGGCTACCAAAGTCAAGCCCAAGTGAATTATAGTTGAAAACCTGATGAGGTTTATTTTTGACTCCTTTCTTCCTTTCCACAAGGATGTCTCTTATTATGAACTTTTATCGAAGATGTGGTTTCCTCATGTTACCTTTTGCTTTTATAGGTCTTCCTCAAGGGCTTGAGATGCTAAAGTTATTGCCTGTGTCTCAAATCTCCCTCCTTCCTTTCCATTTCTCCCTAACACCTATTCTAATACTGGTCCAATTAAAAAGACTTGATAACAGAATTAACAATAAGGCATTGATGACATTGATCCTGTCACAAAAGTTTACACTTTTCAGGGCTCTTTCATTTAGCCAAAACAAATGCATACTTATATTAGAATAATCAAGAGACTGGATAGAATTCCTAAAGTCTAAGCAAAGCCTCCATTCCTCCTATATCTAAGGGTGGCCCTTATCTCAAACAGCTAGTAAGGACAGCCAGTGTTTAATAGGACACAGGATCTGAAAAGTATGAATCTGAGCCCCAAGGAGACTGCTCTTTGATCTAAGCAGCATTATTGCAGGTATGTAGTAGACACTCTTGGTACCCACCAGATCCCATTTACCTGCTAATGTACCCATCCCTCAACCATGATGACTGTTAGCTCCAAATGACTCACAGCAGCATCTTTCTCTGGAGAATTGCTCTCAACCTAATGGGAGCTGGATGTTATGCTTTTGAGAATAAGAGGAGGGTTGGAGAGAGCAGTCCACAGACTGCTTGCCTCGAGGTAGTAACAAATCTGTGATCCATTCATGCTCCAGAATTCTTTATAAATCGGGTAAAGCTGGTCCCCAGCTGAGATTACATCTTTGTTTAGTTTTACCATGGCCTTTACTATCCTGCTTCCTTTACTCCCCTTCTCCTGAAAGTAATCTCTCAAAAATTCATTTATCCAGGAATTTCCATCTCAGGCTTTGCTTCTAGGACACTTGGTACTAAGATTGGTCCCAAGAAGCAAACCCTAGAGATAGGATTCTGGAGTTGAATTATTCACTTGGCAGATGGTAGGGAAGACCCCATCCTGGGTTGGTGGAGCCCTGAGAGTTCCTGGCATGCTGTAGAAGTGCACTTGCTAAGACATTTACCTCTGGTGAGCTGGCACAGGATACAGATGGAAGCAGATGCACTAACTGATTCAATGTCTCTGGTATTTGAAAGGTACAGGAAATGAGTTACTATGGACTGTGGAATTGGTTTGATTTAGCTAAATGGAATTTATATGTTGAGGATCTAGAGATCATGATAGTCTCAGATCTATTAATACATAGTTTAAATTAAATATGAATCAGAGGACCTCCTTGATAGCATTTTTAAAAATCCCTAATTTATGTAGATGGACGGCTGGCAAAACTCATGACTAGTAAGAGGACCTAACTGTAAAAGGCAGAAATCTTTGGAAAGTTGAATTCTTAGCCTAGGAAAGTCTCCCAAGCCAAAGTCAAGCATTTGGATAGGAAGGGAGTAAGAACCCAAGATGGGAATATGTGGATAGATTCCTTGAGTACCTTAAACTCCTAGATTTCCCTGAATCCTCTGGGTCTTCAGAATTGATCATTTCCCTATATTGGAAGATAATATTCCCTCTCCCCTGTTTGAAGACCATGCAGAATTCTCAGAGGAGATGAGCATCTTTAGGAAAATTCTTGCCTTCCTCAGGAACTATTTCCGCTTCTCTTCCTGCCTAACAGGCTCATAACTTAGGTAAAATTTCAGAAAAATTAGACTAGGAAAGTTCTAAACTGCTAAAGGAGAAGAGATATTAAATACCAAAGAAATGCTGGACCTAGTTAACACATACTGGCAGGAAAATGATGTAGTGCCTGGGAATGGATCCTAAGGTGCAGGCTCAATGAGGGAATAATGAAAATCTGGATAAGGGATAGCATGCTGAAATGGGAGAGCCTTTCTGTGGCACAGATTTAACCCTCTGGCAAGGGTCCAAGAGGCCATTTTAACACTTTACTGGGATAGTTCTTAGAGGACTGGAAAAAGCAATGTCCTACATCAAACGTCGGCAAATTTTTTCCTGTAATGGGCCAGTGAGTAAATATTTTAGGCTTTGAGGGCCATACCCCCAATAAATAAACAAATAGGTGTAGTCGGTAAATTGAGTGTTCTAATAAAATTTTCCTTACGATAAAAGGAAAGGGGCTGGATATGGCTTGAAGGTTATGATTTGCCAAACACTGCTCTACATTAAATAAAGTAGAGATGACAAAACTTATGTGGCAGACTACGAAGAAAGGTATTAAAAAGTTCAGGAAGTGGGCATGCTAAGCTGGGCCACTATATGAGGCTGGAAAAGCCACCATCTGACTATATTCCCTGGGAGGACCTGGAGGAGATTTTATTCATCAAAACAATAAGGAATGTGCTGCTGAGGGAGAACCAGTATCTTTAAGATGTTTGGAGGTGGCTGTCCTTTGCACACTTGGCCTGAGTAGCAGATGCTGTTACAGAACTGGGGGTTAGGATACTAGAATGGCTGCTGTAACTGAGGGAAGTAAGGTGATTATAATTACCATAATGGGCAGAAGCTTGGAATGGAAGCTAGGAAGGCCTGACCCACAGGAATCTATAGGGATTGCTAATATAACATCATGTTCCTAGGGGCAAGATAGATGGGCAGCCAACATCAGTATTGCTTAACATATGTGCACAATCAAAATGCATCATAAATGTGTGAACAGAAAGCTGAGGGCAGCTGTCCTAATGGCAAGTCACACAACCTTGTCCAGTTTATATACTGAGGCAGTGCCCAGACATAGAACCCATCAACTGAAAGAGTAGCCAGAAATCCACAAGAAAGGGCTCAGCAACACAAGTACATAGAGTAGAGATACATTCAGTCCTTCCCTCAAAGAGACCTACTACCACTTTCTTGAGTGACTAGATCCTTTGGAGAGGGACATACCCTAACCTTTCAAGGGCTGATGGATCTGGTCTGAGCTGATCCTGATCCCTAGGGACCCAAGGTTTCCCAATCATCCCGTTACAGTAGAAGCCCATGGTGTCAGGTAAAAAGGCAAAGTCTTGGATTATGTCTATTTCAGTGTGTTCATTGCAATTAAAGACTCACCCAGTGGATTTGGGCAGTGTGAGGAGTAGACTGTAGTGCTGTGGTTGGTGTCCTGCTCAGATCCACTTTAAAGGAAGGTGTATCTAACGCCTAGCTGCTGTGAATGTTGGCCAGCTGCCTCCTTCTCTGGAGATTTGGCGTCAGCCAAATAGGAGCCCTCTTTCCTGGGAGGTGATTCTCTTCCTCACAAGGCTAACACAGGGTACAATATGGCTCCCTTGTCTCAAGACGGGACTGATTCTATGGTGCAATTCTTGCTCTGGAGCTCCCCAGGGAGTCAGGCTGAAGCTAGTCACCAGCTGCAATTACATCTTTGCTCAGCTTCCCCCTCCACCCTGGACTTTTGCAATTGGAGCTACAAGTATTACATACTACAATAATTTGTCAATAGCTGAAGGAAAAGGAGAGATCATATCATCTACTCTACTTTGCATTCCTCATTCTCCTTCTCCTGCTATCATTTTCTCAATAAATTCTTTCATAAGAATCCTCATCACAGGCCCTGTTTCCGGGAAACTTGACCTAGGAAAAAGTACAAAGTAAATTTCCAAGAATCATTATACTTATTAATTATTAATTCCAAACACAACCAGTTACAAAGAATTTCTCAGTAAGGTAAGATGTATATAAATATACACGCACACGTATATATGTACGTCAGTGGGTGAGTGTGTCTATAAATCACAGGTGTTTTGTATGTTTCAATGGATGAATAAGCCAACTTCTACTCCCCCAGTGGCCTGGGCATCTTTCCCTTTTAGCAACTAGGAAAAGCCAAGATTCAAATCCCGAGTGGTGGGCATGCCTGTTTCAGTGACTTGTGGGCACATGTATCTTCTCCCTGGAAAAGAATGTAGCTGCATGCGTGCATGGGAGTGTCTGGGATAAATCCATGACTCAATCGCATGTCTTGGAGAAGAACCAGTAGGTACGTAGCCTGCTGAATAGAACACAGGTCAAGCAGTTTTGAATTATAAATGTAATTTGGGAAGATCTTATATTAGACAATATAACAATCTGCAAACTAATTCTTTTGACTTGGATATAAGTGAACTTTTATAATTAGAGATACTACATTAATAAGATAATTTATAAATAGCTGAAAAGAAAAGGAAAGATAAGATCATCTGCCCTGTAGACAAAGATGCATGTATACTTTTAAGTCATTATGATGAGAGAAGATATTCAATGACTTGCAAAAAAGCAATACCTCAGCAGGAATAAACAAGACAGATCACAAGATCTGAATCTGAAAACTGTCCAGAATCAAAAAAACCACTTTATTTGCATGCTAGACGCTTTACTGAAGCCACATGTGAGGTTATTGAAATATTAAATATTTGACAAATGTCAAAGTGAATCTGGCCCAACATTTTAATACATTTGGTTTAGCTTCATTTAACTATTTAATTTTGAAGTTGGCCTTGTCAGAAATCTCCCATGTGCCAAGAATACCAAAAGAAAAATTAAAAAATTTGATTTTATCTAGTAATAAATAAAAGTTGCCCTGGCCCTTTTCTATGAAGGCAGGACTTTAAATCCCTTGGGGGATTTACCCATCAAGCTACGTAGGGTAAGAAGAACAGATGAAAAGAATGTCAAAAGGTGGGGCTGAAATGCAGTAGAAATAAGATTTCACAGGAGAGAAGGGGCGCACGAGAACAATATCTGAACATTTGCTCTAAATGGGTGAAAATTTGCAGAACGAATAAGGGGTTGTAGGTTGCAGTTTTCACAGATTCTAATTGCTAAGAACCCTAATTTCTAAGAACGGAATTTCTTTCAGTCTTTGAAATCCTGTCTTTAATAGCATTCCCTCCATGTTCAGCTGTATGTAGTTGCCCCGATGTTCCTTCCTGCTTGGCTGTTTCTCACCGACTTGCCCAAGAAAAACCATTCCAGAGGATCACTGTGGCAGGCTTTTCCTTTGTATCATAGGACAACCCAGATAACACAGGTCCAGTCCTCTGAGTCATCCAGTATGGGCTGGAGGTTTGGAACCTGGACAGAGTCTGATCTGGGCAAGCGATAAGCTGACATCAAAACACTTGGCACTCAGGTCTATGGAAGCACCTAAGAGGACAGACACATCTCCAAACCCAAAATGCTCTTTAGAGCCAGCAAATCTGGGCTGGAAATCTTACAATAAGATGATTTGCCATGAAATGTCTAGTACTTTGTTTCCCATCAGGTCATAGATGCCGTGAGAACAGCTTTTCTTGCTATATTTAAGTTTGTCCAGTGCCAGTTTTGGTCTTGTCCCAAAGCCAAAAATTTTGGAAACATTGACAGAAAAGAAAGTAATTGACTATATTGGAAGAGCCCAGAGAGTTCTGTGCAAATTCTGATCTAGGAGATGCTGGGGGGTGTTCTTACTTTTGTAAGCTGGTTCTCTCATCCTAGCAAATGAAGAGATGCGTATATGTGGCTCATTCATTTGCACTGGGCCTTGTAGATTATGATCCTGCCTCAGAGACTTGTTTGAGAAAAAAAATTTATATAAACAATACAGTAATGTTTCATACAATGTGGTAGTACATTTAAAAGAAAGAAAACACCAATAAGCATATAGCAAGTGCTTTCTTGTGAATCCCAGAGGAAGATGTACCTACATGTGCTTATTGGAGGTCAAATATTTTAATTTAGAATGTGTTATTTTAGTGAGAATTGTAATAGAAGTTTACAATTTCTAAATGTATCAATTTTACCAAGACAGTGCAAAGCTGTACTAATTTGCACTGACTAGTTTAGCAAAACCCATAACACAAAGAGCCAGAGATTATAATTTGTCAACTAGCCTGACTTTAACTCATCATAGACTATTCTTACTTCCCATTACCTACCCATAGAGCAAGTCTTTGGCAAGGGGTAGGGGTACTATGATACAAAGAAGTGTGTGTGTGTGTGTGTGTGTGTGTGTAAGTGTGCACACAGGCATTCTGGCTGGAGACAAGCAGACATTTGGTCATTGATTATTTTGCTTTGAGTTGTCAATGGCTTGAGTTGGAGATGAAATACACATATTTTAGTAATCCCAAGCAACTGGATTGTTGGTAGGGAAGTGCTAGGGGTAAATGAAGACAGAGATTTGGTGCTAATGTAGATCTGTATTTGGAGACAGAAATTTAGGATAGGTAAGGGTAAAATAGCAAGAAACTAAAGATAATACTACCATATGTCCAGTAATATAAAAATTCCATGTTTTGTATTCTAATGAGTTTCTGTGGTAAGTTAACAACAATAGCCCTTTGTCTTTTCATCAAGTGGGTGAATTTTTTTTTAAGGAGGCAATTTAAATGTCAAAGTTGAGCATTGGGATACCAAACATTTCCAATCTTTTCCAAGATGCTTTTTGAAGCTGTAGGCATACAGATTGCCTTTAAATATTTTTAGTATATGATGCAAGCAATTCTTAAATTTTTTTTTATCTTAGGAGTTTCCCTTTCATCTTGCCCAGTATCATCCCATCACCCCTTTTTAAAAACTCCTCATTCTTTATCTTTTCAAAAAAAGAAGGAAAGAAAAAGAAAAAAGGTAGCCAACCTGAATGCAAATGGAAGGATTGCCATGCCATTCAGAAAGGAAGAGTAACATTGCCTTTATTTTGTTTTCATCTATTTTAAAAAGATTGAGTTTTTACCTGAGCTGCAGTCTACACATCTAGAATTACATTTGATAAAAGGAAGATAGATTGGATTTTGAAAAAATATTAATAGCTAACCAAGAAGGAAAGGCAGAGGCCTTGATAACAATTTAATGTAATAAAAATGGTTGTGGGAGCAGATTTCAAACCTAGAGATTTAGGAAGGAGAAGGATAAAGTCAGACACATTGAACTATTCAGTCTGGGTAGCACATTATGATAATAGACATCATCATGTGCTAAAGCAACATTTGCAGATCCAAGTTAAGAAATGAGATGTTTTGCAGAGATAAAAAGTTTTGAGCAAAGGAACATATTGAAAAAAAAAGTTCCTAAAAATTCAACATAGATAAATCCTACAGAATGTCGTTATGTAACAGTGAAGTGTGTCTGTGCAGAAAAATTCTTGGAAAATAAAGCAGCATGAATAATTTTTACAGTTTTGCATATCAGGATGATTGATTAAAGTATGTGCTTATTTGAATAAGCTGGGAGTATCTGTCCCAGTTTCATAGATAAGTGTGTGCATGTCTGTGGTTTTACAACTAAGGTGCCCGAGGGTGGAGCACAGCTATGGCTCTGCTACCTTCATCATTATCACCATCACCCTCGATAGGCAACCAGGACACTGAACATTTTGGGATGCTGAGCCCCATTACTGTGATTCAAATGCCAGCTGCCTGAATGTTTTCAATTCTTCCAGAGTACTGAGGTCACCCTGTCCGGCCCCAACGCCAGCTGGGAAACAAACATCCTTTACCACATTCCTCATCTCTCAAATCTCTAAAGATTCACTAGGTTGTTGTTTCTGCTCATTACTCTCAATCTGTGCTCTGAATCTTGCCTTATGTGACTGTTGTTCTCTCCCTTCTTCATACCACTTTGCCTCTTTCAGGACACTCACTACCCTGATTATTTTAACTCCCCAAAGTGCCAATGACACAGGCTGAGTGCGCAGCAGACTTTTACTTTGAGGGTAATTGCTATGGATTGAATGTTTGTATCTCCCCAAAATTCATATGTTGAAACCCTAATCCCCCGAAGTGACAGTTTTTGGAGATAGAGCCTTTGCGAGGTGATTAGGTCATGAGCATAGAGTCCTCATGATGGGATTAGCACCCTTGGAAGGAGGGACATGAGAGAGTTTGCTTCTTCTCTGCATGCATTCACCTAGGAAAGGCCATGTGAGGACAGGGCCAGGAATAGGGCCCTCGCTCAAACCCAGCCATTCTGGCACCCTGATCTTGCACTTTCAGCCTTAAGAACCATGAGAAATAAATGTTTGTTGTTTAAGCCACCCAGTCTATGGTAATTTGTCATAGCAGCCAAAACTGAGACAGTAATGGAGTAATTATAAGGCAACACTGGAGAGACAAAACAGGAACCAGAGGCTTAATCATCACTGCTCTAACATTCATTAAGTTTCCTACCCTTCTGCATTTTTGCTGTCTGTATGCCTTTGTTAAGTTTTTCCTGGCCTTCATCTTCTTGTCTCTGGTCCCAATCTACCTGCTAGCCTCCAGCCCCCAAATTCTCATTAATTTTTTATGCAATGTAATTTAGCTTTCTGCCCCCTGCTCTTAACCAGGTAGATGATTGAGCACGTGGGTGGCTGCCATTTTACAGCACAAAAGTTTCCAGAAGCTCTGCTAACCTAAAAAGCTCTATACTATGGGTGTCTAAAATTTAACAGTGCAACCAAACAAAACAAACAAACAAAAACCCACAAAAAAAGTAGCAAAAGTTCTGAATTTTTTTTCTTTTAGCATGATCAAAACCTTAGATAAGACTTCCTATCCCTAGTTAGAACACGAAGTATTTTGTTTTCCTTCCTCTAGAAGCACAAATTAAATACAAATGATTCCTGTAGCCTTAATGACAACAAACTGAAACAATTAAGTATAAACTAGATAAATAAATAGAAGAATCCATTCATATAAAAAAACTCTAATTAATCAATTATGTAAGTCATACTTTACTTTTGAGACTTTGACATACACTCTTTAATTTTTACAACTTGATAGGTAGTTTTTAGTCATCTATTATAATTCACACACTGCTAAGATATTGGGTAGTATTCAATTGGAGATGTTGACCAACGAGTCACTACATTTTAAGTTTGTACTCAGTTTAACTAGTTAATAACCGATATGATTTCATAGACTCTGAAATAATCAGAATTTTAGCAATGGATTCACATTAGCTAAATTCACACAAGGCTGATACACAGTCATGAGCTGCGTAAGACTGTTTCAGTCAATAATGGATCACATATATGACAGTGGTCCTATAAGATTATAATGGAGCTGAAAAATTCCTATTGCCTAGTGATGTTGTACCTGTCCTAATGTTGTAGCACAATGCATTACTTGATAGTCATAATAAATGACTATGTTACTGTATGTGTTTACTATACTATATTTTTATGGTTATTTTAGAGTGTATTCCTTCTATTTGTGAAAAAAAGTTCACTGTAAAACAGTCTCAGGTGAGTTCTTCAAGAGGTATTCCAGAAGAAGGCATCATTTTCACAGATGACAGCTCCATGAATGTTGTTGCCCTGAAGACCTTCCAGTGGGATCAGATGTGGAGGTAGAAGGTCATAATCATGACCCTGACCCTGGGTAGGCCTAGACTAATGTGTGTGTTTGTTTTTAGCAAAAAAAAAAAAAAAAGGTTAAAAAGTAAAAAAGAAAAATTTAAATAGAAAAAAAAATAAAGGTATAGAACAAAGATACATAAAAAAGAAACTTTTTGCACAGCTGTACAATGTGATTGTGTTTTAAGCTAAGTGTTACTAAAAAAGAGTCACAAATTTTTTTTAAATTAAAAAGTTTATAAAATAAAAAATTTATAGTAAGCTAAGGTTAGATTATTATTGAAGAAAGAAAAACTTTTTTTTAATAAATTTAGTGTAGTGTTAAGTGTACAGTGTTTATAAAGTCTGCAGTAGTGCACAGTAATGTCCTAGACCTTCATGTGCACTCGCCACTCACTCATTGACTCTCCCAGAGCAACTTCCAGTCCTGCAAGCTCCATTCAGCATGAATATTACTGATTCATAGATAAATATGTCATTAATTCATGGACTAAGAGTCCATTCCTGAAACTTCTAGGGTTACCCCAAATCATGGTTTATCTACACCCCAGAGGAAACAGAATGCTCAGATTAAATGACCCATTCAGTGTCACAAAAATAGCAGGTACCAGAGCTAAGCTTTGCTCTCTGGTTTTCTTTCAACTTTAATGTTTTTGCTTCTACACCACCAAGGGAGAGCCGCAGTTTAGAGACTACAAGAGCTATTCTAGGGGATAAATGAAATCAACATGAGTGAGTACACCCTGATTTATAAGAGGGATGACATTATTAATGTGTAATTGGGACACAAATCATTTCTAAATGTGTATCTACAGTCTGTTGCCTGTTCTTACTGTCATCAGAGGGAAAGATTCTTGCCCTTTGCATCAGTTTCTGGGCTCCCCTTTGGGGTAGAGAACATTAGTAATGGGCAAAGGAGAAAAAAAAGTGAAAGAAATCCAAGAGGCTGAGTTGATTTACGCAAGAGCTGAGATAGAGGGTTGAGGGGAAGGAAGAGAGCAAAAAGCTTTATGGGCTTGGTGTCAGGGACAACATATTTTGCTCCAAAGTTGAAAGTGATGAACAAAGAAGAAAAGACTCTAGAGAAGCTGGATGAGAGAGAATTGGAGTGTAGGAGATCAGGAGTTGGAAAATTGTTGCTTTGAAGTTATGAATCAGATTCTCTTTATCAGTCTTTGCATAAGGCAAGCTAAGAATAGAATTATTTTTAATTACTTGTGGTTACTTTACTGAACTGTTCTTTTGAGTAAGACACTAAGAAAAGTGTCTGGGAGCTGGGAGCCCTGTGGTTTATTTGGATCCTGGTTGGAGGAAAGACACATTGCTCCTCAAGACTGATTCATTTGAAGTAGGGGCCAGGCTGGCTTCATGGGTTTGTGGCCAGCACAGTGGCACAGGGCCAGTGCTCAGAAGGACCGCATGTTTGCTGATTGCAGTCCTGAAATTCTTAATAACTTTATCTCTGAATTTGTGTTTTGTAAGTGCAGTCCAATGGGGCAAGGAGCATGGGCAGGGGTCGAGGGGTCGTTGGCTTGGACATAGAGGAGAGTTGGGTGGGAGGAAGGTGGTGATTGTGGACAGGGCTCGGTGGTAGCTGTCCCAGCATGGGTGAAACCTGTGCATTAGGCTGAGACACAGTAGGGTCTTCTCTTGCCTGGGGACTGAGCAATTATAGCTGGAAAGGTTAAAGATCCTTGGGGTCGACCATCCGCCCTGAGTTGGGCCAGTGGGAAGAGAAGATGCCTGACTCAACTTCCGCCAAGGTGGCTAGTAGAACATGAGGTAGCACACCACATGCTCCATGTTGTAAGACTGGATGCCCAGGGCCCAATAGTGAGGGCTGGGGGTAGGGTGGAAGATGTGTGCTCTCCCCTGGCAAGTATCTGTGTGTCTTGAACTGCTCCCTTAACCAGTTCTGTGTTTTCAGGAATACTCTCTTCCTACTTCCAACCTTCCTAAGTTTGAAATGCATTTGTCTCTTCTGGTCAGCTCAGAGGGCCTGCAGGGATGAGTCACTAAATATAAACTGGGTAATTTTGGAGATTCCCCTACCAGTTTAGTATTCTAATGTTTGCATTTAAACTTGGCACTGCACAACATGAAGGTGAATGGTGAAATTTATGTTAATAACTTAAAATTCTGACTTTTCTTTACTTAGCATAACATTAAATATAAAAAAAAAAAATGACCAGTTGAGAGAGAGAGAGATCATTGGAAGAAAGAAAAAAGTTTTATATTTTAGTACCTTTAACGGCAGCTCTTTTTTCCTTTTTGAACAAGGTGCTCTGGGTTTTCATTTTGTCCTGGGACCGACAAATTGTAGCCAGCCTCCACCAGGGAAGTTTGTAAGACATAATTGCTAGAAGACTGGCAAGTGCTGGCTGAAATGGACTAACACTTAAGATGGAAATGGAGTCATCATGCTTTGCTACTGGAAATGATAGGACTACTTTGGGTGGATAAAATGCTGCAGAACACAGTAACCCTCTTGGATCCTATAGTATGGCAGGTTATACCTCAAATCATGACTTTCCATGATGTATTTATAGAACTTTATATTTCCTGGGAAATGAGCCATTCCATCAACTGCACCATGGGGTGTTGCTTGAGCATAGGAGCCATTTGAGTATGTTGGTACTTACTGAATTTTCCTGAGACCTTTACTTCTCTAAAGAGAATCACAGACTCTAATTAGAATGGTGTTTGTGGGGTTGTCTGGCAAAACTTGTTTTCCACCTTGCATAATGGAGTGTTGTCACTGCAAAGTGGCAACATAGCTAGGGACTACATTTCCCAGTCCCCCTTGCAGCTAGGTGGGATCATGTGATTAGTTCTAGCCAATAGAAAATAGAGTGAAATAGAAAATTGAGTGAAAATAAGATATGTCATATCTAGGCAAGGTGTTTAAGGAGTGAGTGTCCTTTCCTTGTTTTGTCTTTACTCTTTTCCGAATCAGGTGCAGAGGAATCAAAGGTTTAGTGAATGGGAGAGCCACAAGATAGAGGAAACCTCAGTTCCTCAACTGACGCATGAAAGAAAACTTCCTGGAATGTGCTCATTGGATTTGGTCATGTAATAAACTCTTGTAGCAAGCCTCTGAATTTGGGAGGTTTTATTGTGTTATAATAACAACTAGCTGACCCTAACAGTTTTCACCAAGATCAATAATACATGGATTTAAGTGTTTCAAATAATCTTTAAAAAAATTTAATCCATGCCTTTAATTTTAAAGATGAGGAAATCAAGGTCTTGGAAGCTGAATTATGTCATGATATAAATGTAAATAGCTGGTAGCAGCACCTGAGCTCCTGTTTTCTAGTCCAGCTCACTTTCTTCTTTGTTGGTGATAAATTCTAAAGGGCAGACTTACTGCAAATATTTATTTATGCCATGCTTTTGAAATATCATTAGGTAGAGAACTATAATAACATTCCTTACTTTAAAATCCTAATAGACCTAGTCAATATATAATTATAATAATTTTGTTAATCACAAAATTAATCTTTTTCCCTTAAATGTAATTCTAAAGGCTTAAGAAATTTGAATCCTTTGCTATGCATATTTAATTTTAAATGAAAATAAGAAGAGAGCTTGTTTACTTATCAGCAATTTTCTTTATAGCTGTTAAAAGAAAAACTTTAGACAAATTAAATTTAACAGAGTTTAATTGAGCAAAGAATGATTCATGAATTGGGCAGTCCCCTGAACAAGAATAAGTTCACAGAGACTTGAGTGCCACTGCATGGTTAAACAGGATGAATGGACAAAAAAAGGAAAGCGGCATACAGGTCTGTATTCCATACATTTTCCATACATAAAATGGAAGTGAAGTACGGAAACAGCTGGATTGGTTACAGCTTGGATTTTGCCTTATTTGAACATGGTTTGAACAGTTGGCCTCCTTTGATTGGCCAAAACTGAGTGATTTGTAGGAAAGGTAGTTATTTAAGTTTCTAGTTAGGTTACAGTTCATTGTATGGAGAAATCTCTTGCTTCAAATGTAGAATATGTAAGAAGACAGCTTTAGGCTAAACTTATTATAACATAGCAAACTTTGTTAGAACATATTTATTAAATTCTCCCAAATGAAAAAGATTTTAAAATTATGAATGCTGTAGTTTAAAATTGAGTAGTATTTTTGGAGAAGGTCAAGAAATGCCTATGAATTTCATCACCAAAGACTCTCCTCTTTCAAACAAAGGAATTAGATTTAAAAAGAAAAAGAAGCACAAGAAAAAATATGTGGAATTTTCTTCTTTCTGTTTGAAAATTGAATGGGGCAGGGTGAAAATAGTCTTGTGCTTCTGGATTTTTGGTAGAAGTCTTGATCAAAGAATAATTTTATAGAAAAAGAAGGTAGTGTATGTTAGTACATGTTTGGAAAAAATATTTTGCATGGGAAATAGTGACATACAGTGAATGTTGAGAGCGATTCTCTTTGGAGAGGAAGGTTTAGGAGGTTTTTATATTCTATGTTCAATACTTTTGTAACAATAGAATTTTAAGAATTAATAACTGCTTTTATAAACAAACAAACTTAATTTAGGCACAGAGAACTGAATTATACCACATATCATGTCAGTTCTGCAAGATATTGATTAAAGGCTTCCGAAAATCTCTTTCATCCCATAGGTAAGGAAACTGTAAGGCAAAGTTGGGAGGCATAAAGTATCCATGTGAGAGAATTTAGAAAGTAGTGATATATGGATGTTTCTATAAAAATAAAGATTTGTTAAGATTGTGTTTGCGATGTGGACATATCATCACCTACTTTACTGAAATCTTCTTTTCTGGTTATTCCAACTTTCTCATAATTATTTGCATAGTTAACACTGGTTTTACTACATTCTTGGAGGCAGGAAGGAGGAGTCTTAGAAGGGAGAGGAAGCATTCCTCAAGGCAGGCCATGATCTGCAGAAATGTCTCAGGAGTGTCTCTTCAAGGCACTCCTGTTCTCAGTTTTGGTTGAAACCATGTACACCCTTTGATGTAGTGGGTCTAGTAATACACACCTTCTTCCTTCCCAGACAGCCATATGAACTTACTTACATTGCAAACCTCTGTCAGAAAAGGAAGTGGCTCAGTGGTTTTCATAAATGCGAATGACACCTCTCAAATGGCATCAGAAATATTTAGGAAGGACTATTCACAATTGCTTCAAATTGACAGGATAGTACCTGCCTCAAATGAGATTGCACATTACTGGATGGTCCTTTAAACATTCATCCAAAGTCATGCAGTCAGCAAGATAGTTTCAGCAGCCCAGAAAAACAGATGTTAAGTGGTGATTGTGCTTTGAAATAGAAATGAAGTCAAGTGTCTTCTGTTGCTTTTGAGTAAGTCAAGCTGTCTGAAAAGCAAAACAATTTCAATGAAAAACATTCTTTTTACATTGTGGAGGTTTCTTCTTGTAATTCACATTGTGTTGTGTGTGTGTGTGTGTGCAATGCCACCTATCTTATATAATTAGGAGAAAATCCCAAAAGCAAAGATTGTGCATAGAATTGCTAGTAAGATCATCTATGTAAGGTTGAGCTCCACCCACTGTATTATGTTATACTGGAAATAAACTATTAATTATGAAAATGACTGTATGCTGGTAGGCAAGTGTAAGGTTTTTAACCTGTTCAGTTTACACATTAAACAACAATAAATATGCCATTATATATTATACATTGCTGGCTCCACTTTTTAAAAACTGTCTTTTTTTCAATCTACAAAAAGAAAGTTTTAGATTCTCAAAATAGTACTGATCTTTTTTATTTCATCACTAATGCCTATGTGCTGAATTCAGACATGCTTAATAGCTCCAGGAAACCTCTTGCTGTCAAAGCATTTATTTTTGCTCAGAGTGTTGCCTTCTTTTAATAAGTCTTAGGGTGCAAGTCTCCAAAAGGCAGTTTGCTCTCATAATCTGTCCCCCTGAAGTATTTCAATTCAGCACTTGAAGCATCTGCCATTTATTCTCTCTATGTGTAGAAAGTATTATTAGGCTTTCCTTAATGAGAGCAGAAGGTTCACTCAGCATTATTTCCCTAGTTTGGGGTTACAATGACCTTTCTTCATTGTTTAAGGGCAGCCCAACCTCATGGTCAAGATGAGAACTAACTACCAAGAATGTAGAAGTAATGTCTTGTTCTAGCACTGACTATCCAAGAGAGTTTGGTCAACTCATGCATATGTGTGTATGTATGTGTGCATATAGGTTGTATGTATGTATTTGTATCCTTTGAAGAGCAATATAGATTTACATAATATACTGATTTTAAATGACCAGTTAATTTTTAAGTAGTAATTAATATATTCTCCATGAGTATACAAACCTCTGAGGAGCAATTTATTGCAATACTATTTGGACTAAATCACAAAGCACTGACAGCCAAAATCCTGTTTATTAGGTCTTAGGCTATTGCTCATGTATCTCAAACAATATTCCATATTTTAAAAAATGAATTAGGGCACTCCCTTAGAGAATATATTAATAAGATTTTCTAAACTTTGAAAACCAAAAATTTGAAATAATCAGCTGAACATTTCTAAGAACTGAGATATTTGGCATTATACAGCTCAAATGCCTGGGTATTTCTGCAGAGAACCCTTCATCCTATTTTTTGTAGTTAGGTAGGTATGGCCTATATCAACTCTAAAAATAATCATTGGAGGGACCAGGGCTTTGCCTAGAGCTTATAAGTGATCAGTGTGTGCTAAGAATCAGGCAATGTGCTTAATGGAAATCAGGTGTTCTGCCATAGAGACATGAAGTAGATGCTCTTTATCTCCAAAACATAGAATTTATGTTTGGAGGAAGCACAAACTACTGTTGTTACCCATAGATTGTAGTGTTTTCTTGAATTAGGTTCCATTAAATAGTAAATATATGATGACTTGTCTTTTTTTTCCCTACAATTGCCTTTTTTTTTTTTTTTTTTTATAACTGCCTTCCTGCCTTTGTGTCTCTCTTTAATCAAGTTTCACTGGCTATTTCTTCTCTGTTCAATCTTCTTAGAGAACCAACTATGGTCTCTTTCCTCAAGGTCCAACTCTAGATTCTTTCCAAGAATATAAGTGGATTATTTTATCTACATTATTACATTACCCTTTCCAGTTAATTGCAAAATTTTAATGATGATTCTCTCTACATCACTGTCTAGAGAGGTTAGGTAGTAGAATTGAAAAAATACAGAATTTATGGTCAAAATATTTGGGTCAAATTCTGATTTTTCTACTTTATCGTAGGATTCTAATGTCCAGATAGTCAGTGTTCTCATCTATGAAACAGAAACACTTATACGTATCTCAAATGTAGTGTACACATTTTGGGGTTTTCTGCTTAACTTATAAACCCAGTTGCTCTGGAATTGCCCCTCGTCCACAGGTGGGCCATGGCAGCCATGTTCGTGGTACCTAACCCCACCTTGCTGGCCAAAGACAATTAGACCAGGAATGGACACCTTTTCACACCGGGTTGATCAGACCTACACTCTCCTGGGAATTTGGAATTGAGACCAAGTAATTGTAATTTAGCTGGGCTGATCAGTTGAGATGAGAAGTAAATTGGGGAGGTTTGGTGGCCAAGTTGGATACAATGAAGCAGATGCACAGAGTAAAGCAGAGCAAGAGGTGAAAAGTACTACCATCGGTTCCTCCTGGCCTTCTAGGTCCTGGTTCCAGCCTTTCTGGAGGCTGCTTGTCCTTTGGGGTTTCATGAGATGATGATGATGATGATGATGATGAAATATATTCTTTTTCTCAAAGTTTGACTTAAGTTTCTGTTATTTGCAACTAAAATGCTTGACTTAACCATCATATTAATAGATGTGCTATGAGGATCAAATCAATGATATAATATTAGGGAGACTTTGAAAATGTATATAGCTATGTAAATATTATCTATGATTATTATTAGAAAATGTCCTAATCTAAGAGAATGAATAGGAAATAAGACACTGTGTTAGGTACTCAGGGGCAGACAGTATTGTTAGTTAGAAGCTCTTCAATGTGCCATGGAGATAGGTGTTACTCTACTACGTCAGGTCAATGTTGTTTTTAATCTAGTGATAAAGTAAGAAGTGAAAATAAATTTGGCCTAGATGTGGAGGAAAGTAGCTCTGAAAAATTGGGGAGTGGCCTAATTTATGTTTTTAAGACAAATAATTAGTATCATCTAAATATTTTTGAAAGTGGTTTATAAAAACCCCACACCATAGTAATCTAAGAGAATTAGTAGAGATCCTAAATCTTCATGTGGAAGAATAGATCAATTATTAGAACTAAAATCAGTGATTAAGAAATGGAAGCATAACAGTAATTGTTAACAAATATTCTCTTTTCTATTATTTTATTTATCTGTGACATATAAATGTAGATTTTATGTCAATGATTCCCACTAGCCTGAGAGTCAGGGATGCCGAACCTAAAGTCATGAGAGGGTAGAGCAGATTGAAAGAAAACGATCCTCAAATCCATATATATAGCAGGATTTATCCATAAATACAGAAAATATTCTATTTTATATAAAATAGCTATATTTATTAAATAATTATTTACATGAGTTATGTAATTTAATTCTTGCAACTAGCTTAGATGTTATCTTCATGGTATAAATAAACTATCTGTGACCTAGAGTGAATTAGTTTCTTGTTCAAAGTCAAGCAGGTAGTTAGTGGCAAAACTGATTTGCAGTCAATTTGACCCTAAGTTCTTAACCACTGTGCTGCATTACTTTCAGCATAAATATTATTAGGTTGAGCCACATGATATTGTCATTTTTATAGGTCAAGAACTCTCAACTATTAGCAGTTTCAAGAGTCAACCTCACTGTGTTTTGACTATTAGCATTGGAAAACATAATTGAATTTGTTTGTTTTTCATTTTTTAGATTTAGCACATAAAATGAGCCTTTATTTATATTGAAATTCTTTTATTTTCAGAATATTATGGGGGTACAAATGTTTTGGTTATAGGGGTTGCTTTTGTACTGCTTGAGTGAAAGATATAAGTGCACCCATTTCCCAGATAGTGGACATTGTACCCGTTAAGTATGATTTCACCCATCTTTTCCTCCCCTCCCACCTGCATGATTGCTGTTGAATTTTACTTCCATCTGTGCACATGAGTGCTGATCAGTTAGTTCCAATTTAATAGTGAGTACATGTGGTGTTTCTTTTTCCAATCTTGAAATACTTCACTCAAGAGGATGGTCTCCATTTCCATCCAGATTGTTGCAAAAGGTATTAATTCATTTTTTATGGCTGATTAGTACTCCATGGTATACATATGCCACATTTTATTAATCCATTCATGAATTGATTGAATTGATAGGCATTTGGGTTGATTCCACATCTTTGCAATTGTGAACTGTGCTTCAGTAAACATTCTTGTGCAAATGTCTTTTTGATAAAATGACTTTTTTTCCTTTGGATAAATACCTAATTGTGTGATTGTTGAATCAAATGATAGTTCTACTTTTAGTTCTTTGAGGAATCTCTATACTATTTTCCACAGAGGTTGTACTAGTTTGCAGTCCCACCAACAGTGTATTAAGTGTTCCTTTCTCTCTGCAACCATGCCAGCATCTATTCTTCTGGGACTTTTTGATGAAGGTCATTCTCCCTGGCATTAGGTGATATCTCACTGTGGTTTTGGTTTGCATTTCTCTGATGATTAGTGATGTTAAGCATTTTTTCATCTGTTTATTGGCCATTAGTCTATCATCTTTTGAAAAGCTTCTGTTCATGTCTTTTGCCCACTTTTTAATGGGTTGTTTGGTGTTTTCTTGCTGATTTGCTTGGGTTCTTTGTAGATTCTGGTTATAAGCTCTTTATCAGATGTATACCATGCAAATATTTTCTCCCACTCTGTAGGTTGTCTATTTGCTCTAGTGATAGTTTCCTTGGCTGTGCAGAAGCATTTTAACTTAATTAGGTCCCATTTATTTATTTTTGTTGTTTCTGTGATTGCCTTTGGGGTCTTCTTCATAAATTCTTTGCACAGACCAATATCTAGAAGAGTTTTTCCAACTTCTTTTTCTAGAATTCTTATAGTTTAATGCCTTAGGTTTAAATCTGTTATCCATCATGAATTAATTTTTGTGAGTGGTGAGAGACACAGATCTGTTTCAATTTTCTACATGTGGCTATCCAATTTTCCTGGCACCATTTATTGAGTAGGTATTCTTTTCCCCAGTGTATATTGCTGTCTACTTTGTCAAAGGTCAGTTGGCACTATGTGGGTGATTTTATATCTGGGTTCTCTGCTCTATTCCATTGGCCTATGTCTCTATTTTTGTGCCAGTACCATGCTGTTTGATTACTTAGCCTTGCAGTATAACTTAAAGTCTGGTAAAGTGAGGCCTCCAGATTTGTTCCTTTCGCTTAAGATTGCTTTGGCTATTCAGGCTCTTTACTGGTTCCAAACGAAGTGTAGAATTATTTTTTCTAGATATGTGAAAAATAGTGTCAGTATTAGGATATTAAGTATGAAATGTCCGATTTCCTTAAGTACTAAGTTTGACAGTTGATATCTCTAACATTTCACTTTGAAAATTCTGGTTTTATTTTTAATGTGAAGGTATATCATTAGTCTTTCAAATGTATGTTTTGGTTTGTGATTATCTTTCAAAATTTTTTTAGAGCAGTTTTTGTGATATCATGGATAAGTCAAAAATTCATTTGTTTTTATATATGAGTTTCATCATGGAAACAATGTAGCACACACAGCTTGAAATATCAACGAGGCATTTGGGAGAGATGTAGCTAAGGAACGCACAATACATCTGATTTGAGAAGTTTCATTCTGGTGATTTTAATCTTGAAAATGAGCCACATAGACAACCCGAGACCAAGGTAGATAATAATGAGCTGAAAGCTGTAGTCGAAGCAAATCCATCTCAACCTATGTGTGAATTAGCAGCAATGTTTGACATTACTATTCTAACAATAGTGGACCATTTGAAACAAATCAGAAAGATAAAGAAACTAGATAGATGGGTTTCACATGAATTAAACGAACATCAGAAGAGAAATAGTCTCAAAGCTGCGTTTCTTTGCTGTCATGACATAAAGACAAACCATTTCTACATCGGATTGCAACATGTGATGAAAAGTGGATTCTTTTTGGCAATCACAAGCATTCCGCACAATGGTTAGATAATGATAAAGTGCTAAAACACAGTCCAAAACTGAATATTCATCAAAAAAAGCTAATGGTGCCTGTTTGGTGGTCCATTGCTGGTATTATTCACTACAGCTTCATGAAACCTGGTCAGTCGATTACAGCAGATGTCTACTGCAATCAACTGGATGAAATGATGAGGATGCTTGCAATTCAGCAGCCGAGATTGGTCAATAGAAACAGGCCAATCCTCTTTCAAGACAATGCTCGATCACATGTCACACAAACAACGCTGTTCAAACTGAGGAGTTGGACTTGGAAACTCTGTCTTCCACTATATTCACCAGACTTTGCACCCACAGACTACCACTTCTTCCAGGCTTTGGACAGCTTTTTGCAAGGAAAAATATTCATTTCCCAGCAAGCTGTGGAAAATGCCTGTCATGATTTCATCTTCACTTGTTCTCCAGGCTTCATTGCTGCTGGCATAAACATATTTTGTATTTCTGTGGTGTCAGTTGTAATATCTCCTTTTTCATTTCTGATTGAGCTTATTTGGGTTCTTTTCTATTTCTGGTTAAT
Organism: Eulemur rufifrons; assembly: GCF_041146395.1. Lineage (NCBI taxonomy): Eukaryota > Metazoa > Chordata > Mammalia > Primates > Lemuridae > Eulemur > Eulemur rufifrons. Next base: position 33,141,343 of record NC_090999.1, on the reverse strand, counting down.
CTAGTCAGAGTTCTATCAATTTTGTTTATCTTTTCAAAGAACCAGCTCTTTGTTTCATTAATCTTCTGTATTATTTTTTTGGTTTTTGATTTCATTTAGTTATGCTCTGATCTTAGTTATTTATTTTATTTTGCTGGGTTTAGGATTGGTTTGTTCTTCCTGTTCTAGGTCCTGGAGACAATTCATTAGATTTTTGATTTGTGATCTTTCAGTCTTTTTGATGTAGGCATTTCAATCTATGAGTTTTCCCCTGAAGACTGCTCTTGTTGAATCCCACAGATTTTGATACCTTGTGTCCCCTTTTTCATTTAGTTCAAGGAATCTTTTAATTTCTACCTTAATTTCCTCCTTTACTTAATAATTATTGAGTAGTAGGTTGTTAATTTCCATGACTTTGAGTAGAATTGAATGTTTCTGTTGGAGTTGATTTCTAATTTTATTCCACTATGGTCTGGGAAGATACATGGTATAATTTCTATTTTTTTGAATTTGTTGAGACATGTTTTATGGCCTAAGATGTGATCAGTCTTGTAGAATGTTCCATATGCTGATGAGAGGAATGTATATTAGTAGTTTTGGGATAGAATGTTCTCTAAATGTCTGTTAGGCCCATTTGCTCTAGAGTCTGTTTAAATCCAGTGTTTATTTATTTTCTGCTTGGAGGATCTGTCCAGTTCTTTCAGTGGGGTGTTGAAGTCCCCAATAGTAATGATATTGCTGTTCATCACTTTATTTAGATCTAGTAGGGTTTGCTTTATCAATCTTGGTGCACCTGTGTTAGGTGCATAAAGATTTAGGATTGTTATGTCTTCTTGATAAATTTCTCCCTTTACTATTATATAATGCCCTTCTTTGTCTTTCTTTACTATTGTTGATTTGAGATCTATGCTGTCTGATGTGAGAATGGCCATACCTGCTTCCTTTTGATTTCCATTTGGATGAAATATTTTTTTCCATCCCTTCACCTTGAGTCTGAATGAGTCCTTGTGGGTTATTTGTGTTTCCTGGGGACAGCAATTACTCAGTTTGTATTTTTTAATCCATTCAGCCAGCCTGTATCTCTTGAGTGGGGAGTTTAAGCCATTCATATTGAAAGAACTGATAAGTGGGATGCACTTCTGTTCATCCTGTTGGGTAGAACAAGTTTTCCACGGGGTACCCAAGTAGGTTTGATGTCCCTCTGCCTTGGGGCATGCCCACTCTGATGGCATCACCAGGCAAGCAGCACCAAGGAGGGCCTGAAGGCAGGGAGCAAACAGTCCATGCACCCCTCAGTCCACTGCAGGACCCCAGGAGGAAAGGTCTGAGCCCCACTATCTGTGGAAACCTTGGTATGATGGCTCAACTGTCTCTCTGGGTGGCTGTGGATGGGGGAAGGGAAGGGGAGAAAAAGAGTCTGGATGGAGGAAAGCTAGCCCTCTGATTGTGTCCATTCCTCTCTCCCAGAGGCCACTTGCTCAGAATGTCCAGGTGCAGGAGTCACGCAGATCACCCAGGATCCACAGGACCCCTTTGGCTCCTGCAGCCTGGGCTGGAGTTGGGAATTGTCTGTGTGGGAACAAGCAAGATGAAACCTGAGGAGTTGAAGCCTCCTGGGGAGGACAAAGGCACATGGTGAGTAGAGAAGCAATATGGTGCCTGCTGTCCTGGCTCTGGTCTGTGGAGATCGGAGGCACCCCAGGGAGGCTGGGAGCCTGGTGCCCTGTCCACAAGAAGCTCCCAGCTTACTGGTGGCAGCAGCCTCCTAGCTCATGTGGGCAGAACATCCCTCCAGCAGCTCAAGGACCCACCAACTATCCAAGATGCAAGAGAGGGAGAAACAAACCACTCCACCCACCCTTCTCACTGGTCTCCAAGTCTCTTGGGGGTTGATCTCTGCTGATAACTTTCTCCTTCCTGTTCTGCTCCACAACAGCTTCCCCTAGAGTCTCTGGCACCCTTTTCTCAGATCCACACCTGTTCTCTCTGTCTGTTTGTTCATTTCTTCTCTTTCATCTAAAACTTCTCATTCTTACTGAGATGCTCTAGCAGCTGGTGTATATGGTCAGCCATCTTGCTCCCTAAATTACACATAATTTTTTTTTTTTTTTTTGAGACAGAGTCTCACTTTGTTGCCCAGGCTAGAGTGAGTGCCGTGGCGTCAGCTTAGCTCACAGCAACCTCAGACTCCTCGGCTTAAGCGATCCTACTGCCTCAGCCTCCCGAGTAGCTGGGACTACAGGCATGCGCCACTATGCCCGGCTAATTTTTCTATATATATTTTTAGTTGTCCATATAATTTCTTTCTATTTTTAGTAGAGATGGGGTCTCGCTCTTGCTCAGGCTGGTCTCGAACTCCTGACCTTGAGCGATCCACCCGCCTCGGCCTCCCAGAGTGCTAGGATTACAGGTGTGAGCCACCGCGCCCGGCCCCACATAATTAAATTTAATGTATTTTATTATAACAACATACGATTTCTCATAATGCAGGAATTTAAAATACAGCTTTATGGGGGATATCTTTACATACAGACTTATGCAGGGTGTCTTAGTCTGGGTTTCTTAAAAATTAGAAGTAGCAACAAAGATTAAATGATTCAGCTTTACTGGAAGGTATAATCCCACAAGAGCAAAAGTAGGGGAAAAGGAGAAATGAAGCAGGGAAAAAAGAAAAGCAAATGCTAGATCATAAATTTCTGAGACACACGCACACACACACACACACACACACATACACATATGCAGAAACACACAACAGCTTCCTCAGGCATACGGGGCATCTTCTTGTACATACAATGCCCAGAGAAGTCTATCAGGGAAATGAAGGCCTGGCTCTCATTGACAAAGTCTAACCCTTCCAGGTTGAGTTATCTATTCTCCATTCTCATCATCTGAGTCTGGAAGTTGTAAGAGAAGCCAGAGCCTACCATACGTTCAGTTTGACTGGACCATATATGTTGTGGGTTCTGACACAGCAGATTTGCTGAAGCCCTATTCTCGCCCTGAGGACCCTGAGACAACCCACAGCATTAATATATGAGGCTAAGACAGCAACTGCTGGGATATGCTGTCAAGCAAGCAGCTGAGGCTCAGGAGCAGGGTGAACCAAGCAAATCTTGGCAAGGTTGTAAACCACATCTGGTACAGGATAACCTCAATTTTACATGGAGATGTGAAGAATTCTTGAAAATTTAAAATGCTGAAAATCACAGAACTACATGGACTTTTTCTCTTGTTGATAGGTTGATAATTATTATCTGCTTCTATTCTTGGGGTTGACTTCCTTATCTGTCATTCTGAATGAAACCATGAGGTTCTAACATTATAGTTTTGGAAGTAATATAAGGGGAAAACTCCAAATCAACAGCAAACCAAAAAAGGAAAAAAACAACACAAACAAACAACAACAAAAATAAAACCCTGTAATACCAAAGAGATTGATTAAAAATCTGATTTGGTACAAAATGGGAGTAGCATCATTCATAAATGTCCAGGGCTCATTTCCATTTGAGAGAAGATATTTTTGCTATTTTAAAACCTTTCCAGTGACTGTGACTTTGCCTTTCTCTCTTGTTGGAAAGGCAGCACCTTCCATGACACAGTACCCCAAACACTGCTGGATGGAATAGATCCGGAGAAGTACTCAATTCCCGGGACTGTATTTGACCACATTTATATTGTTGTTGGATGATTCCCATTGCAGTATTGGCCAGAACTGACCTTTCATAGTTGATACATTTTGAACAGCCCATGGCTCGAGGTGTTAGGATGTCAGCCAACTTGAAAGAAATATAATCCCAGAACACAGTGTATTGTTAATTTTTTCTCTCTTTCGAGAGATCTTTTAAGAAGATCTTTTAAGAAGATCCCAGGGATGAGAAAGTTGAGTGGGGGTGGAAGAGACAAGGGGAAGGAGAGTAAAAGGCATTTTCCATAATCCTGTGTTCTCAGGGTGCCATTATGGTAAGCAGCCATCATGACAGCTGCCAATAGGTGGCCTGGTCCTTACTGCCCATCCAATAATATTAAGATGGTCTCTGTGGGTAGAGAACAAATGTCAAGGTGATGTGTTTACTCTGCCTGAGTAAGGAGTTTGCATGCGAATACAACAGAGCTACTCTATTTTAGAAAAATCTTGTTTGTTCTTTTCTTTCATAAACAAAGCTCCTTTTCCTAGCTAAGGCCTGACACAGAACAGAGCCCTGATGGGAAATGTTCCCATACTGGGAGGCTCAGAGCACCTGGAAACCTCATTTACTTGGTATGTGCCTTTCAAAACTTCACCAGGCTTTCTAGTTTTAAGGCTATCTGTTAACTTTGATTGTAAAGTTAGCCAGTGGAGCTGGCTAAAATTCAATATCTAAAAGGGCTAAAATTTAATAACTAAAAGGTCAAAATACAATTACATAAGGAATGGGCAAGCTTGATCAGTTTGGAATTGGCTCAGATTTTCATCTTATTCTTTCATTGCCCTGGATTTGGGTATTTCTTAAAATTTAAAGCAGAATATTTTTAAAATTTCTTTTATTTCAGCATATTATGGGGGTACAAATGTTTAGGTTATGTATATTTCCCTTGCCCCACCTAAGTCAGAGCTTCTAGTGTGTCCATCCCCCAGACGGTGTGCACTGCACCCATTAGGTGTGTATACAGCCATCCCCTCCTCCCCACTCCCATCTGCCTGACACCCGATGAATGTTATTACTATATGTACACTTAAGTATTGATTAATGCCAATTTGATGGTGAGTACATGTGGTGCTTGTTTTTCCATTCTTGTGATACTTCATTTACTAGAACGGGCTCCAGCTCTATCCAGGATAATACAAGAATTGTTATATCACCATTGTTGTTTTTGGCTAAGTAGAGCTCCATGGTATACATATATCACATTTTCTTAATCCACTCATGTATTGATGGGCACTTGGGTTGTTTCCACATCTTTGCAATTGTGAATTGTGCTGCTATAAACATTTGAGTGCAGATGTCTTTTTTATAGAATGTCCTTTGTTCTTTTGGATAGTTGCACAGTAATGGGGTTGGTGGATTAAATGGTAGTTCTACTTGTATCTCTTTGAAGTATCTCCATATTGCTTTCCAAAGAGGTTGTACTAGTTTGCAGTTCCCCCAACAGTGTGAGTATTCCTATCTTTCCGTATCCACACCAACATTTATTGTTTTGGAGCTTTTTCATAAAGGCCATTCTCACTGGGGATAAGTGATATCTCACTGTGGTTTTGATTTGCCTTTCCCTGATGATTAGAGATGTTGAGCATTTTTTCATATGTTTGTTAGTCATTAGTTTATCCTCTTTCAAAAAGTTTCTGTTCATGTCCTTTGCCCACTTTTTGATAGAGTTGTTTGATTTTTTTCTTGCTGATTTTCCTGAGTTCTATAGAGATTCTAGTTATCAGCCCTTTATAGGACGTGTAACATGTGAATATTTTCTCCCATTCATTAGGTTGTCTGTTTGTTCTCATGACAGTTTCCTTGGCTGTACCCAAGCTATTTAATTTGATCAGGTCCCATTTATTTATTTTTGTTGTTGCTGTGATTGCCTTTGGGGTCTTCTTCATAAATTCTTTGCTTAGGCCAATGTGTACAAGAGTTTTTCCCACATTTTCTTCTAGAATTCTTATAGTTTCATGCCTTAGTTTTAAATCTGTTATCCACTGTGAGTTGATTTTTGTGAGAGGTGAAAGGTGCAGATCCTGTTTCAGTCTTCTACATGTGGCTATCCAGTTTTCCCAGCACCATTTATTGAATAAGGATTCTTTTCCCCAGTGTATGTTTTTGTCTGCTTTGTCAAAGATTAGATGGCTATATGAGGATGGTTTTATATTTGGGTTCTCAATTCTGTTCCATTGGTCTATGTCTCTGTTCTTGTGCCAGTACCATGCTGTTTTAGTTACTATAACCTTGTAGTATAGCTTGAAGTCTGGTAAATTGGTGCCTCCCAATTTGTTCTTTTTGCTTATCATGCTCATGGGTTGGCAGAATCAACATTGTTAAAATGTCTATACTACCCAAAGTGATCTACAGATTCAATGCAATCCCTTTAAAATACCAACATCATTTTTCACAGATCTAGAAAAAATAATTCTATGCTTCATATGAAACCAGAAAAAACCCCATATAGCAAAGGCAGAATATTTTTAAGAAATCTATAAGGAGGAAAATTAAGTTAATTCTCAATATTCTGTAGAGATATGACAAGCAACAGCATGATTTTTTTAAAAGTCTACAGTAAAAACTTGGACAATATCTTATTTTCTTTGTAATTTTCCCCTCAGAATTACATTGCTTATCTGAGGCATTTTTAATTCCTCTATGTCCATTCATTTTTGAAATTTTAGGAACATGTAAATTGTCAGCATGCACACAGGTTGAAAAAAAAGACTGAAATATGAATATCTTACTACAGCTTATCAATTAGCCACTGATAAAAATTAAGTCCTAGAAATAGCATGGATCAAAGTCCTGGGGGTTTTATATAAACGCTTATCTGAGGCATTTTTAGTTCCTCTATGTCCATCCATTTTTGAAATTTTAGGAACATGTAAATTGTCAGCATGCACACAGGTTGAAGAAAAAGACTGAAATATGAATATCTCACTATAGCTTATCAATTAGCCACTGATAAAAATTAAGTCCTAGAAATAGCATGGATCAAAGTCCTGGGGGTTTTATATAAACTGATAAACACTTGGAATAATTTCACTCAAGTAAACTTTTTATTTTTAACACTTGCTGCCTGGCCAGTGATGGGCAATCTGGAAGAGAAAAGAAAGTATCCAACTCTGTCATTGCCCTTGAGTCAAGCAATACCCGAGAGATAATTAGCGACTCTTATGAGGTACATTGGGATGCTCTTCTACCTTTTCAAAGCAGTTCACACTTTTCCAGGACCCACTTTATAACAACCCTGTGACCCTGGTTGGGTCAAGTGTTATTTTCTCCATTTTACAGACAGGAAAACTAAAATTCCAAAGGAATATTAGATTTGACTAAGGTATACAAGAAGAAAGTGGTATGCTGGATCTTAAATATGTATAAGGTAACACGTTTTTCAGTGTGTAACTCCAGTGGAAATGGACACAGATGCTGTTATGAGTCATAGAGGAGGACACAACCACTCAGACAAAGCTGCACACATAAAAAGTGGGGAGGTTAATGGCAGCTATTTATGAATCCTCTTGAGTGAGTTATTCCCTTTTCTAAAGCTGGAGCTGCTCAGCTGGTGCTCCAAGGTTCTAGCATGTCCATTGACAAAAAGAGTCACGAAAATAGGAACAGACAATTCAAATACAGTGTGCATATGTGCAAGTGTGTGTGTATAATCACATGTACATATGTGTATATATATATATATATATACACACACATATATTCAAGAAGTCCATATATTTTTTGCTTTATCAATTATCTGCTTTGTGCCAGACATTATTCTAGGTGCCAGGAGTACAGTGCTGAACAGTAACAGAATAAACAATAAAAGAAATACATATGAAATTCACAATAAAATACAACTTTTTTTGTGTCTGACAAAAAAATCAAATCGTAATTTTAAAAAATCAAAATGGACCCTCATATACTACTGGTGAGAACATAAAATTGTACAAACTTCTTGAAAAACATTTTGGTAATATACACCAAAAGCATTCAAAATATACATACTTTTAAAGCCAGCAGTTCAACTTTTAGGAATCCTAAAGAGATAAGGATGTGCTCAAATTTAACTATGAGGAAGTTTATTATAATATTGCTTATAAGAGAGTAAAATTGTGAACTTGAATGTCCAACAGTAGCAGTAATAAGAGTAATGAAAATGAGAGTAATCACATCCTATGTACTATGTGTAGGTACTGTTCTAGGTACTATACAGTTTTAATGCATTTAATACTTAAAGCAATCCTATGTAGTAAGAACTATTATTACTCTTATTTTGTGGTTGAGGAAACTGCAGCATAGAGAAGTGAAATGATTTACCCAGAGATATACAGGAAAGGGTAAGACCAAGATTTGATCCAGATAACCTGCCTCCAAAAGACCATACCTTAACCACTATGCCTAGTTCTTGTGTGTTCCTAACATGGGATTCTACTCAGCCATTAAATATGATGCTAGAAAAGGATCCAGAAGAGCACACTTTAAAGTGTTTATTGTAGTTCTCTTGATATGTGAAATTGTGAGTATTCTTTATTTCTCATTTAAATTTTCTATTAATTGTTAGATATGTATATAATAGTTTTGAAATTATAAATAAAAAGTTATTTAGAGAAGAAAAGAGCCAAGAGAAGATTTTGTGTTAAAACAACAATAGCAACAACTCAAGCTAGATTGCCTTTTCTGGATTTCACTGTGACATAACACATTTGGGGATCCACAAGCCAAGTGTGAGAGGAGATTCCTCTTCTTCAAGCCTAGTCTAAAATGCCCCAAATGCTCATATTCTTTATCCAATGCAAACCACATATTTTTTCATGCTAGTATGCACAATAGCATGTGAGTGTTCCAAGTAAAACTGCGAGGACAAACTAAAATACTTAATATTCCTCTGCAGAGATACAGAGAAAGGAGATGGAAATAAAACTGTCAAAATTCACCAGAAGTCCTTATTTTATTATAATGGACATTAAATCAGCAACTCTATAAACCATTGTAACTGAGGTTCCAGCCACAGCACGCTGAGGACGCTACCTGGAAGCATTGCTTGTTTCTGTAATTATCACTTTATTCAACTCTGGGTGTGGTAGCAAATATTAATCTCCTTTAGGACATCCATGTCATATGGGCATATGGAAATAACAGACAATCTCAAGGAGACATGGGTGAGAACTCCAGGCCATAGATAAGCTCAGTTCCTTCAAAAGTAGAACACTCTGAGTATGGTTTATTCACCCCTATTACTACTAAACTGTAATGTTGGAAAGTGACACCATGGATAGCAGGTACAGGCTTCCAAGATTCCTGAGTTCATTTTTGCCTTCAAAAATAGCATATCCAGAATGAGCAAAGAACGAGTAAAATGGAATAGCTGACTTCCTTGCAAGAGAAATGCGTAAGTCTGAAAGAAGTTGTCTGTAAATAGAGCACCAATGTAAACAACTGGAATTGCATGAAGAGCTCACTATGTTGGGACCAGTGTTGTATATATTGAGTTATTACATTTCATGGATCATGTTATTTTACAATTTAGCTGTTGTGAAAAACAAAGTTCAGAGGAGCTTAGTAAGTTTACTACCAAAACAATGGGTACATGCTAATTTATTTAATGCATAAGTAAGGTGGACAAAGATAGGCAAAGGCTAATTCTAATCCTCCCCAACAACTACCCCCACAAAAAAAAATTAAAAGGGGAAAATTGGGTGTATCCTGGAGGAATTAGAGTAGAGCTGATCTGAATTAAGTGCTACCTTCTGAACCTAACCACGGGTGAGAGCACGTCCCATCACATGGAGATGTGCCAGACAGTTCAAAGTGTGGGCATGACACTCTGTCCATTGCCAATGAAGAGTGCCAATCCTCTATTGATCTTGAAACTAAAAATAGCCAAGCATGACCCTTTCCTGAACTTACGTGTTTATTCTATGCCTAAACTACCACTTGGAGAATCACAACAAAGTCTCTGTGTCTATGTAGTTTGACAGTTCCCAAGACAATTGGTGCTCAGTGGAGAACCACTCACTGATTCCGACAGAGAGCTCTGATTTTGCTTGCGACAGGGCCACCTCCATGAACAGAGTTCTTCTATGCATAAGGATTATAGAAATATGCTGCAGTTTCACTCAGTTCACTGGAATGCCAAATATGGGAATTTGGGCAATTGTGAGACATTCTGATACACAAGCTGTTGTTGCTATTTTTTTTAAGCTTCAACCAAACCTTCAGAAAATTGTTACTGTCCTGGAGACTATCAAACAAGTGGTGAAATCATTGAATTCACCAACTTGGAGGCTCATGGCCTCCTTCCTGAAATTTTAGGGTGTTAGAAATACTCCGGCCCATTTTCCTAGGGTCCATGTTCCTAGAACATGTGACCTAGATTGTATCCAACAAACCCATCAGTGTCAGCAGCAAATGGGTGTCCCAAATAACTTTAACAGGAAAGGTGAACTTAAGGGACTACCAGAGAACAATTGAGGTCCCACTTAGTTGCTGAAAAGCAGTCAAATTAAAGTGATCTTTAAATAAGCTCATTCCAAAGCTGGTATGCATATCTTAATACTTCAGGAGGGTTCCACTCTAGTGAAGCACAAATCAGCCTTGGTGATCATACTGGCAGTATTTCATCTTGTTTTCTATTCCCTATATCTCTATACACTGATGTACTTACCAGTAAAGTGTGAAAGGCTATAGACAAAGTACAGTGTACTTAATATAGAGGGACCATTGTTATCCTTGTGTTGTGCTTGATAAAATTGTAATGATTAGTGCTTTGACTATGGTAGTACTTTTCCTATAATAGAGATTATAATTAAAAGGCAGAGAATATGAATAGTTATGAGTAGTGACACTCCATTCACAGGATATAGGACTCATAGGTACCTTTAGTTGTGCACTTAAATGTTATTTTTAAAACAGAGAAAAACAGAATGTTTGAAAACAAATCTCACTAGTTATGCAAATTTTGTTGTGCAAAAGAAATTAGGTAAAATTAATAGTCATGATCCTAAGATCAGAGAAATTGAAGTATAAACTTAAATTCTAAAAAATTTTAACAATGTAAATTTAATTAAGAATTATGGTATAATTCGATGACTTTTGAATTTCAGAGGTATAAATGATATATTTTGGTAAAAAGTGTTATAATTTGATACAGGACATATTTTCTTTCAGATAATATATCCATAATAAACATTATATTTTAGATAAAGTCTTTCATAAGGATGTAATTACAAAAGTAAGAAATTTATCCAAATGAGGTAAAACTTGATGAACCATATATAAGAACCATATATAAAGTGTTTTATATTGGGAAATACATATTAAAAACAGATAATTAGGATACATGTACTTTTAGATTAACTGGCCCAAATTGCTTTGAAATTCTCAAAAGGAAAATAGAAAGTGATACATAAAATGCATAAAAGCCCAATTAAAAATTTGGCAAAGAATTTGAATAAACATTTCTCCAAATAATGTGTGCAAACGGCCAATAAGCACATGAAATGATAACCTACATTATGAGCTATTAGGGAAATTCAGATCAAACACAATGAGATACCACTCACATTCATTAGGATAGCTATAATCAAAAGACAGACTATAATCAAGAGACAGCTATAATCAAAAAACAAGCGTTGGTGAGGATGTGGAGAAATTGGAAACTTCACACATTGCTGATGTTATAAAATGTTGCAGCCAGTTTGGAAAACAGTGGGCAGTTTCTCAAAAAGTTGAATATACAGTTACCATATGGCCCAGCAATTTCACACCTAAGTATATATACCCAAGGTAAATGAATACATATGTCCACACAAAAACATGTACATAAATGTTCATAGACTATTCATAATAGTCAAAAGTGGAAACAATACAAATGTCCATCAACTGATGAGTGAAAAAAGAAAATGTGGTATTTCCATACAACAGAATATTATTTGGCCATAAGAAAGAATGAAGTGCAGTTGACCCTTGAACAACAAAGATTTGAACTGTGAGGGTCCACTGACACACAGATTTTTTTTCACCTCTGCCACCCCTGAGACAGCAAGACCAACCTCCCCTCTTCCTCCTCCTCCTCAGTCTACTCAATAAAGAATGAAGAATTTTATGATGATCCATTTCCACTTAATAGGAAATATATTTTTCTTATTTTTTTAATAACATTTTCTTTTCTCTAGCTTACTTTAGTATAAAAACACATGTAGCATATACAATATGTTAATCAACTGTTTGCTATTTGTAAGGCTTCTGGTCAACAGTAGGCTATTGGTATTTAACAGTTAAGTTTTTGGAGAGTCAAAAGTTATATGTGGATTTTTGACTTTTCAGGAATGGGGGGTTAATGCCCCTAACTCCTGTGCTGCTCAAGGGTCAAATGCACTGATTAGTGCTACAATATGCATAAGCCTTGAAAGTACTGTGCTAAGGGAAAGAATACAGACACAAAAGAATAAATATTATATGATTCCATTTATATGAAATATTTAAGGGTTTCCATTAAATGATGAAATTCTTGTGATTTAAAATATGATGACATTCACAAAATTTGATTTGTATATGCCTTAAGAAATATTTGACAAAAAGGTCATGATTACACGACGATCAGTGTTCTGAAAGGATTTGTAAACCAGCAGCTCCAGAGCAGCGTCTAACCTGCAAGGACGTTTGGCCTGGATTTCAGAATATTTTGTAAACCAACAAACTACAAAAATTCTGAATTTATGGCTTCTCTAAAAAACTGGAAAACCTGGCAATACCTACTCAATTTTATTCCAAGAAAACAATAGGCTGGAGGGAAAATGTGGCTGCTCCTTTTGGATGGGGGCTGTCAATCTCTACTTAACCCCGGTGCCTGACATTCTCTGTTGGTCACACACTTGGCTCCACGTCATACATTTACATCAACTCCCTGATTCTTTAGGCATTTGGGTTTATGACTTCTTTTGAAAATTTGTGTGCATCAAAATTTTTGGTATTTTCTTTTCTCCCTGCTCTCCCCCCTACCATTTCTCTTTTCTCCTTCCTTCCTTCCTGCCTGCCCTTTTTCTTTCCTTTCTTTGTCTTTCTCTGTCTTTCTCTTTGCACATGCAAACTTGTGTTTGTCATGTAATTAGCTCAAATTCACAGAACAGTTGGATTTATGCTCATTAACACCTTTGTTATTTTTATCCGCTAGCCTGACTTGGATAAGGTAACCATACAAAAACTCTCCGGTACAGTTTTCCACGCAGATCAGAGATATTCCTCCCTTTCTCTATTGTATCAAGATACTTATGACTTTTACTATGATGGTAGCTATAAAGGCATCTCCATTTCCTCTCCCACTTTAAGTAAATCAATCATAGTAATGACTTTTCCTGTCACATTATTCAAGCAGAAGCACAAAGTAGAGATACTGAGAGTTTGGAGTGGCCAAGGAGTTTAAGAATATTGGATAATTTTCATAGGGAAAGATGGGCTGCCCTTTCCTGAAACACACATTTTTCACATTGTCTGCTTCAGTAAGTGAAAGAAAACCTACTAAACTTGAATCTAATATGATCACATATGCAGTTCTCCAGGAAGGAGACCCTGAGACCGAATTTAGTGTGTAGACTATTTACTAAGGAGTATGTTGGAATCAATACTATGGAAAGGAGAAGTCAAGCTGTGATGCGGGCCTAAGAACAGCTATATGGCTGACCCACAGGAGCTTTAGGGCTTGAAAGTTCCTTCAGAGTTGTTCCTCGTTAGGCCAGGAAGGCCAGATTTTTATACTCCTGCATCAATAAGTTATTAGCTGCCAGCTGCCCCAGCAAAAAGGCGTGACCTTGGATAAGGAGACTTTCTGCAGCTGAGACAGTCCCTAAAGGGGATGACAGCTGTAGACATCTGCTGATGAAACCTCCAGTAGCGGAGACCACAGTTCCTTCACGAGGAGGCATCCGGGTGGAACATCACAATCACCACCACCAATCCCATAGAATATAGCTGTCAGTTCCAAGCAATCAATTGATGAATCCATTTGTAGATGGTATGCACATGGTAGATATTCATGTGGAAGGGCCTTCATTTTGTTTTCAATCACTTGAATTTTAAGTCTCTCTCTCACTCTTGCTCTCGCTCCCACTCTCGCTTTCTCTTTCATTTTTAAGTTGGGAGTGGAGATGTGCAAACCAGTGTGCACTGGAATGCCAACAACACACATGTCAACTTCTTTGAAATCATAATTAGCCAGTCCAGGAATCCTTTCACCTAAATACCAACACCCTTATTAAGATTGGTTAAAAAAAAATGAAGCTAATCAAAGCGGCTCTGGGAACATCTCTGATCCCAGGAAGCAGGAGCTATTTGGGGTGTGTCTCAATCGTGACATGTCTGCTTTAGGTCTTCAGGAACTGAGCCCTTGCAAGTTTGAGTGATATTGTGACAGGCAATAGCTCTCTGGGATCTGGCCTGTGATCACTGGTGCATAAAGCTCTGTGAGCTGGCTGAGCAAGGACTACTATTTCTTTGCTCTTTTTATCCTGTTCTCTCTCTTCTCATTCTCTGGTATCCTTCCAACAATATGTCCTAGTATTCTTGCTGCATTTGAATAACTCAAACAATAATTCACAAATTCTGATTTATATAATGTGCAGTATATATTTTTTAAAACTCTTTTGGGAATCCCAAACTAAATAAAGTTTTTTCTTTTCCATGCTTCATTTGGAATGGTCTGCATAGAATCTTCTTCAATAGTGATCTTCGTGCTTCAACAACCAAGACATTTGTTTTGGTTTCAAAATAATCTCACAATCTTTGTCTTCATAACTAGACTTAGCGTCTTTGCAAACATCAGGTCTTTTACATAAGGCTTTTCCTTATTTATTAACACTAAACAGGTATGCATGAGTAAAAAAATTATTTTACGTTACATTTTAAAGTATTACTAAGCTTTCTAAAATTGTATTTCAAATATACTCTGAACATTAGTAGGCTCAAAATGTATGCAGTCATTTAAAATAGCTCCCAGCACAGATTTATAATCAAATTCAAGACTAGCCAAAGCACAGTAAGAACTTGAAATATAAACTTAAGCCAGATAATCTACTTTTATGTTTTATCTGCAGCAGATTTTGCTCTGAATCCTTTTCTTCACTTTACTTCTTCGATTGTGGACTTTGTCTTTGTTTTTAGTCTGAAGACCTTTGATATTTAAGAAGTCATCTTCAACAGAACAAAGTGTATTTCCCTCCAATGTACAGTTTGTACCAACTGATTCTTTTGTATCTGTATTACCTCTACAATCAAGATTACTTATAAACATTCACTAATCAGCAATCTGTTCTTAGCTCAAATATTTCATAATTTAAAAAGAGTAAATCACTTTGGAGTATACATTCATTTTATGCTTAGGACATTTCTTTTATATTTCAAAATATTAAGGGGATAGAAATGCTTTTGTTACATAGCTTGAGTCAGGGATATAAATGTGCTCATCACCCAAATAGTGTTCCTTTTACCTGTTAGGTGGGTTTTTGCCCCTCCTCCCCACCCCCTCCATCCTGCTTGATTTCCAATGACTTTTACTCCCCTCTGTGTACTTCTAAATAGTGACAAAGTATACTTAAAGACAGTTTTATCCACTGTAAACTTAGTTCAGTTCATCTAGTTACAATATACATGGTTGTGATAGTCATAGATGTATCAACACAGGAAGAATGAAAAAGCAATATTGCTTAAATACAGATAAAAATGCCCATGAAAGTTCACAAGCCAAGAGGACATTTGGGGATGATTTTTCATTTAAATACTTGACTTAGGTTTGTTAGTGGGCTGAGTTGTAATGGGAGCATGTTGCATTAGGGAAATGGAAAATTGTGAGAGAATAGTTTGAGAATGGAGACATTGAATGACAAATGGAAATCACTCACCTATTAAGCTTTATCATGTGCAAAAGGCAAAATTTTAAAATATATGACTTTTATTACATCTGCTCAGTTAGAATAACTTATTTCCCCACTCAATGTTGCAGTATTATATCTGTGTCAGTCCCCTCATATGCGTGCAGAGAAATGCCAGAAAAGTTGGGGGAAAGAGACTCCTATCTCCATAATCACTGTTCATGGAGGGGAGAGGCGAAGGGGAGAAAACAAAAGATTTATGGATGACCATAATTCCTCTACCAAATCACTGAGAAAACATTTCATTTCCAGGAACACTGATGTGAAAAGAGAACAAACTCACATATTGCTGATGACTCAATGTTGGCGAGGAAGCCTATAAAGGCTTTTCCTAATCATATAGTAATATCATGTTAGGTGGCAAATCATTTGTTTGCCTTGATAATTTGCAATTCCAGTGATCAGATATACTTTGCAGATGTGAGATGCACAAAAACATACTTCATATTATCATATAATATTTTGAGTTTGCTTTTTCCCTAAAACCTGAATGCTTTCTCTGTCTTACGTGCTTTAGAGGTGAGTGTTAAAAAAAAAAATCCACTACTTTTATAGCACTCTGTCTTCAGTCCCCTAGTTTATGTCCACTTTTTCATTGTTTTCTTATTTTTATTCTTCTTCAGAAAACATCTTAAACAATAAATTGAGATTGCTATTATTTTTTGAGGCACTTTCTGAAGACCCTTGCCCTCCCCTACCAGTTTGTGTTTGGAACTCTGTTAGATGTTGTGAGAAATTTAATAGTATTAAAATACTAATAGGTGTTTCCTACTGGGGCTGACTATAGCCTATGAATATTCTTTTTGCAAATTTGAAAAAGGCACCCCTTCCTCTGGCAGCTGTAGCTCTGAACTAGAGCGTGAGGCCTAGAGAGTGGAGTGCAGGCTGTATTTCAGCCGCCTAGCCCCTCAGTGGGGTGCCTTATGTGGGTAGGACCTGACCAGTCTTGGTGTCTATCTTCCTATAAGGAGCCTTTACTAAAGTTGGGAAGAATGATAGGTAGGAAACAGCTAGAGAACTACCTATCTAGTAACTAAATGTAGGATAATGTGATATGAATTTGGAGTAAGAACAGAGAAGGTAAAAATACAATGGAGAGGAAGAATATGTTTCTACCCTAAGTAAGAACTTTTGATTTTATTTCAAAACACGTAAGTCTACTTGGGTCTTGCTAAGCATGGTTCAAGATAACCCCGGCTATCATTTGTTAAGAAGCAGAGGCCTAGATGTCCCTTTCTAAAGTGCTTTAGCTCCTGAGGTTTGGGTACTGCTCAAGGGAGGTGGGGACTTTCCAAACAACTGATAATGGACCTTCCCACCATGTTTTGGCAGGTGGAGGTTCAAACTGGTTTTAATTAAATCTGAGAAAATCAAGAAATGTGCCAGGCATTATGCTAAGTACTTAACAAATGTCCGCTTAAATGATCTCCAAACATCCTTATTAGAAAACATAAGAAGGACTTATGTTAAAATATCGGTATTATGAACAGAGTGAAAATAGCAATACCTACCAATCATATGCTTGCTCCTTCTTGCCGTAGACAGACACTAAACTACATTTAGTTGCAGCATATAGTGCAAGACAGGCCTATTTACATATGACAAATGTGTACTGCACTTTTTGGAGATAATGTTTTCAACACATCCACTGGAACAGCTCAAATGTTTTTCAAAGCCCATAAAGGCTTCCCTGATCCTATTTGTTAATGGGTGACCTTTTATATTAATAATTATTTTATGTCTTTCCCACATATATTTGCCATTCATGCTCTATGACTAACTAGGAAGAAGGCATGGGTGTAGAGGGATAGGTAAGAATTGAGCTTTACATCTGAAGCCTGGCCAGCCTGCACAAAAGTCACTGGGAGGTGTCACTTAGCCTGGATGGACGGATCTTGCTGGCCTGGATAGAGGACTTGAGGTGGAGGCTCGGGGGCATGAACCCATGAAGTTCTTGTACTGTCCAAGGTAGGAGAATGAGCCCTCACAAATGACTGATGTTGGACTTCACACCAATTTTTGGCAGATACAGGTTTAAGTTGGTTCTAATTAAATCTGAGAGAATAAAGAAAACCAAGGAATATCAAATTACCTCCACCCTGAATGTCACAGGAGGGAGATCATATAATTTATTATCCAAGATGAGATCCTTTTGAGGGTAAAAGGGGATTCTATGACCATAGGCATGAACCATGTCTGTCCCAGGAAAACTGGGACGGACAACTCACAATTGCCGTATTTCTCTGTACTCTATTTTAGAGCTTGGCAGTATGTCTGTTTCCATACAGAATAGAATGCCTGTTTCACTGTATGCATTTATTTAATTTATAAAAATAATTCCCAAGACATCAAGCACCATAGCGCTCAACTGAAAAGCCATCTCATTCTTGCTGGGCCATCCTTTTTGAAAATTTCTATGTGAAGTTTATCAAAAGTCCCTCCACCTCAGGAATCTGTATTTTAGTCTATTTTGTGAATTGAGTTATCCAAGATTTAAGGTCAGAAATTCAAAGGTGAGAAGAAGTGCTAATCAAAGAAATCAAGTGTAAGGTGCAGCTGTCCCAAATGAATGTCCCCCACCACATACTGATTAAGTAAACACCCCGCAGCCGGATCTTCAAAGCCCTCAGTGTATCCAACCAATATTCCTCCTGCTTCTCTGCTCTCTTCGCCCCACTGACTCCACCCCACCACACTTTACCTGCCTACTGTTTTCCACAATATCCTACTTTCTTCTACCTTTGGACCTTTGATCAAACTGAGAGCTGTTGGAATGCCCTTCACTCCAGACCTCACCTGCTTCATATCTGCCTTGGAGAACACTAAGTTGTTTTTAAGTTCCAGTTAATGATCAAATCTTTTTAGTAGAATTGTCTTCTCCCTCTCCAATGCCATATTTATGTTTCTCCTATATTATTTATCACAGGCTATCTTATATCTATGGGATGATCATGTAATTTATCATCCAAACCAGGGTACTTCTGAAAGGATTGCTAAAAATAACTAACAGGTATTAATTAATCAATAACAGGCATGAAACGAGACTATTTGGGATAAACGGCATGTGACATCAACCAATTGCCAAGGCAAGTGTATCGGTCAGGATAGGTCAGGTTTATGCTTTAGTAACAAACAACTCCAAAGTTTCAGTGGCTTAATTGAAAAAAAATAAAAGGTTATTTATCACACCATATGTCCAACATGAGATTCCAGCTGGGTAGAGGCTCTATCATTTCAGCACCCAACCATCAAGAACAGCCTTCTTGATTGTCAAGGAAGGAGAAGAGAGACAAGGAGGGTAAAGAGGCAGCTCTTCTACACTTTGGCCTTCCACCCAGAGATCAATGGCGAAATAGCTACATCGCCTTGCCTGACTCCAAAGGAGCTGAGAAATTCAGAACAGACATAATGTTTAGTGGGCACTATTATCTCTGGCAAAGCAAAAATCTTGAAGAGACTTATGTGTGTGTGTGTGTGTGTGTGTGTGTGTATACATGGAAACTGCTCAATAAATGTTCATAATATTGAATTTCTTAAATGGTTGCCCATTTTGCTTTCCTTTTGAATGTTGTTTGCCTACTTAAAAAGGAAATCTGGCTTTTTGAAAGCCAGGTTTATGTCTGGAAAACTTACCTCTATATATCAGAAACAAATGTTTTAAAATAAAACCGAAAACAAAGATGAGAAACAGGTGGAAAGTGGTTCTCACCACGAGATACTGCCACTCATAAACATATGAAGGCTCTTCTCTTTGCCAAAACATCTGTTTGCTGTTGTGAAGACATGGCCCCTCAGATATGATCTACATTTAAAAGTATGTTATTACATATTGATGTATGACTAAAGGTTATGTATGGAATCTTGTGAAATTTACTGATGGCTTTATCACTGGGAGGTAGAGCTTAAAATCCATTCAAGTAACCTTCAAGCTGAATCTTGGAGAATGTGGGCAAGGAGCTGGAGTTGGAAACACACATTTGCTCTGTACACATGGGCAGAGGTCTTTTATGTAAAGTGTAGGAACCCTCATGCATCTAATGTGAGAAGACCTCATCTCTGCCCGCTGGAGATGGGACTGGCACGTAGGTGGAAGGGAATTGGGGAAGAAACAATCTTTGATACTGTTGACAGCCCTTTTCCCCTCGGTCTTTGAGTTTCTTTCTGTTTTTCTTTCTGTGGCTCTAATTCCTTCCTGCTTGTCCTCTTCCCTCTCTAACCACTTTATCCGTCTTTCCTTCCCTAGTTCTCCTTCCAGCTGCCCGTTTAATGCAGATAGTCCCCAAGGGATGCTTGTCAGCTTGCATGGTTTTATGTGTCACCTTTCTGCAACATGTCCGATCTATATTTGCAAACAATAAATGTCAGATTTCAGTTCTTCAGTCCACAGAGTCTAGGAAATTTCAGCATACATTTCAGAAGTTATAGGCCTGGTTCTGGCTTTGGCATTACCTCTCAATGGGGCCTTGGGGCAAATTATTTAGCCTCTCTGAGCTTTGGTTTCCTTTTATATAAAATGAAAATAATAAAATGTGTCCTGCTTATTCCTGCAGAGCTGTTGTGTAAGTAAAATGTGAAAACGGTGAAAAAGGACTTTGTTTAACATACAGCACTATAACAAAATCACTCTAAATATTACCGAGAAAAACAAATTTAAAGCTATAGCCCTGACTACTCTCTTCAGCATCAGTTCTGAATTTTCACCTATTTTCTGGGCACCTGCCTCCACACAGCTATCTTTCAAGTACCTCAGATTTTCCAAAGCAAACTCTTCTCCATGGTATTTACCTTCTCCTCATCCCTGGTCCTCTGCTTCTCTGTGTCCTTTGCTAGTCCATGTCATCACCTTTCACCCATTTTTTCTCAACCGGAAGCCTCAGACTCATCTCTGACTCATCTCACTACTGAACCTCCATACTTGTCTCATCCAAACAGTTTACAAATCTTCTTGATTCTTCCTCTAGAATGCCTGTTGAATCCACTCACCATTCCATTGAGATTGCTACTACTCCTCTGTCCTGTTCACAACCTGATCATTTGTCTTCTTCTTCCAGTCTGTCACCAGTGTCTTACCTCTCCATCCATTATGGCTTACTACGGGAGAGGATCAGTGGGTGCTCCCGGGCCTTTCCCTTTGGCAGTGACAGTGGCATCAACCTGTGGGATATAAGATAGACAAGGTATGTGAGTCCTTTTTTGTGTGATCATGTGCCTCAGGGTCTGCAGTCATCATATATTTCGGTCGACAACAACAAAAAATCCCCTTCCATAAAATACAGAGGCATTCTTAAGCTCCTGGTACGGGGAGTTTGGTGCATAGTAAGCCCACTGGGGGAAGAAATAAGCTGGTATTTTCCCTTTAGTGCAACTAACATCTTATCTGCAATGGAGCACAACACTATGGGATAGCTGCAAAGCTACAAAACTATACTAGTGTCACTTGCTTCCAAGTTACTAATGTCCATGAATTACAATGGAGTTTTTGTTTGCTTAAGTTCAGGCAATGGTCTCTGCATCCTAGGTCTGCAGCCGTACATCTTTGTGCCCTGAAATATGGGTTCATTGCAAAAAAATGTGTTTACTTTGTGAGACCAGAAACAAATGAAGATAAAACAAAAAACAGCCTGAAAACTTTTTAGTGTGTTTGTACTTTCATTTGTGTATCTTCTGAAAAGCCTTGTTTTTCACTTATTATATAAAAACTTGTGAACCAATTAAAAACAACATCAGGTCTCACACATGCAAACTGAAGTGCTGTGCTTTCTTCTCCACGTGGTTCAAATTAGACAGATTTGTTCATCAGTGAGAAACAAAGCAGTGGACTTAGTTCCTGGAAGAGGATAATCTGGAAATATCAAAGTATTGAAAGATTAATGCAACAGTGAGGCTCAGAGTCAATAAAATTCCTTTCTCTTCAGAAATACTAAGATATACCACTATGAAAAATATCAAGTGAAATTTCAAGGACAGTTGTATCTTGGTGTTTCTGAAATGCTAATTTTTCTACTTTTGGTTTGAGTGAATGACTTTATAGTGACCTTTCCAGCTTTATCTTACTATTGATGCTGAGCTAAATTGCCATTTCAAAGTTAAATTCATCTTCTTGAGACTGGTTCTGTTTTCTACCAAATCACATTATAAAAACTGGTTGCAGACTCAAAACATTTTAGACCATTTATTTGTTTGCTTTCAAGAAAAGGCTTCCTTCTAATGGACAAAAAAGAGGTGATAAAAATTAAAAATAGAGAATATTTATATAGTTCTTACTCTGGGCCAGTATTTATTCTAAGCCCTTTACGTATATTAACTCATTTAATAGCCACACTGATTCTACCAAGTAGAGGCCATTATTATACCTACTCACCTACAAAGAAAGAAACTGAGGCAGCATAAAGAGAAAAGTGATGGCTCCTCATCTTGCATCTCACCTTGTCCAAACTTGAAATTCCAAGGACCCTCACTCTCGCTAATGTTAACTTATTTATTCTTGTGTTTATTTAGGAGTTAATGAAGTGTAATTCATTCATTCAACAAATAGTTTTAAGCGCAGACTGTACCAGACATCAAGTAGACCAGGAGAGCAAAGATAAAGGCACAGTCCCTGATGCAGAAGAACTCATAGCCTTGCAAGGAGAAAGACAAGCCAAAGGACAATTACAAGAGTGAGACCAGAGCAAAGGAGCATGTAAACGAGGCCCTCGGGGCAGGGGCGGGGGCCAGTAAAGCAGGTGAGGTGACCCACATCCTTGAGGTCAGATATGAGAGGGCACGTGTGGCTCAGGAAGCAGGCTGAGGGAACAGGGCAATGGGAAAAGGCATCTGGATAGATCTATGTGGCTGGAGTACAAGGTGTGAGAAAAAAGCTTGGGCTTTGGAATTCAACTGAACTTCGCTTTTCTACCACTTATCTACCAGGTGACACATGACTCTTACTCTGACCTTCAGTGTCCTCATCTGTAAAATAGGGGTAGTAGGTACCTCAAAAATTGGTCATGAGGATTCAATGAGATAACATATGTATATTAGTTTCCTGTGGCTGCTGTGAAAACAATACCACAAACTTGGTGGCTTCACACAACAGAAATTTATTTTCTTACAGTTCTGGAGACCAGAAGTCTGAAATCAGTACCACCGGGCTGAAATCAAGGTGTCAGCAGGGCTGTGCTCCCTCTGGAGGCTGGAGGAAAATTGGTGCCTTGCCTCTCTCAGCTCTTGGTGGCTTCTAGCATTCCTAGGCTTGTGGTTGCTTCACTCCAATCTGTGCTTCCACCCCACATATTCTTCTCATCTTCCATGTAATCCCCCTCTGACTGTCTCTTATGAGGACATATGATGGCATTTAGAGCTCACCTGAATAACCCAGGATAATCCTCCTTTCTCACCATCTACCCACAAAGACCCCTTTCCCAGATAAAGAAACATTTATAGGTTAGAGGGGCCGGGCGCCGTGGCTCACGCCTGTAATCCTAGCACTCTGGGAGGCCGAGGCGGGTGGATCGTTTGAGCTCAGGAGTTCGAGACCAGCCTGAGCAAGAGCGAGACCCCGTCTCTACTAAAAATAGAAAGAAATTATATGGACAACTAAAAATATATAGAAAAAATTAGCCGGCCATGGTGGTGCATGCCTGTAGTCCCAGCTACTCGGGAGGCTGAGGCAGGAGGATCGCTTGAGCCCAGGAGTTTGAGGTTACTGTGAGCTAGGCTGACGCCACGGCACTCTAGCCCGGGCAACAGAGTGACACTCTGTCTCAAAAAAAAAAAAAAATAAAAAAATTAAATAAAAAAAAAAAAATAAATAAAAAGTATAGGTTAGAGGGATTAGGACTTTGAGGGGTGGACATTATTCAGCCTACTACAATATGTAAAGGATCTTAGCATATCAGAGGTCCTCAATACATGCTAATTCTCACCCTCGCTATACTATGCTTTTGCTGGGGCATCAATGGGCCTTAATCTCAGTGGTCAGACTTTATACCTACTGGCCTTTCTTTCTATTTCTAAGAAAGAGTTAGACAGCTTTGGTCTTCCAGACAAGCTTGTCACCATAAAAATAAAAAGAACACCAAGATTAATAGCTTTGTGTTAATGCAGGAAATAATTTTTGTTTATTTTTCTGATGTAGTCTAAACCATTAAGATTATTATATTGAGGACCCAATTTCAGAGGGGCCTTCTTTTCCATGATTTATTTGCCAGGCACAGCAATGGGCTTTGTGCATGATTTACAGTGGTAATATATTGATCTTTTTTTCTCTAAGCGTTACTCATTCTCCTTTGCCCATCAGTGTATGAAAGAATAACCATTATGGAGGTCAAGTAGCACTTAGGAACAATTTAAGAATCAAAGCACTAGCCTACGAGCTTTGGGATATTGCTCAACTTTACACAGATTCATCAGCCCTTATGTTTATTTTGACAAAGAGACAAATATTTTCATAACTCACTGACCCCAAGTCAAGAGAGAAAATCATAAGGATTTGAGATAAAATATTTAGTGCCCTGAAAAAAAAAAATTTGAATTCACTTAGAAAATTACTGTTAATGAAATAATGAGCAATTGGGTATCTACAATAAATAATAATTAAAGAAATATATAATGTTGAAGATGTGACCCACTTTGGGTCCCACTGTTTGGTTGACTTGAAATTCTTTTACTTTGGCCACTGGTCCTAATTTCTCATGTTTGTACTTTAATAGTCATCTGTCTCCTCAAAACCATGCCATCTAGTACGTTTGTCCACCAATATACATGTCCCACTTTGGTAGTCATTTTTTATTGTTTCATTTTTAATTTTAATCAAATTATATCAATAAATATATCCTGAGCACCTTCATTGTACTAGAGATGTTAAGCTTGCCTTCAAAGAACTTTTAGTCTGTGTCGACCTGAGTACCCCAAAGCAGAAGCTGAGGCGAAGTCTTGAGCACAGATGGTTTCTCTGGGCAATGGATTTCAAAGAGCCAGGGTAGGAGGTCAAGAAGTTAAAACAGCGACTGAAGAACAGCTAATCCGAGAGTCATGATTAAGCAGTTTACTGCTGTGGGCAGTTGGGGTTGCATCCTCCTGCGATCCACTGAGAACCTGTGCAAATATACCCTGGAATTTTCAGTTCAGGTGACAGTAAAGGGGAATATTTATCCACTGGCTCTGTCCCACACTGGTCAAGGATCCCTCGCGCTTCCAGGTTTGCCCTGCATCATAATAGCTGAGTGGGTTCCCAAATGATGGTGGCAGAGAGGCCTTGCGGCAGGAAGTGAGAAAGAGTCTGCATAGCTGAGACAAAGTGCTGCCAGGTTACTCCTGCCCAGAGCTGAGGGCTGCACTGTGTCTGGACTGGAAAGACTGGCCATGAGAACATGGGGCTGAGTACGATTCCCAATGCCCACATGGGAAGCTAAGAGCACAAGTATAACCAGTAGTTTATGACAGCTGTCGGAACGCATTATCACAGACTGTGCAGAAGTTATTGCCAAAGGCAGGATAGAGATTGATTGTATTTGGGAGTTCAGTGCAGAGCGCTTCAAGACTGGATGTTCAGAAACATTGAACTGAAAAGAGGGGGTTTCATCACTGGACTTGAAGGAAGGATAACGTGACGGGCATCAGTTGTGTTTGCTGCTCAGCATTCATTTGCCCTTCTTCTGGTAAACAAACCAAAATTCCCTCTGAAGAATCCTCTTAGACCACGTGCTTTGGCTTGTTCTAGCTTAGCAGTCAAGCATGTGACATGAGCCGGTGCAAATTGGAGTGGTGCTCCCTGGCCCCTGGGATCACTTGTGACCCAGGGGGAGCTGTGACAATGGAGAAATGAGATTTTGTTGAAACTTCCAGGCAAGAGAAATTTCTCTTGCTCTTAGCTCCTGGATTTAAGCAAAGACAGGGCAAAGCATGGACTTGCGGAAGTTATCCTGCTCCTTCGAAGTGTGAAGCTGTCCAAGGAGGTGGAGTTGAGAAATGAAAGGAGAGAAGCTAAGAGCCGGAGAAGATGTTTGATGTCTGTGCATGAAGCAGTGCTCGAGCCAGCAGTTCCCCTGGACTTTTCAAATACATGAGCCAATAATTTCCTTTTTATGCTTAAGCACATTGTGGGTGGGTTTCCAGTTGCCTTCAACAACAAAAACAGCAACAAATCTTATAACTTAGGTGATTTTAGGAAATTTTTGTTCTAATCTGTAATTTATTCTGTTTTTCTTATTTTAGTTTTAGTAATCCCAGTATTTTCTTCCTTAACTTTTTCACTTGAGAATGAATAAAGAGAGAACAGCCACTTTCACGAAGAATCAAAATAGGGTGGGGTTAGGAAATCGTAACTTTGAGGTTTGTGTAATTGTGTCAGACAAACTTGTGTGCATGTCATATTTGCAAGACATCTACTTGTAGCTTTATCATGTAAATGAGAAGTACAGTAAGACTATATGTCAATATTATTATCTTCTTCCATATGCCTGTCCTGGCCTTATAAATTTGTTTTTGACTTCATATGAAAACTGTGAAGATTACACTATTGAGCTAGAGGATAAACCAGACTGTCTTTGAAGGATCTACAGTTCTAAGCAAGACGCAAGAAAAGTGGATATGAATTTGCAGAAAAGAAAATTTAGCCTACATGCCAGGAAAATCTTGTAGACAGTGAGATGTTTGCTTATTTATCAGATTTATTGGATTTGCCCATCATTTATTAACTTCTAGGCAGAGTTATACATCAAAAATCTAAAAGGTTGGATGGCCATGCCCTATGTCATAGCTCGCAGTCTATAGTAAACATAAAAGTAAACTCGAGAAGCAAACAGCGTTTCAAGTAAAGCCAAAGACCTCAGGAAGGAAACTGGTAATGGCAATGTTGATAAATCAGCACTAGGAGGCTGAGTGGAAGGCACCCCCATCAACCTTACCTTCACTAGAATTTCAGATTCTGACTATGAACTGGAAATGTAGCTACTTTTATATTCAGACATTATGTTTTCACCAGAGTTGTCTAAACACTATATACGCCATGACCTGTCCCACACAATCCTCGCCTTTAGCCTTCGTAACAGACTTTGCTCTTAATATGTTATGAGTAATTGAAACCACGTGAGCAGCCATTTGTGCTGATCACATTTATAGCCTCTGTCTTATGGAAAACACATTATTTTTGCCTGAAGTCATATCAGAAGCAGGAATATTATACTTACTTATCTGCAGAATAAAAGTCAAATTAGAAGATCGGGGCTATTGTCTTAGATCAACAACCTATCTTAGGTCTTTGCACATAGTTAAAGCTCAGTACATATTTCTCAAGTAAATTAATAATATAAAATGTGAACCTTCTTTCAGTAGTAGAAACTGACATTGTGTCCACGCCTCGAGTAACACATTTAACACTTTATTTCTCTTATATTTTAAAATTAGATGGAAAAGAAGCTATTTTAGAGATAATATTTTTATATTTTATTCCTCAAATCTGATATAGAGGCCCAATACATCTCCAGTTATTCCAAAATGAAGCAAGACAGTCCTGAAAATGACTTCTGAAGCAGAATAACATCTCATTTTTTTTTTTTAAAGGAATGTCATGAAACATTTGGCATAGAAGTAGAAGGAGGTCAGGAAATCAAACAGCATGCCTACCTCTAACAGAGTGAAGAATCATTGCTCTGAACTAATGAGGAGGTGGCTTGGTTAAACAAAAATTATTTGGGTTTATTTTGAATTGGTTTAGGTCTTCAGAAATACCATGTTAACATAGGGAATTATTTCCAAGATGATTTAGGTATTTAAAATTGCTCACTGAATTCCTTTAATCTCTTCTGATGGGAGATTTCACTACATCTGAGACAAGCTTGATTTTGTTAAACTCCTAAGTTCCATGTTTGGCCACATCAACGTGGAAGCATGATTAGAGTGAGAAAAGCAACTCTGTGAAAGATGTCACCTTCCTAATGAACCATAGCTGCAGCTCCCCATGTGTCTCTGGATCACATCTGCTTACTGACAGAGGTCCAACTGATGTCCTCATTCACTCACACGCAACATCAGTGAGGGCTGTGTGTGTGTCCTGAGAGTACGTGTTGTCCTCAGACACGAGTTGTACTACTGTCAGCCTTGAAGTCCCTACTGCTATGAACGTGACTTAGATTCTATCTACTCAACCCTGTATATCATCAAAGTAACTTTCATCTAATTTCCTATCCTGAAGCCTTACCTTCCATGGTGGTAGGAAAAACAAACACTGTATTACAATTTGATTTTCAGATCTCAAGTAGGGCTATTTTTTAAAGCTGGCTAAAATGATAAAGTTTGTCTTTCTAGCAAAGCAAGCTAATTTTGTAGAGAAGTTAAAATCTACTGTTTAAAAGTGAAAGTATTTCTTTCTCCAAAATGTATGAAGGTACATTTCTCCATTCTCTTTTTTTTTTCCCCACCAACCTTTCCCACCTGCAAATAAAGAGTTAATTTTTTTTTTTCTAAGAATAGTTTCTGGGAAAAAAATGTGAGATATTGCCTCAGATAATCTTAGCATATTTTATAAAGAAGGGATATAGGAGTGTTTGAATGATGATAGATACAGAATCCTATTCCTATCTTCAAATACATAATTTTGTTTAATGTATTTTTCTTTATGAGAGCTAAAAATAAGATTATGCCTTTTCCTTTTAAGATTAGCATAGAGTTTCTCTTCTTTGGTAGTTTATCTAGTTTTTAAAAGTTAGCTTTTTAAGAAAACTCTCAATACATGACTATACAGCTTTAGTTTTTACTTATAGTATATTACTCTAGAGCAGCAGTGAGGACACAAAAAATTGTCATTATTGTGACCCAGTTTGAGCCAAATTATTGCTTTTTGCTTATAAGAAAGAGGGGACTGCAAATAAGCACAGACTCGTGGGCAACAAATGTAAAATGGAACTCAAATGGCATCTTATGATTGTAACCAGGTACACCAGTCACACAGCAACCTTTACAAAAACATTGATTTATTTGGGAAGTAAAGAAGATAAAATCATCTTTTTTTCAACATAGGGGTTTGTAAACTAGAAATGATGTGCTTCATGACTGGTAAATAAATCAAAGTGTAAACTCGGCATTTGACTTTTGTTAGGTAATTGAACAATTTTGTTCTTTTTGGTTATATATCGGTTTCTCAAAAATTGTGAACTTCTTATGGCTAGGTCCCATGTTGATTCATCACTGTAGTGTGCAGAGTACTGGTTAAGGAATTGCAACCCATGCATTCATTCAATGTATATTTATTGAGCACTCATTATGTTCCTGGCACTATGTTAAGTGATGGGCATAGAGTAGTGAAGAAGGGTCCCTACCCTAGGTGATGAGGCAGTAATCTAATTAATAAATTTGCAAGAAAGAGTCAGGTAAGTCCAACTGAATGCCTTCTGCTTTGGGTCAGCCTACACAGGCAGAGAGCATGTTTTATGGTCTATCTTTTGCCATGAGGTAATAGGGGCTTTCACCTAGAAGAGGCCTGAAGTCCACCTAATGACTGCATGCAACTCCTAATTCAGGAATGAAGTATTAGTATGCCCACTTGGTCTCATGCCTAAGATTTGTTTTTTCCAAATATTCTCATCACTAAGAAAGTTAACACTTTATCTGCCTGACTCATAAGTCTGTCTCTCACTTGGTTCTAAACTTGGGTGAATAAGAGAAGGGTAGTAATGTCGACTCCTCAAAAACACCAGGATCTGCCAGTAATTAGCAGGATAACCTACGGCAAATTACTTATTCCCTGAGTTTCTTTATTTGCAAAATAAGACTAGGAAGTGATTTCTAAACTCTGGGGCTGCTGAAATATTCTGTGATTTTATGATTGTTTCTAGTACATTTTTTTTAAATTTTGAATGATTGAAATTATTTTTTATTATTGAAAGCTTAGAAAATTTTCAGCTTTAAAATTTTTTTTATTTATTTTTTATTTCAGCATAACGGGAGTATAAATGTTTAGGTTACGTATATTGCCTTTGCCCCACCCGAGTCAGAGCTTCAAGCGTGTCCATCCCCTAGAAAGTACTCACCACACCCATTAGGTGTGTATATACTGGTCCCCTCTTCACCCCTCTCATCTGCCTGATATCCAATGAATGTTATTACTATATGTGCACCTAAGTGTTGATCAGTTAATACCAATTTGATGGTGAGTACATGTGGTGCTTGTTTTTCCATTTTTGTGATACTTCACTTACTAGAATGGGTTCCAGCTCTATCCAGGATAATACAAGAGGTGCTAGATCACCATTGTTTTTTGTGGCTGAGTAGAACTCCATGGTATACATATACCACATTTTATTAATCCACTCTTGTATTGATAGGCACTTGGGTTGTTTCCACATCTTTGCAGTTGTGAATTGTGCTGCTATAAACATTCTAGTGCAGATGTCTTTTTTTATAGAATGTCTTTTATTCTTTTGGGTAGATGCCCAGTAATGGGATTGCTGCATCAAATGGTAGTTCTACTTGTAGCTCTTTGAGGTATCTCCGTATTACTTTTCACATAGGTTGTACTATTTTGCAGTCCTACCGGCAGTGTATGAGTTTTCCTATCTCTCCGCATCCATACCAACATTTAGAAAATGCTGGAAAAAGTCTTGTAAACATTGGCCTAGGCAAAGAATTTATGAAGAAGACCCCAAAGGCAATCACAGCAACAACAAAACTTCCTCAACCTGATAAATTACATTTATAAAATACCTGTAGATAAAGTCATGCTAATCATGAAAGAATGAATGCATTCTCTTAAGATAGTAAACAAAGCAAGGATGTCCACAAAGAAACACAGGTTGAAAAGAAAGAAACTATTCACATGTTATACATCCAATAAAGGGCTGATAACTAGAATCTATGTAGAACTCAGGAAAATCAGCAAGAAAAAAATCAAACAACCTTATCAAAAAGTGGGCAAAAGAGATGAACAGAAACTTTTCAAAAGAAGATAAACTAATGGCCAACAAACATATGAAAAAAATGCTCAACATCTCTAATCATCAGGGAAATGGATATCAAAACCACAATGAGATATCACTTATCTCCAATGAGAATGGCCTTTATCAAAAACTCCCAAAATTTATTACTGGTTTTACAATGCAAGTATTTGGGATTATGGCCAAATCTGGGAAAATATCTATCAAGTGTCTTTCATTTATGAACTGTTACAAATATACTTGCTTTTTGTTGCATTGCTACAGTTTGTGCTCTACAAACAGGAATTCTAATAAATTTTGCTTTACATCCTTTTTCATAACTTCTTTGTGATTTCCCACATAGATAAGATTATTTTTATATAAAGATTTGTTTTCAGCAATATGTTGTTAATTTCCATGACTTTGTGTTGAATTGTGTGTTTCTGTTTGAGTTGATTTTTAATGTTATTCCACTATGGTCTGAGAAGATACATGGCATAATTTGTATTTTTTTGAATTTGTTGAGACATGTTTTGTGACCTAATATGTGATCAATGAATGTTCCATGTGCTGATGAGAAAAATGTATATTCAATATTTTTTAGGGGTAGAATGTTCTGTAAATGTCTTTTGGGCCCATTTGCTCTAGAGTCACATTTAAGCCCAGTATTTCCTTATTTATTTTCTGCTTGGAGCATCTGTTCAGTTCTTTCAGTGGGGTATTAAAGTTCCTGACAATTATGATGGTGATGTTTTTCACTTTGTTTAGATCTAGTAGGGTTTGCTTTATGAATCTGGTTGCACCCGTATTAGGTGCATAAATATTTTCTGATGAATTTCTTCCTTTACCATTATATGATGACCTTCTTTGTCTTTCTTTACTATTGTTGATTTGAAGTCTATGATACCTGATATAACAATGGCTACACTTGCTTTTTTTTATTTCCTTTGCATGTAATATTTTTTTCCATCCATTCGCCTTGAGTCTGAATGAGTCCTTGTTAGTCAGATGTATTTCTTAGAGACAGCAGATACTTGGCTTGTATTTTTTTTTATCCATTTAGCCAGTCCATATCAATTGAATGTGTAATTCAAGCTGTTGGCATTTATTGAAAGAATCAATAAGGAGGATGCATTTCTGTGCATCCTGTTGGGTAGAAAGTTTTTGCTTTGTTTTACCTCTTGAGCCATTAGTTTATATGGGATATGAGCTTTAGCTTTTGGGTGATTTTACACTGGTGGATTTCTATTGTGCTGATTGATGTATAATGCAGATCTGAGGACTTCCTGCAGGGTAGGTCTGGTTGTTACAAATTCCCTCAATGTTTGCTTGTCTGAAAAAAGTCTCTATTTCTCCCTCATATAAGAAATTTAGTTTGGCAGGGTACAAAATTCTAATCTGGTCATTATTCTGTTTAAGAAGTCTGAAGATGGGGCCCTAATTCCTTCTGGCTTGTAAGATTCTCAGTTGAAAGTTCTGCAATTAGCCTGATGGGTTTTCCTTTGTAAGCTACCTGGTGTTTTCACTTAGAGCTCACAGGAGTTCCTCTTTCATGTTAACTTTGGCTAGTCTGATGACTGTGTCATGGTGATTGCCTCTTTGTGATGAATGTCCCATGTGTCTGTTAAGCTTCTTGTACCTAGATATCTAAATTCCTAGCAAGACCAGGGAAATTTCCCTCAATTATTCTCTCAGATAGGTTTTCCAACCCTTGCATGTTTTCTTCTTCACCTTCAGGGATGCCTACAAGTCTTATGTTTGGCCTTTTTACAAAATCCCATACTTCTTGTAGACTTTGTTCCTTCCTCTTAATTCTGTTCTTTGTCTTTGACTGATTTGTTTAATTTGAAGGTGTTGTCTTCAAGCTCTGAGATTCTTTCTTCTGCCTGGTCTAGTCTATTCTTAAGACATTCCACTAGGATTTGTATGTCTTTGAATGAATTTTTCATTTCTAGAGCTTCTATTTGATTTTTAAAAAATAATTTGATTTCTTTAGTGAATTTTTCATTCATTTCCTGAATTCTTTTTGTGGTTTTGTTGTATTTGTTTTCCACTTTCTCTTGTTATTTCATTGAGCTTAATTATAATCCATATTTGGAATTCTTTTACCTCCCATTTCAATATTCTGATTTTGGTTGGCTTCCATTGCTACAGAGCTGGTGTTCCTTTCTGGGGGTGGCCTTTTGCTCCGTTTCTTCATGCTTCTGGAGCACTTTTGCTGATTCCTTCTCATATGGAGCAGCTGTTGCTTCTTCTTTTTAGATTTTCTTTAGTTTAGATAGGGCTTTTGCCCTCTCCTCACTCAAATGGGTGTGTTTGTAGCATATGTTGAGTGAGAATCTGTGGCTTTGCTTGTGGGTCCTTTGATGGTGCTTTAGGCTCTGGATGGATTACCTGGTTATAGATATTCTTGGTGTTGTGGTTTTCTCAGTTGCTAGTTGTTTGTAGGCTGCAGGAGTGGTGAGCTATGTTAGTTGGCAGGTTTCCTGTCTCTCTTTTATGAAGGAGAATGAGGATCTTTAAAGTCTTTTCTCTTTTCCAGCCCTGTGGTCTTCTTAACAGTGTGAATTGTAATAGCATGCCCAGTTTAATCTCTGAGATAATGGGTGGTGATTGTGGGTGAGAATCAACCACACCCTATATGATTGAGTCAGTAAATGCTGAAAGGGCATGCAAATTGGCCTGCCTGTCACTAGGTGGCGCTTGCCAGAAGGAACAACCTGCAATGTTGTTTTGGGGTCCTGTGACTGACTGGCTGTAGTCCCTCAGGAGAAACATTCAAATGCCCCAGGTGGTGGGTGGGGCCCTGGAATTTTAGGTGAGTCCTTATTCTCTGCCACAGCACAGGTGGTGGGAGAATGAGGCTGGGTTGGCTGGGTTGGGTGAGCTGGCCCTCAGGCTCCACAAAAGCTGACAAGCTATCTGTTTCAGCAGGGATCAAAAATCTGCTCCCAGCTTCTGAGCATAGCTGGCAGGAAGGGGCTGAAATGGCCCCACCCAACCAGAAAGCCTACTTTTGGTTGCAGTGCTGTTTGAGAGTCACAATCTGGCAGTCTGGAGCGATCTTCACTCCTCTTCACCCTCCCTTGCTCTGTGGTTTTCCTCCAGCACCTGCAGCAGGCAGGATCTCAAGCCAGCTGAGCTCCCCCATGACTGTGATGCAGGCTGAGAGGTTCTCTACCCAGGATCTTGGCCTGAGCTGAGAGCACAGCCCTCCTGTGGGAGAAGGGGTGCCCCACAAGCATGCTGCAACTGGGACCCACATCACACTCTCCTCATTGATCTGCCCATGAGAGCTCCCTCACCTCCTGAGACTAATTCACAAAGCTCCCCTCTGTTCCCCAGGCAGTGTGATTGAGACCTGGGGGTACAGGATCTGGCCTTTGGGCCCATTCCCAGGTCCCTGAAGATCAATTCGTGATCATGCCAGGGAGAAGCATACTGGTCCTGAGTTGCCCACTGGGTGCCTAAGCAGGTTTGATGTCCCTCCGACTCAGGGTGTGCCCTGCTCTGATGGAGTCACTAGGCAAGCAGCACCAGGGAGGCCTGGTGGGCAGCAAGCTCACTGTCTGAGCATCCCTCAGTCAATTGCAGGATCCCAAGAGGCAAGGTCTGAGCCCCACTCTCTGTGGAAGCCTCCCAGATTATTTATTTTTTCCTGAGAAAGCTTTGGGAATTTGGGAGTGAGTCTATTCATTTCATCTAAGGTGTCAAATTTATGTACATGAAGTAGTACCTATACACAAAGTCATAGAATGTACATGAAGTAGTAGAAATGTAGAGGATTGAAAATAGTTCCTTATGATCTTTATAATATCTGTAAGATCTATATCAATGAGTTCTCTTTTATCCTTGATACTGTTAATTAGTAACTTGTGTCTTCTCTGGCTTGAGAGGACTTTTGTTTTTATTTTTCTCATGCATTGCTTAATGTTGGGAATATGGGGACAGATTCTGAGAAATGTGTTGTTAGGCAATTTCATCATTGTGGGAATATCATAGAGTGTACTTACACAAACTTAGATGGCATAGCCTACTATATAGGCATAGCCTACTAGGTTATATGTAGCCTCCTAGGCTGCAAAGATGTTACTGTGCTGAATGCAATATGTTACTGGACAGAATGTTACGGTACTGAATACTGTAGGCAATTTTAACAAAATGGCAACTATTTGTGTATCTAAATATGTCTAAACATAGAAAAGGTACAGTAAAAATATGGTATAAAAGATAAAAATAATACAACTATATAGGGTACTTCCCATGAATGGAGCTTACAGGACTGGAAGTTTCTCTCTTTCTTCAGTAATAAATTAACCTTAGCTTACTGTAAATTTTTTACTTTATAAATTTTTTTAAAAAAACTGTTTGACTCTTTTGTATAACATTTACCTTAAAGTGAAAGTACATTTTACAACTGTACAAAATATTTCCTTTCTTTATATACTTATACTGTAAGCTTTTTGTTATTCTTTAAAGTTTGTGGGGTTTTTTTTTTTTTTACTTTTTAAACTTTTTGTTAAAAACTAAGGAAAAAAACATACATTAGCCTAGGCCTACACAGGGCTAGGATCATCAAGATGTCATTAGACAATAGAATATTTTCAGCTCTATTATAATCTTATGGGATCATCATAATATATGCAGTGTGTCTTTAACCAAAATATCATTATGTGGCTCATAACTGTAATTTAAATATAATGCTTCATTGTCTTCTGGTTTGCATAGTTACTGACAAGAAGTCTACTGTCATTCTTATCTTGCTTCATTGTATGTAGTGAATCCTTTTATCCTGGTTGCCTTTAAGATGTTCTCTTTTTTTTTTTGGTCTATAGCAGTTTGACTAAGATGTGTCTAGTTGTGTTTTCTTTTGCAAGTATCCTCCATGGGTTTCTCTGAGCTTCTCAGATCTGTAGGTTTTTATCTTTCATTAATCTAGGAAATTCTTGTCTAGAGCTAATAAGTGAGTTCAGCAAAGTCAGAACACAATTTTGAAAAAGAACAAAATTAAAGGAATCATACTGCCCAATTTTAAGATTTATATAAAATCTACAATGATTAAAACACTATGACATTAGAGGAAGAACAGACATATAGATCAATTGAACATAATGGAGTCTA
Source organism: Eulemur rufifrons (assembly GCF_041146395.1). Classification (NCBI taxonomy): domain Eukaryota; kingdom Metazoa; phylum Chordata; class Mammalia; order Primates; family Lemuridae; genus Eulemur; species Eulemur rufifrons. Next base: position 33,105,760 of record NC_090999.1, on the reverse strand, counting down.
GATACTAAATCAGAATCTACATTTTAACGAGATTCCCAGGTAATTCATTTGTACATTTCAATTTTGAGAAGCACTAGGCTAGAATAAAAAACATGAACGGTGTTAATCTATGATAAAAATGATTGCATGTTACTTCCCCCTCTCTTAAAATAATCCCACCATTTTCTATTTCCTCAAGTCCCAAATTTAGGTGTTATCCTTGATTCTTCTCTTTCCTTCAGCTCCCTCCTCCAAGATTACATCTGTCAGCAAGTCCTGTGGGTTCACACCTAACCAGGTCTCAGTCCATCCATGTTCCTCTACATGGCCACCCTATTTCAAACCGCCATTTTCTCTCCCCTGAGCTATGCTACCATGGCCTCCTGATTTCCTTGCTGCTTCTTTTCCCCTGCAGACAACGTACAAAACATTCAGAGTGATCTTAATGGAACTTATGGTCAGAGGGGAAGACAGAAAATGGTCACATAAGTAAATGAATTAAAACAATCATTATTAATTGTGATAAATGTGATGAAAGAAATCAATACAATGATGTGATAAACAGAGAGGGGGCCACGAGCCTCCCATAAATGGGGAGTGTCTGAGTTAAGGCTGCTCAGGCTATCATAACAAAGTACCACACAGTTGTTACTTAAACAATAGAAATTTATTTTCTCATGGTTCTGGAGGCTAATAGTCCAAGATCAAGGTGTCATCAGGATTGATTTCTGGTGAGGTCTCTCTTTCTGGCTTGTAGATGGCTACCTTCTCGCTGTGCTCTCACATGGCCTTTCCTCTGTGCCTGTGTGTGTGTGTGTGTGTGTGTGTGAAAGAGAGAGAGAGAGAGAGAGAGAGAGACGTCTCCTGTGTCTCTTCTTCTTTGTATAAGGACACCAGTCCTGTGGGATTAGGGCCCCACTCTTATGACCTCAATAATCTCCCTGAAGTCTCTATCTCCAAATACAGTCACATTGCAGTTTGGGACTTTAACATAAGAATTTGGTGGTGGGGGTGCAGATATAATTTAGTGCATAACAAGGAGGCTGGGAAAGCCTTTCTGTAGAGGTGGCATCTGAGGATCTGAGCTTTGAGGTGGAGCTCACCACCTAAAACATAGAAAAAGGGTAGCACACAGAGGGAACTCATGGACCTGATGCACCTTCAGGTATTGGATTTCTTGGTTATCAGAACAAATAGATAAATAAATTTAGGCATTTCTAGCCTGGTCAAAGTGAGACTTTAAAATCAGACCTATCCTCTTCAGGTTTCTACTCAAAAATCACTTTACTGGCATTTGAAACTGGCATTCAGACAAGGTCGGAAAGAATACAAAGAGACTAATTACTGGAAGGTTGGAATTGCAGCTTTACTTCCAGTCCAAAGCTAACACTACTCACTGAAACCTGTTCACATAAAAGCTGCCTCTGCAAAGGATGAATTCTTGGGATGTCTCATCAAGTACTCAGTGGATGTACGCCTGCTCCATTGATGGTGATTTAAAAGCATCATCCAATTCTACTATGAAGAAAACAATTCTCATAATGTCCTAAAGGTCTCATTGGCTGATGTACACAGAGATTCTTAATCTCAGTCTTTCTAAGTCAACTGAAAAATATTTGACATCACGCGTTGGCAAAGCCTTCTTATGGGCCGCCAACTGAAGCTTTCCGCCATAGCTTTCCGCTGTTTACCCAAGCAACAACAGCTTGCAGATTATGGTTGAGACGTGCTCAGAGACAGGAATGGGGAATGTGAAACATTGAAATCCTTCCATATTTATTCAACCACACCTCGTTTTCATTACCTCCAAGCAGGGAAGTGAACGGAGAGAACTACAAAATACAATAGGCATGATTTGTGCTTGATTCAATCTTTTCCAGCTCAAACAGTGTAATTATCACATGCATAAGAGAGCTCTAGAGAAGTATCTTTCAAATTCAGGCCCAAGAAACTGTCCCCTTTCATGACAGGCCATTAGGGACTGAAGTCTTAGCCTAATTTGGTTAGTAAATACATGTAAACATCATTTTTATTAATGACAATTATCTAAGACTCATATTTTTATAAATTATCCTAAATCTCTTTATAGTGCACAGTTGTTTTTTAAAAGGAAATATGCAAAACAATACACACTATATGTTTTATTACCAGTGGATAAGTTGAATTCTTGTTTGACAGATTTTTATATGTCGCACTCCTTTGGTATACAGTATCATTGATTGGTTTCAAGTAATGGCCAAGGAAAACTAAAATTTAACTTTCTTTACATTGCATTCAGCACTGATTATACTTCTATTAATTAAAAATAGAATAGGACTAGATACGTTGCTTATCTAATTTTCCATGGTGCAATTTGTATTTGTGGTTTAATTGCACTTAACTGGGCAATATTGGAAGAAGCTTTAAAAAAAAATAACTCTGAAAATCTATTTGATTGTAACTATTACAATAATAGCAAAGAAAGAATTTTATATTTTCCTTCATGTAATGTGTAAAAATGTCTACCTGCACATGCATATGAACCTTTAAAATATGAGCATGTACATGAAATAATTTATTTCTACTCAGTTTTTTAATGAACTATGATTTTCTATTAAAATTGTTAAGAATCATTTAAGCAATTTTAGTGAGACAAATTACCTTAAAACTACTCCTGTGAAATAATAGTTTTTAAGTGACAATTATACAGTTGAAATATCTACTTGGTGTAAATGTTTTTAAAAAACCTGTATATTCTTGGTTTTGTCCACATACTCATTTTTGGATCTTTTTCTGTTTTTAGTTTGTACTAATAATCTTTTTTCTTACAAATAATTCCAAGTTTACTTTAATACAGATGGTATTCGTCTATAGCCAAAAACACTTTCCAAAATGCAACCTAGCTCAATAAACTAGCTTAAAAACCATCTTCAATAAAAATACACAGTCAAAACAGATATTAACAAGAATCAAAACCCCTAAGAGCATCCTAACTGGCTGTTTTCACTTCATTAGTCCTGGTTTTTCTAAATCTAATCTAGAACACAAATGCATAAGAAATAGAAATTGATTGCATAACTGTATACATGGTTTAATGGGACATGGTAACTTGAATGGCTGCCATCTATACTGTGTTAAAAACAGGATCTTGCACATGTCTCTAAACTTTGCCAGATAAAAATGATCATGGAATTTAATACAATTTAGATTACCAAGTATGGGATAGTTCAGGCTGAAACCCTGGACAGTTGGCTGAATAGGCAGGAAAATTTTACCTTTCTGAATTCAGAATTCATCTTTAGATTTTATATTGGCATAAAGTTACTTTAAAAAAAAATGCTCTCTTGGATGCCTACTATTTGCAAGAGACTAAACTAAATATTAGTGATAATGATGGTGAACAAAATATAAATGGATGCTGCAATCATTACTTAAAACATATAAACATTAGAAAAATAGTTTAGTTCCTCTCATCTTTTATCAATTATATGGTTAATTAATTGTCTTTATAAAAAAGACTGTTGTTGGAATTTAAGAAAATAAAATACAAATTTCATTTCAGAAATAGTGAGTTAAACTGTTTGGTTGTTCTGAACATATACTGCCACCCAATGGAGATGTGTCCAAATGACACTAGTCATTTGGAGGTCTGGAGACCACACAGCCTTTAAAGCAGTGGCCCCCAACCTTTTTGGCACCAGGGATTGGTTTCATGGAAGACAATTTTTCCACAAACCGGGGTGGGGGATGATAGTTTTGGGATGATTCAAGCACATTACATTTATTGTGCAGTTAAACCCCTCTGCTAATGATTATCTGTGTTTGCAGCCACTCCCCAGCTCTGGCATCACCGCCTCAGCTCCACCTCAGATCATCAGGCATTAGATTCTCATAAGGAGTGTGCAACCCAGAACCCACGCATGTGCAGTTTGCAGTAGGGCTCACGCTCCTATGAGAATGTAGTACCGCAACTGATCTGACAGGAGGCGGAACTTATGCAGTGATGCCAGGGATGGGGAGTGGCTGTAAATACAGGTGAAGCTTCACTTGCTCACCCACCGCTCACCTCCCACTGTACAGCCCAGTTCCTAACAGGCCACTGACCGCTGCCAGTCTGCGGCCTGGGGGTTGGAGACCACAGCTTTAAGGGAAGTAATACTATCCTAGTGAATCATTCAGAGAGGTATTTTTTTGCCCAGATTGAGCTGGATTGCCCTAGTTGAGGGGGAAAGGAAGAGAATCTTTAGCTAAAAATGTTTTTCTCTAAACCCAGCAAAAAAAAAAAAAAAAATCTAACTCAAAATCTGATCTGAGGTGATTATAGTAAAATAGTAAAATTGCCTATGACTGGCTTGGATGGTATCAAGTGACAATAACTATCTAATAGAAACACTATCAGCATGCTAAAGACACGTTTTCCATGTTATATAGACATTGCATCATGAGGAATTGAGGCTGGGAAAAAACACTGGAATAGAACACAGGTTTTCTGGTCTGCAGTTCTCTAAATTCAGCCCAAGTCTTATTTATCAAGGGTAATTTGTAGAGGATCCAGACTGCTCAAGAGGAGGGATGGGCTAGAATGTTCCTCGGCGTTCTTTCCCCTTCATTATTATTATTATCAATGTCATGTTCAAGCCTCTGTCATACACACACACACAAAATATTTTCAAAGGGAAAAACTGTAACTCCTCTCCAAAGTTCTTAAAATCACTTACATGTTAGATGCAAGTGATATTGCATCTAGCATCACTTTTAAAAGATGTTGAAATGGCCCAGACATTTTTCACATTTTTCTTGATCCAGAGCTTGGGATAACCAGCATATATCCTATGGCAAGTTTTAAAATATGAAGGTGCCCTGATGTCAAAGGCTTGCTTTGTTTAGGAAATTCATAATTCAGGAAAAGTTAAAGTAATTTCCAGTTTAATGAAAATGTTGCTATATACGCTCTTTATGTCCCAAATTCCACTTCTTTTTTACAAAGACAAGAGTGACAGAGGGGTTGGGGCATTGAGTGGGACCCCAGTGCATAGGAACGAGAGCTCCTTTTTAAATTTTGGCTGTTAAGAAGGATTAATCTTAGTCATATCCTCCTGGGAATGCTGCAAAATTTTCTAAGGTAGCAATTGCCTTACTGAATTTATCACTTGATTACCTTAACACCCAAGTGTCCAGAGAAAATAACTACTTAATAATGCATCATGTAACAATTCAAGTTATATTAATAATATAACAAGAGAGATTAAATTGGTTTATTGAAAAATGTTATGGTAAATTTCTTCCATAGATTTCCTCAACAAGTGATTAAAGCCACCCTTTGTGTAGATTTTGCAGAGTTTTTCCATTTATTGAAGTGTTGGAAATAAAACACATCATTTAGTCATTCAACAAATATCTATTGCATACTTACACTGCACTCTGTTTAAATACCTTGTTGTGTAACTGTGTATATAAAGATAAGTAAAAAGACAGAATTACTCCCCCGTCAGAGAGAAACACAGCTATGGCTTGACAAGTGTGTACTGACTTAATGTCTAAGACAGAAGTTAGTTCAAAATATGAATCCCATCTTACTGGATGCAAGAGTGATGGGACATTAAATCAATTGATCATCAAGTGAATTAATACACTGTTGCTATAATGAGAAACTACTCTGTTCCATTGCAAAATGACTATTAAATTTTTAACAAAAAATGTGCCAAGAACAGCATCTTTTAGCCAGATCAAAGTTTATGTGATCAAACCAGATTATTTTAATAATGACAAATTACTCTACTAGAAAAGTTATTAATGTTGCATGTATGGAAGATACACAGTGATACTCTAAAGACAAATTAAACACATGGGAATGCAATTGCTTTGCTGGATCCTCATTAATAACTGTCTCACAGGAAGTTGCTAGAGAACTGTTGGGGAGCTAGTCAAGTTAAAGGCTCTTCTGTCTCATTTGCAATTTACTGGGATTGAGAATCACTAGAGAAGTGCATGTAAATCTTGATCCTCCCTTTTGACTTTCCCTAATCACAGAAGGATCTATCCTATTTCCTATTTTTCTTATTCTTGGCCAAGTTCTCCAAGTACAGAAGTCACTCCCATCTCTCTTAATTCTTACAAGCTCCTCAGGGTACCAGTTAGCAAATTCACTCTTGCATTAATAGCCCTCAAATGACCTTGGAGTTGAAAACCTTCCAAAATTGCCCAATGAACTCCCAGGGAGTAATTTATGTATAGGAAGTCACTGGTTTTGATCTGTGTGCAGCCCACTTTATAGATTGGAAGACGAATGGACTAATAAGTATATTCATGGATTGTTCCTATTTTTGATCTTTATTTACAGGGCTAAGGTTAACTTCAATTTGCCTAATTTTATTCCATTATCTCTAACTTTATCATCCGTCGTTAATAACATCAACCACACATCCACTGTTTGTAGAACCCTCTGTCTTCCTTCTAGTTTTCTAACCCCTTTTAAGGGAGATATTTTGTTTTCTTTTGACAAAATTTATATTTGTTCTTTTCCCCTCAGTGGACTGAGAAAACAAAATGTTCTGTGGGGGAGAAATATTTAATGTGAAAAGTTTCTATTCTGTGCCCTCATCTGGACTTTCTAATTAAGACAGTATACAGTAAAACTTTATTATTTTGGAGGATAAAAAAGAATGATGTTTAGATTAATTCATTTATGATAAATAAGTGCTTTATGAATGGGCAAAAAACACAACTAGTTAATGAACAAATAGCAGTGACTCAAAAATCATGTAATTTCATATATAGTTTTAGTAACATAACAAAAATAGACATTTTGAGTATCTGAGATTTCTACAAAGACACATTCATCCTCCACGCCCCACAGACCCCCCTCATAGAAATCACCTTGTTCTTTCTTTAGATTTTGAGGCTTTCCCTGTATCTTTAAGACCGTGCAATGTTTCTTGTTTGTCTGTTCCTTCCTATGGTCATTGCCCAATGATACCAGGTCCAGCCAACTTCCATCCACAAGGATCTGAGTTTGCCCACAGCTATATCTCCCCACTGTCCCTGATTTCTGTTCTCAGTTTTGTTCTCTGTGTCCTCAGCTGCAGCTTGTTCCTGGAACTATTCCCAGTTTTAGGAACTAGCCAGGAGAAGCTGACCCATAAGATGGGAGCAATAGAACAATGATTTCCCCAGCTTTCTCCAACTCTCTGGACCCGTGGGGCTGTTGTCGTAGGCGGCAGGAGCACGTGAACCCTCAGCAATGCTCTTTCACTGTCATTATTGGCACTGGCCTCTTGGATCTTCACAATTAGCCCATGAAGTAGACAACCTTTTTATAAAGAAGGAAACAGAGACTTCACGAGGTTAAATCACATGCCCGCAATGGCACTGCTAGTGAGAATCAGAGCCAGGATTTGAACTCAGGTGTGCCCAACTCCAGGGATCATGTTTTTTTTTTTTTTTTTTTTTTTTTGAGACAGAGTCTCACTCTGTTGCCCAGGCTAGAGTGAGTGCCGTGGCGTCAGCCTAGCTCACAGCAACCTCAAACTCCTGAGCTCAAGCGATCCTCCTGTCTCAGCCTCCCGAGTAGCTGGGACTACAGGCATGCACCACCATGCCCGGCTAATTTTTTCTATATATATTTTTAGCTGTCCATATAATTTCTTTCTATTTTTAGTAGAGATGGGGTCTCGCTCTTGCTCAGGCTGGTCTCGAACTCCTGAGCTCAAACGATCCGCCCACCTCGGCCTCCCAGAGTGCTAGGATTACAGGCGTGAGCCACCGCGCCCGGCCTCAGGGATCATGTTCTTAATCACTACAGGCCACTCCATCCCAGACACCCTAACGTTGAGACAGTAGCTATGATGTTCAGGATTATCAGATAAGACAGATGAAATGCAATCCAAATGACTAATCAATTATATTGTATTTAAGATAGTTGGAATTTAAAGTTTCTGAAGTTTAACACATGAATTCATAATGGCTAATATTTTTTGAAGTAGTTATATGCCAGATACTAGTCTAAGTGCTTTACATATATTTTCTCATTTGAGTCTCACAGTTCCCATTAAAAAGGTAGGTACTGTTATTCTTTGCACTGAAAAAATTTGAAAACAGAGGTACAGCATGGTTAAATCGCTCGCCCCACTTCTGAGAGCAGGGAAGAGCTGTGATTTGAACTAGGTATCTCTCATTCACTACGTTCTGCTGGTTCTGATTGAATTTCACTGCTTCCCTTATAAATACTTTCTATGAGAAGGCACTGTGCACGGTGTTATTTATGCATTATGCATAATCCTTGTACCAACCTTGAGAGGGAGTACTATTATCCACTTTTTACTGCTGAAGAAATCTGTGATAGAAAGGAGTAGAACTGGGATTTGAGCCTAGCTCTGATTGATTTCAAAGTTGTTGCTTATGGGAAATAATCTGAAAAATAAATAATGGACTCAAAATAACTTTAAGAATGACTGAAGAGGAGACTTAAAACAAAACAAAACAGAACCTCATTCATGCCCCTGGCAACCCCATTTATCTTGGGTTTTCTTGGAGGCCTCCATATCACTTTTTCTCCTGAGCAGTGTTATTTGGAAGATAAAGTGTTTGAATCATAAAAAAAAAAAAAATGTATTGGACTGAATTCTGCCTATTGGTGATAGTTAAACATTTGTGGTGTTTGCATTTTATTTTTACCTCCTATTTGAGGGATTAAATTATCCTTTTCAGTTTTGACTCTTAATTGCTCATAGGTTGACTGTCATAGGCAGGCCATTAAAATGCCTGTCACCCATCACCTACTCTATCTTCCTGGAGTCCAAAAACCTTTCTGCCATGACTGGCTTCTAGTCACCTGAGGCTACCTCATAGATTTGGCTAATGTGATTCTCTTGGCTTTTCTGGAAGTGCCACCAGCTTGTTTTGTTCTGTTATTAGAGTGATCTAAACATGATTTCTTGACCTGATATGCCCTTCTGATCATCTTGATGCAACCCTCTCAGCTTCACACTTTGGCTTGTATAATATTTGCAAATATATAAAGTTTTAATCTCCACTCTTAGAAGTGGCAGATCCTGTTTCGGAATGAAGTGCTATGATTTTTGTTACTTGCTTTTTTTTTTTTTTAAATTCTCCCTTCAGGCCAGATTTTGGACAATTTCCCTGTTTCATATTATAATTCTCAACTGTATTAACATTCAGATTTCCAAGTTGAATCTCATTTCATGATTTTCTGCCATATTTCTAGCCTCTCTTTTCCACGGCGTATTATATCCTCTATCGTTACAATTTTTAAGCCACTGCCAACTTAGCACATTTGTCATACTAGCAGGGGATACTGTTTACCCCCATCACCCTCCACCAGACCATGAGTAAAGATATTAAATTAATCTGGTTTCACTCCAATACCATAGAGAACTTACTGGACACCTTCCCCTGTCTGGGGATGGCCATTTATCACTGCTTCTGGATGTGGTACTCTGGCATGTTTTCAGCTCGTGTGACAGGGCTTCTATAAGAATAAATCTACTTCAAGAGAGATTTTTGTGTTGCAAAATATTAGCTGTGATATTAAAGGTCGGTTCTATTAGGTCTACTGAATTTTTTCCTTCGCACTAATTTTGGTAATTCATTCAAAAGAGGGATTAAGTGTGCCTGGCATTATGCACACTGTATTTTGTTTAGAGTTCCAACATCCCAGATGTTCAGAATAAGCAGCTGTGGGCACACTGGAGGAGAAAAGTGAAATATTCCCAGACACCCTATTATGTACCCAAATGCTAGAAGTGGCTGATGACTATGAATACATATACCTATGTATGTATATACACACTCACATATGAATCTATATATGGACATTCACATATGTGGTGTGTTGGAATGAGCATATGCTGGCCTGTGAAGCCAAACTCTCAGAGAGAGAAAGGACTAAACAGGTTATCTAGAGATACAGCCTCTGCTGCAGGTTCCAACTCTCTATAGCTGCCTGACCCAATTTATAACAGTTGATATAGTGGAGTCTTATATGTGAAATGTCTAGTTGGGTCAAAATTATTTCTAGTGTCCAATGCAGCATCTAAATGTATGGTTGCATATCCTTTTTCTTTTATTCTTTATTTTTTTTAATATCAGAACAAACAGTATTCCTTTGAGATTGACTAGGTAAAATCATGTTACATCTGACTCTGGGCTTTGTTTTGTTTTTGTTTTTCTACAGCAGTAGATTAGGGGATTAGCAGATTCAGGCTTTTTTTGTACATATTCAGAAAATAGTTGATTCTGGAACCAAACTATAGAGAGGGAGTTGCCAATGCCACTATTGGCAGAACAGAGGAGCTGTGCTGCATACCCTAGGATGGGAAAATTCGCCCTCAGATTTGCTCCTAAGAGTTCCTAAGGAAAAAATGGAAACTTCCTCCCCTCAACAGAACTCCTGCCTTAGAAACTCACAGAATCTTGGACCTGGGGGTTATTTGAAGGTCAGCTAGCTAAGTCCCTTATTTTAGGAAACTTAAGTTCCCTTAACTTTCAGTGCAAGACTCTTTCCTTTGCATGCAAGGGAGGGAGGGTGAAGAGTTCATAGCAAAGGGGTGGCCCTACCTTCAAATTCCGCTCAGAACAGGAGCCAGGACCTGCCTCACATACCAGGTAAGTAAGAGGCACAGTGAGATGTCTCAGAGATGGTCCATGACTCTGGAGAGAGAGGAGAAATGACAAGGCCAACCAACTCTTCTTTCCCCTACACTCCCTCCAAAACCACGACAGGGGACTTTGTCCTCTTTCTTTGTCCTTTGTCCTTGAGTTTCCATCAGGTCTTCATTTACAGTTTAAAGGCAAGACAAATGGCCATGACCACTCATCCTGGTGCTTCTTTCAGAGCTTAGAGTGCAATGAAAATAAAAGTAAGGCAACATGAGGAACTGAGGGGATATGTTCCTCCCAAAGCACAAGGGAGTTGCAAAGTTATTTATTCACAGAAACAAAGAAAAGTATGCACTTTATTTAATCAAAGGCATGTCATTGGAAAGCCAAGTTTCCCAGGGTAAATTACATCCATTTCTATTACCAGTGAAATATCTCTACCCTTTAATTAAGTCATCTGCAATACATGAAGTAATGAGACACCAAATGTTTCAAAAACCCTACAAACATTTTGCAATCACCGGATCCTAAAAACAGTTCCGTAAGCTATTAAATGCACTAACTAAAAAGAGAGAAATAATCTCCCATTTTCATAAAAATGTATAACTGCATTGAAAGGTGACTGGGAAAATATTCACCAAAATATAAAGGGTTTACACCAGCGTTATAAAATTATGAATGATTTTTACTTTTTCGTTAAACTTTCTGAGTACAGCTTACACAGTCTAAGGGAAAATTATCCTTGTAATCTAAAAGGACAAAACTAGTTTTATTTTGAGAAATATTAATATAGAGCAACCTTTCGGGCATCTGTAGAATTCTTGAGTTTGTGGCAAGTGCCTCCATTTTCCATCTATTCAGTCTCTTCCTTAACTTCCATTATGTGGTTCCTCTTCAGTCCCACTCTGATGAAACTTTCTTTTGAATGTTACCAATAATTGTCCTTTCTGAAAACATGATGTTACTTTCTGTATCTTAATTTCTAAATTTCTATAGTTCAGAAACCAGCTAGCCATGTATTCATTCAATCTCTTTCCATGATTTTCAATGACACTGAAATTTCTCCTTCTCCTTCCTATGAGCACATTCCTCCTCTACGCTGCTACTGAATGGTAGCTGTTTTTCTCCCCTTTCTCTTCACTCACTTCTTGGGTGAGCCCGTGACCTTCCATGATGCTAACCACTCAGAATTCCACCATGTGGAAATTGCAAGGCCACTGGGTGCCAGGCATTGTGCTCAGTGATGTGGATTCAATCACAGATAAGATACAGTATCCTCAAGGAACTCATTAAAAAGAAGAGAATATTAAATTATGCATCTTGCTAAGTTTAAAGGTAGAGTCAAGCAGAGAAATACAAGGAAGGAGTCCTTAACTCAGCCTGGAAAGTGGGGAAAGACTTCCTTAAATGAGTAGTCAGTCATTTCAGACACAGCACAGTGTGAGCAAAGGCACAAAGATGTGAGACAGCACAGTTCGCACGGGGACCTACAGCAGCCTGGTCTCGACAAGCCTGTGAGGCAGGGTTGCCCACAAAGGGGAGATGAGGAGGGCCTAGTTAGATGTGCTAGTGCTATGGGCTGAATGGTGCCCCACCCTCCATTCATATGTGGAAGCCCTAAGCCCCAGTGTGACTGTATTTGGAGATAGAGCCTTTATGAGAGCACGTAAGGTTAAATGAGGTGGTAAGGATAGGTCTCTGGTCTGATAGGATTTGTATCCTTATAAGAAGAGAGTTCACTTTCTTTCTCTCCCTTCCCTATGTGAGGGCACAGTGAAAAGGTGGCCATCCACAAGCCAGGAAGAGAATCTTCATCAGAACCTGACCATGCTGGCATCCTGATCTTGTATTTCCAGCCTCTAGGGCTATGAGAAAATAAATTCCTGTTGCTTAAGGCACCCAGTTTGTGGTGTTTTGTTATGGCAGCCCTAGCTGACTAATAAAGCCGGGGAGTCTGGACTTGATCCTGCAGACCAGGGATTCTCTGCAGGGAAGTACTGTTGCCAGGACCATTTTGGAAATTTGAGAGAGGGGTGTTTTTTTGGCTGTAAAAATAATTTCCAGCTGCTACTGGCATTTATTGGGTAGGGGTCAATGTGCTAGGTATCTTCTTCATGAAGCATTCCCATGCAATGAAGAAATGTCCCACATCCTCCAGACATTTATGTTAGGTGAAAAACCTGTTTATAATTATCTGGGTCCAGAACAAAACTGTATTTTATTTAAAAAGACCACGTGTCTTTATATAATGCAATATACACTGAAGTTTTCAGGAATGTCACTACTCTGTAAATTGAGGGAATTTTTTTTTGGTGACTCAAACCTTGCTTAATGTACTAGGAAAGCCTATTACTTAAAAGAAACAAATGTAGAATGTTTTCTGTAAGATTAGTATACAGTTCTTAATGTATCTATTTTTTCCATTTTTTTCATTGTGGTAAAATACACATAACGTAAAATTTACCATCTTAACTATTTTCAAGCCTGCAGTTCAGTAATATTCAATACAGTACAGTCACAATGTTGTGCAACCATCACCAACATCCATCTCCATGACTCTTTCACCTTGGAAAACTGAAGTTCCATACCCACTAAACAGTAACTCCCTTTCTCCCCTCCTTTCAGCCCCTGGCAACCACCATTCTACTTTCTGTCTGTATGATTTTGCATACTCTAAGTATCTCATATAAGTGAAATCATACAGTATATGTCTTCTTGTGATTGGCATATTTTGCTTAGCATAATTCCTCAAGGTTCATCCATGTTGTAGCATATGTCAGAATTTCCCTCCTTTTGAAGGCTGGAATGATATTCCATTGTATGTATATACCACATTTTGTTTATCCATTCATCTGTCAATGGACATGGGTTGGTTCCACATTTTATCTATTGTGAATAATGCTGCTATAAACATGGGTGTACAAATATTTCTTTGAGAGCCTGCTTTCAATTCTTTTGGATATATACCCAGAAGTGGAATTACTGGATCATATGGTAATTCTATTTTTAATTTTTTTTAGGAACCACCATACTGCTTTCCACAGAGGCTATACCATTTTACATTCGTACCAACAACACACAAGGATTCCTATTCTCTACATCCTTGCCAACACGTGTTGTTTTCTTTTTTTTTTTTTCAGTTTTGATTTGCATTTTCTCAATGATTGGTGATGTTGAGCAACTTTTCATGTGCTTATTGGCCATTTGTATATCTTCTTTGGAGAAATGTCTATTCAAGTCCTTTGTTCATTTTTGAATCAAGTTTTTTGAGTTTGGGGGTTCTCTATATATTCTGGATATTAATCTCTTCTCAGAGATACAATTTGCAAATATCTTCTCCCACTCTGTGGTTTGTCTTTTTACTTTGTTGATTTTGTCTTTTGATGCATAAAATGTTTTAATTTTCATGAAGTTCAATTCATTTGCTTTTTTCTCGTGTTGTCTATGCCTTTGGTGTCATATGCAATCACTGTCAAATGTCACAAAGGTTTTGTCCTATGTTTTCTTCAACAAGTTTTATAGTTTTAGATCTTATATTTATATCTTTGATTCATTTTGAGTTAGTTTTTGTATATGGTGTTAAGTAAGGATCCAACTTTATTCTTCTGTATTTGGATATCCAGTTTTCTTTAGCACCATTTGTTGGAAAGACTGTTCTTTCCCCGTTAAGTTGTCTTGGCACCCTTGCCCCAAATCGTTTACCACATATATGAAAGTTTATTTCTGGACTCTTTACCCTATTCCATTGGTCTATATGTCTGTCTTTATGCTAGTACCACCCTGTTTTGATTACTGTAGCTTTGTAGTAAGTTTTTGAAATCAGGAAGTGTGAGTCTTCTAGCTTTGTTCTTTTTCAAAGATTGTTTTGGCTATTCGGAGTCCAGTGAGATTCCACATGAATTTTAGGATGGGTTTTTCGATTTCTGCAAATAAAATCATTGGGAGTTTGATAGGCATTGCATTGAATCTATAGATTGCTTTGGGTAGTATTGAGATCTTAATAGTAATTCTTCCAGTCCATAAACATGAAATGTGTTTCCCTTTATTTATGTGTTCTTTAAGCAATATTTAATAGTTTGCATTTTTGTAGTTTTCATTTTAGAAGTCTTTCACCTCCTTAGTTAAATTAATTCCTAAGTATTTTATTATGTTTGATGCTATTGTAAATGGAATTTTCATAATTTCCTTTCCAGAGTTTTCATTGTTAGTGTATAGAAATGCAAAAAGAGCTGCAATAAGTCACTCTTGGTGTTTGTTTTTCCAATATATATGCCTGTGTCAGTCAGTATATATAACTGTCACATGTGTAGTGACTCAACATACAAGTGTAAAGCATTAGTTATTTTGTCTTCTATTGTTTTTGTGTCTGGGCATTTACTAATGAAATATATTTTATTATGTTATTCCCTTTTACTTCTCTTTCATAATACAACTAGAAAAAAATTCTAGTTTTGTATTTTGTTTTGTTTTGTTTTTCCAATATGTATGCCTGTACCAGTAAGTATATGTAACTATCACATGTGCAGTAACTCAACATACCAAGGGTAAGCATGTTATATATGCAGGTTATACTTATCTATAAATTTTATTTCAGGATAAAAAAAAATTTGAAATTTTTTTTTATATAAAAATGGGACTATTGAGAACTACTGCTGTAGAAGATGGGGAGCCAGTGAAGAATTTTAAGCCAAAGATTTGTCTAAATCACTTCAGATTCCTTAACATTTTCCTTTCTCCCCAAGAGTTCAGAGATAAGCGAGACATAAGAGTCCCCCTTCCTCCCTCCCTCCCACCCCTGTGTACTGTTGCCATGGGAAATCTTTCCAAGCTCCTACTTTCAGAGTCACTAGATTAAGACATTGGACTTGATGGCTAATGGCACATTCCAAACCTAAGGAGAGATCACCACCCATGTCAATACTACTCTAGACAACTGTATCAAATCCCTGCTCCCTGCTGCTGCCAATCTCAGAAGTAGATTACTGTTACCTGAGGAATTTTCTGTCCCTTCTTTTGAGGATGCATTTATTTCAGGATGAACCAAGCTCTGAGCTCATAGGCGCCAGAAGCATGTGTAGCCATCTTGGTTTTGTGCTTGGCAAGGATAACAAAGTGATAAGGTTTCTTTTAGTCACACTAAGTCACATGATCAACAGTTGTGGTAGTGAGTTGACCACCAATACTATCTGAGGTTCTTATGGAGGTCAGCTGCCAATGACAGTAAATAATTTAGCTTCTTTGCTCAAGTCTAGCAATCTGATTGCTACCCTGGGAAAATCTTAGAACTGTTTCATGCAATGAATGCATACTGAGCACTGAACAAACTGCTTCTACAGACTAGTGGAATTTGCCTCGATGCTATATGTGAGACTGGCAGAAGGATCCCATTTTACTATATACTTCAAGGCTCTGGCCTTTGGGATATACACTCACTCATTGAGTAAATTTCACCAGGAGACCACACCCACTGAGAGAGGTGTGGGGAACATCCTGAGGAGCTAGGACCATTGATTGTGTGCTTCCCACATCATCATGTGGTCTTCACCTTCCTGGCTGGAGGTCTGTGACTTGACCTACTTGTAAAAGAGCTGCACATTCTACTTTTCTTCAGACTTCTGCTAACATTGGCTAGGTTCTCCCCCAAAGCCCTAGGCAACCCCTGTGTCATGAGTTCAGAATAAATGTGCCACTTAGGAGGAAGCGTATTACCCAATACTGGTTTTTTTGTCCCTACTTCTATTATGAGTACACTGCCTATCTTTAAGGCAAGAAGATATATAACTTCTTTAAGCCCTATAAGTGCATTGACACAAATTTAAGACAGAGGTTCATTGGGTTCCCACCTATGATTGTGAGAGGATTGGTATTTTGTGTAAAGAAATAGTTTGTGGAGCTCCACTTTTGGAAATAGACCATGGCCTAAACATGGTCATACTCTTTCAACTGTTATCAGTTTACCTGATTCCTAAGCTGTCAGGTAAGTTCATGGGATGCCCTCCAGAGATTTTGTTTTTTTTATTTCATCTAAAATTTTGGAAAGGTAATAAATGCAGATATGCCTTGTCTGGTATAAACACACTCTAACACTGTGGGGGGTGGGGGGCTGTGATGCAAAACCCAGATTCCCCTTCAGTGATGAAAGATTTATTACCTGGCTGCTGGGTGCACTGGTGAACACAGCCTTAGACTGTCAGCCTCCTTCAGGGTTTGCCTCAGCTAAAAAGAGCAGCCTCATCCAGTGTCATCCCCCCTTTCTGGGGTGGCCAACATTCATTGCAAGGGAGCTCTAAAGGCCTAGCTCCTATCTTACTAAAAACAGTTCATGTTCATCTGAAGAGATGCTGAATTCTTGAAGGAATGTATTTGGTGGATGACTTTAAGTCTGACTCAAATGAAGGGGATGACGTTGCTCTAGGAGCTGCACCCAAGTTCTGTGACAGACCAGAATAGTACCAGTACCACCCCACAACTCCCAGCCACCAGCAATGTGCTGATCTTCTTTTCTAACTAGTCAAAGTGTAAAATTGCCATTTTTCCTTAAGTCCCTTCAAAGACAGTAGTAGCAGTGTGCCAATGGCATGTCAATCAGTATGACTCAGTTGTCATCAAGAGCCTTCTTGTTGCATGAACTTTCCCAATTCCACGGTCTGTGGGAATTCAAAGCCTTCTCAAGAGTGTCTGCTAATTCCCCAGATGGTTTCTGTTTCCTTAGCCTCTCTTAACTCCTAGATTTCTTACTCATCACCTTTGTCCTACACCATTTGACTCCAGTGTGAATCTCAGTCCTTCCTATATTTTTCACTAAGACGACCACAAAAAAAAATTCCTAAAATTAACCATTCTTTCTAAGGACTCAAAACTTATGTAATGGATGGAAAAATCAAGAGATAGTATGTATAATAGAATCTCTTTTCAGGAGAATCAAGCCATGACCTTAATAACAGCTTTACTTCATCAGCTGTAGAACTTCATGCTCCTAAACTCTAAAACTTTATCTTGGCCATAATGATATCCAAATTTATCAATATTTTCTTTAATCACTTGGTAATGCAAGCAGGAACTTCCCTCTCTATATGTAGGAATTTTGTCAAATTGTAATAATTTAGTTGAAGAACCAATAGATGAAAAATTCCTACTTACATATACATAGAATTTTGTCACTAAGAGGACAATTTAGAGGCTGAATTCTAGAAGGAATGTGTTTATTAGCCGTTTTTACTATTCTCTTGTCTAGCCTGAGCAAATGGAAGAAGGGTGAACTGATGGTGCTATGTGTTGGCATAATAAAAAATTGCTATTAGGAGCAAAAGGACTTCACTACATAAAATAATTATAGATATTATCCTAAGAGGATCTGGCAGGGGCAAATGAAGAACTATCACAACCTGCTTCTTCCAGTTCTATACCAGGAATGATCTTAGGGACTATGCTTTGTAGCAATGCTCGACACAGTGTGCCCAGTGGCACTGTTCGGGAACAGTGGATGTCCCCTCCTGTACATCAGGATGGAGAAGCACCTAAATGATGCTGTGATGAAGAGAAAATATATCTATTCACTGACTGCATATTACTTTCCTCTCTTGCCCTAATCAGATTCTTCCCAAACTAATCTATGGTGCTTTTATTAGTTTACGTAGATGGATACTATTTGGCAAATTATGAAACAGTTTATTATACTTTTTAAAAAGCCAATAACACAACATCTGATTCTTTTTAACAAAAAGTTTCTTCCCCTGAATGCTTTCATTACTTTTGTCAGTGGATTACAACCAGTTGTTATTTCCATTGAAAAACTCAACTTTTCTACTTTCTGATTCCATGAAACTGGAGCCCAGTAGACTTAATTACATTTAAAGGTGGCTGGAGTTAAGTAGCAGAACTTTGCTTTAGCTTGAAGTTGTGAGTTTCACTGTGCCTTGATATGCTTTAGCTGCCTAATCAATCACTCTGCTGGCTACATACTGTACTGTAGAGGATTTTGGGTGTTCAAGTGAAAAATAATTGGACTAGGTCCAGAAGAACACACAATGGATTCTCAAATCATTAATTTTTGGATTAGGCCTTTACTTTGGCAACATGTGTACAAATAACAGAATGACTGAAATTAATTTATTGCATTCAAGAGACATCTGTAATCCTGCAGTTACTCGGCGAGAAAGAATGAAACAATTTCATCTTTGACCATTTCCCTTCTTATTCCAGCTAAACAAACCTCGCCTCCCTATATTACTCAGATCCTCTGTTCCAGCTGATAGGAAAACAAAGGACCTCATAAATGAGCCTTTATATTTATAAATTTTAATACATATAAAAACACAAGGATGACATTAAAGTGTCATGAAAAGCCAGCTGAAAGATAAATTAGAGACTAACACTTCCCACTTCAGGTGGATCTGGGGGTGTCTGTGCCAAAGCATTGCATCTATGTGAGAGACCAAGAGTGGAGCTCATCTCCCTATAGTTCTGAAATATGAAGGCCAGGGCACACGTAACCTCTGAACAGCTCATGAATCCTGGGGAGCTAAATTCAACAGGACTTTATTCTTTTTCTCTTTTATTTTTATTTCCTTTATTAAAGGGAAAATCGTGACTAAAGAAATGCCAAAGATGCAGCCCATGACATTGCCGTAGTGCCCTCCATCTCATCAGTTGTGTTCTCAACAAAGCTGCAGGCTGGGCTGGCAGGGGCGTCAGCTTCTTCAGGCCCAGAAAAAGTAACCCACGGCCAGAGGGGATCAGAAATAAATAAGGATCAATGACAGTCCTGCTCCAATCATTGACCAACTTAGTGTTCAAGGATATTTACTGTGGGCTTGAAAGAAGAGCTTGAGATTTCTGCTAAAGTCAGCAAACTTTTTCACCCCAAGAGACTAACTGGGAAAATGTTCATAGCTCCCAGTTGTGTGCTATTGGAAGGCCTGTGGGAAGAAGGGAAAGGAAGAGAAAGCAAGGAGATAAATTCGGGTGGCAGGAGAAGGGAAGAGGAGGAAATGGGAGCCGTTAACAATAGTGGTGGTATTGACAGAGCTAGCACATGGCCTCGAGCGTTTCAGAGGGCCCAGGGACTACAGGCCTGGTGGGGGGTTTTCATGCTCAGGTCTCACTGCCATTCATTTACTCCGGTTGGGATAGGTGGTGTGAAGTTGGAAAGATATTTTAAAATGCATCTATTTTTCTTTCTACACAGGAACCTTTTTTATACTTGATATTATCTTGAGAGTTTTGTGGAAATTAATTGAATGGAATAGGTTTCATTTACTGAATGTCTACTGTGAACTTGTTCTTATGACTTCACGAGGGGTCTTATCTGGATTTTATGGATAAGGAAACTAAACCTCCAAGAAGTTAATAGGTTAAGAGATTTGCTCAAGTCAGACATATAGGAGGAGAGCTGGGCTTGAACCTGGGTCTGGCTTCAAAGCCTGCCTACCTTACACTGCCCCCCTCCAATGTACCAACTTTCCCCAACTACAGAATTAAAATCTCTGCATCATCGGGTATTTAATCATTCAAAGAGATTATCCTTTGCTAAGTAAGATTTAATATTTAATTATATGAAAATGCCATCTTCTTCTTGGTGTGCTTTAAAACCAAGTGGCTTCTATTCCCTAGAATCTTATTTTCTAGACTCATTTAGGACTTGGATGACAACAAAATCATGTAGAGGACAGACTTAGGGCCAGAATATGAAGACTGTGTTTCTGATTCTTGTTGAAGTTGGAAAAAAAAAGAAAAAAGAATATGAAGACTGTGATGTCTGTCTGTCTTTGTTCGGACAATCTCATGATACTTTATTTGTACTTTTATTTTATTTTACCTTATATTTAGCTTATTTAGTTAAAAATACTACATAGTTATATAGACTTAGGAGTAAATATAATTTGCAGCTATCTAGTTCTAGAAAGGATTTCAGGTGACTTGAAGCATAGTTAGCTAAGTATTTCTATACCCTTCATTTCTCTTGACTCAATTGCCCAATTCTTCGGGCTGGAGACTTTCCCAGCCATCTTTCTATCCCCAGCAGTCCCCAGCAGTCCTTGATGTGGTAGGCAACCAACATTTGTTGAATTCATTCCTGCTGAGATGACTTGACAGATGGAGTGTACAAAAAGAAGGGATTCTATAGAAAAGACATGTATGGATTATCTCACAAAAGAAATAGAATATTTTAGAATAGAGGCTAGATGGAATGACTCAAGTTTAATACTCTTTATGGATTAGTGGATAACCTTTTTGAATCTTTAAATACCAATAAAACATGTTGAATAAAAAATTTTCTATATTTTAAATCTATCACTTTGTAAATATTTTCATGGGCCAGCAATAGTCATTTTTGCATCCTTGGATCATAATAGATATGATTTTTGCCCTTTGTCAAGGGAACAAAATGGGCAGGTGCACTGAGGAGCAAGTGCATGGGGCTGTTTTTATGTCTGGGTTCTGCTTTTATCTAACAACAATTTAGTGGCTGCTATTGTTTGCCTTTGGCCTGTGTTCTTTTTAGTCCTTACCTGTTGGCAGCTCTTATTTATACTTTGAGAAAATAAAACAAGTGTTTCACAAACTTTGGTTTTTATTCTTGTAATATTTTTCACTTGCACAATGTAAGTGTTATAATTAAAAGGGCAACTAAAAGGCAATACTAAATTACATATACTTAAAGCTATATTATCTGTGACAGTGCAAGGCATGTAGTAGATAATCAATAAATAATTATGGATTCAGAGATTATCTTTACAACTATCTTTTGAAGCTCTAGTTCTGAAACTAATTTGCTATATAACTTTGGGCACATTATATCACCCTCTGGGTTTCAGTCTTAGCATCTGAAAAATGAAGAGATTAAAGTAAGCAATATATAAGAACCATTGAAACTTTAGTATCCTATGATCAACTTTATGGTATAGATTAGTTCACCATCTCTATTTTTTCACTATGAGAATCAAATTATTTGTATCTTTGGTGGTAGATGAGTTTAGAATACAACTTTATCTTTTCTACTTTTCTTAACCAGAGATCAAATTTAGGGTAAATTATGTTAAGATGTTTTATGCAGTATCATGAATATTCTTCTTTCTTCAACCACTGTCTAGAGGAGAAAGAGTAGATTCTTTTCGGCATATCGTTTTACAAATGGGATAAAGAGTTTCAGAAAAATCACTACTCCCAGCCACTATAAAAAAAAATTTTTACCTTCCTAAACCTGCCCCACAAGGAAAAGAAATACCCAACCCCAATCCACCTTTAGATGAAAGCATATACTAGTCCAAACACAAGTTAACTTGCAAGAAATTCAACCCCTTCTCAGTTAACTTCTAGGCAGGATCTGCAAAAGAGCTTCTTACTTTTCAAAAAGGTGTTGGGTGGGGAGGTTACCTGGCTCTAAATTGTGTTATAAGAGTTTATGGGTCTGTAAATTATTTCTAAAAGATAATTGATGTCATACTTCCATTATACCAAACAAATTTTCAGGAAGAGAATCATCAGTGTTGCTATCTGGCATCAAGCAAGTTAAGATTTAAAAAAAGAAGAACAAAAAACTTGTAAGTGCCAACAATAAAAAGCTTACCATTTCCCCCTTCTTTTTCAGATGACTACTTGATTTCTTTTACTTACTTTCTTTCCTGAGTTTCATTTTTCTGACTCTAGTGTTCTGTGATCAACAACATAATAGGTTCCAAAGATGGAGATGAATCGCTAAAGCCAGACAGGGATTTATCTTAACAGCTTAGATGACTCAGAGGATTAGAAAAATATATCTTTTTCTAGGGATTCTAGGGTTTCTAGGGATTCTGGAATAAACTTGGCTTATGCTGCTAGAAATGGATAGCTAGCACTTTGTGTATACTACTAATAATGTACACCACTAATAATATGATTTCACTGAGTTACAGAAAATTTTCTAGGTAGGCACTCAGATACCTGCTTTCACTAGAATGCTCATTGTTGCTTCCCTCAATTATCAATAAAATAGGTGCTAATCATTCATAGATGATGCTCCTCCACTCTGTAAAATGTGGTTTAAATCCATTTTATAGAAATCAATATTGAAAGTGGAATTCAATGTGTCCTGTGTTTATGATCCCTTCCAAAGTTTGAGTACCTAAGTTTAGAATTAATGTTTAAGTATATGCTTATGTATTAATATTTAGGTTTTTAAAGAAAAACCTACAGATAGTTCAAATAAAAATGTCTCATGGATGGACGAATGAATGGCTATTTCTGTCTTGTAAAACCCAGTTCTGCTGTGGTCTTATAATCTGCTCCAATATTGTGTACTGCTATCAAAAGAGGACTACAAATATTCAGAAATGTTGCCTTTTCTGGACAGCCTGACTTTTTTGTAGATTTTTTTTCCATAAATGTTATATATCCTGTGAGAAGGTTAAGGCCTTCTCAGGGAGAAGAGAGATTTGCAACCACTCAAGCCTGAAGGGCAGTTTGAGTTGACGTGCCATTGATGAGCAGGCTGTCCGCGCTCCGAATCCAGCAAGCATCCATCTTGACCTTGACTCAAAGAGCAGAAGAGTGACTTGCATTTATATTAGAATTTTGATGCTGATAGATAATTACAGTACGCAAAACACTGGAGCATGATAAATAGAGAAAGCTGGGTAGATAGCTAGGTGGAGAAGCTTCTAGCAGGACAGAGCTCACCAGAGATTATTTTTTTAATATTGGTTAAATTAACCACAATGAAAAATAGTAATTTTTAAAAACAGCTTTTTCAACCAATCTGCAGTTTCTGTTTTTGGTAAAATTAATAGCTGCCTGGGACTCTCCCAGACTCTGATCAATGTCAGATGTTAGGAAGATTGTATACCTGAGTGACTTTGGCAGGAGGTCTGTACCAGAAATTCTACTTGTCTCTGCAGAAAACTGCCTAGGCTTGGTCGGTACCTGTACTGCTGTCATCAAACTGTATTTGACTTTTAAGTGCTGGTTTGAGCTAAGAATGGCTTCTTCTATTTGTAGTGAGCTTATTGCAGGTACACACAGGAACATCACGAGTGAAGGGTATGTTGCACGCATCTGCTTTGTATAAATGCCTTATTTCACTTGGACAAAGTTCAAATGTTTGAGAGACCACAATTTTTGACTATTATAGACAGACCAATGATGCTTTGGAACTTCAACAGATAATAAGGAAATTTTTAGTGTTTCAGGGATAGTTGAAAAATATCCCTCATATCTACATAAGATGTGGCTGTCTTAGAGGGCACACTTTGTTTGCTTTCTCCTCACTTGGAGCCAACATACACATCATTCTGATTTCCTGGAGTTTCTTCACTCCTTCTTCTGCCAAATTACATCCTAGCCTTCTTTCAAAACTATGCGCAAAACACACATCCTTCAGGGAGCTTTCTGCACTGGCTCCACCAACCTCTCATAGTATTCCTGGGGGGGTTTTCCCTTTACTTTTTAAGGCTCAGCCATTCATTTGTTGGTTCATTTAGCTTATCTGCCAACTCTATGGTAGGCAGAGCTCTAGGCACTTGAGATATATTGGTGAACAAAATAAAGATTTTTTTTTTCCCCTCAAAGAGCTTATACTCTTTCACACTAAGGAGAGTAGTGTGATGGTTAATTTTATGTGTCTCCTGAGCTGGGCCACAATACCCAGATATTTGGTCAAATGCCAGTCTATATGTTGCTGTAAAGATTTCTTAAAAAATGAGATTAACATTTAAATTGGTAGATTTAAAGTAAATCAGATTACCAGCCATTATATGAGTGGGCCCATTCAATCAGTTGAAAGTCTTAAGAGAAAAAGACCAAGGTCCCCTGAGAAAGAGGGAATTTTGTCTCTAGACTGCCTTCAGACTTGAGCTGTGACATCAATTCTTCCTGTCTCTCCAGGTTGCCAATCTGTCTTGCAGAACGTAAACTCGCCAGTTTCCACAATCATGGGAGACAATATCTTAAATAAATAAATGCATATTTGTAAATTCTTCCTGCACACACACACACACACACACACCGTACTGCAATTGCTTTTGTTTCTCTTGAGAATCCCAATTAATACAGAGAGACATAAAATAAATAATATGTATAAGTATTAAGTAAATTATTAATATATGGTACATTAGAAGATGATAGTGTGAAAGAAAAAATGAAAATGTAGAATAGGATAAAGAGAACTGGGAATGTTGGGCATGAGAACCAGGCTGATTTTTAAGCAGGGGAAGCCTCACTGAGAAGGTGAGACATCCTTGCTTGAAAAATCAGAAGATATTGGGAGAGTCAGCCGAGGAGCTATCTGGAGAAAGAGCATTTCAGGCAGAGCAGCTGGAACTAAAATCCTAAGGCGGCCGTGTGCCTGGTGTGTTCAAGAAATAGCAAGGAAGCTGGAGTGCCTGGGATGGAGAGCAGAAAAGATGGAGGAACAGGAGCTGTGGACAGAGCAGTAACAGGGACCCATGTGCATCAGAGCTTTATTGCAGATTTACTCACTGCAAGGTGAGCTGCTGTAAAGTGTTGAAGAAAGAGAGACATGATTCTGATTTGTGTTTTTAAAACATTTTTCCTTCCTGCTGTGCAGAGAATTGACTTTAGTGGGCAAAGATAGCAGCAGGGAGATGTGTTAGAAAGCTGTATCCATGAGCTACTGCTGAGTGACAAACCACCCCATATTTTAGTTGCTCAAAGCAACAACCATTATTTAGCTCACAATTTTGTGGATTGGCAAGTTAAGATGGACTTAGGCAGGCAGTTCTACTGGTCTTCTCTGCAGTAAGCTACAGCTCAGCTAGGAGGCTCTGCTTCAGGGAGCTGCCTCGCTATTGGCTTGGACAATGGGGGTGGGGATGACCAAGCCATCTCATAGCGGCAGCAGGGTTTCAAGAAAATGAGCAGAAGTGGGAAAGGTCTCTTGAGCCTAAGCTTAGAATGGGCATGCCATCACCTGAGGCAAGTCTTGGGGTTTACGCCGGTTGAAGGGTTAGAGGAATAGACTTCACATCTTGATGGGGGAAGCTACAAAGTCACACTGTGAAGAGGTGTGGTATAGCAAGGGGAATAACTGAAGCCATTTTTTGGTAAACAATCTACCATAGAGGCCATTTTGGATATCCAGGTGAGAGATGATGGTTGTGTGGACTGAGGTGGTGGGAGTGGAGGGGATGAGACTTGATCAGATATTTTATTCGTTTTCAAGGTTGAGGCAAGAGGATTTCTTGATGGTTAGGTCTAGCATGGAAAGAGGAGAGGAGTGGAGTCCAGGATAAGTCTGAGATTTTTGGTCTGAGCACCTTGAATGATGGAGTTGCCATACACAGAAATAGGGGAGACTGTGTATGAAACAGATATTTGAGCGAAGATCATAAATTTCATTTTGGCAATGTTATTTGATGTGTCTGCTAGCCCCATAGGTAGAAATGTGGAATATGCAGTTCATATCGAGGCTAATATCTGAGAGAGAGATTTGGGCTAGGGTCTTCAGCATATAGCTAACATTTAAAATCATGGGAGTGGGGCCGGGCATGGTGGCTCACGCCTATAATCCCAGCACTCTGGGAGGCTGAGGCGGGAGGATCATTGGAGCTCAGGAGTTTGAGACCAGCCTGAGCAAGAGTGAGACCCCGTCTCTACTAAAAATAGATAGAAATTAGCTGGACAACTAAAAATATATAGAAAAAATTAGCCAGGCATGGTGGCGCATAACTGTAGTCCTAGTTACTCAAGAGGCTGAGGCAGGAGGATCGCTTGAGCCCAGGAGTTTGAGGTTGCTGTGAGCTAGGCTGATGCCATGGCACACTAGCCCAGGCAACAGAGTGAGACTCTGTCTCAAAAAGAAAAAAAATAAATGAATGAATAAATAAATAAATAAATAAAATCATGGGACTGAACAATATCACTTCAGGAATGACTAAAGATAAAAGAAAGGACTAAGAATTGAGCCCTGGAACCAGTACACTAACACTAATGCCAATGGTAATGCTGTAGTGTATTAGAAGTTCAAGAAGAGGAAGAAGAACCAGTAATGGAAACTGAGAAGGAGCAGCCAGTGATACGGGGAAAAAGCAGACCGAAAGAGTACAGCGTCCGAGACGTGAAGAGAAGAAAATGAATTGAGGAGTAGAAGATGATTAACTTTGCCAAATGCTGCACGGACAGGTCACCTGAGATCATTGCCAGCCAGCTCATTTGAGGATCTTTGCAAACATAAACTTCGGGACTTTCTTGTTATTTTTTCCATCAAGAAAATATTTCCACCTTGGCTGTCACAGGAGTGCCAGTAGTAGTAGTACTATGATGTAGTAGTAGTACTAGCAACAGGAATAGCAGTAGTAACAGCAGCAGCAGTGTGGTAAGAGTAGTAGCAGCAGTAGAGTCATAGCAGCAGTCGTACCAATGCAGCAATAGCAGCAGCAGAAGCAGAAGCATGCTCCAGGCCCTGTCCCGTGTGCTCATATGGATTATCTCCTTAAATGCTCACAGTAATCCTTTTCTTGATGGGTGAGGAAACTGAGGCACAGAAATGTTAATTAATTTTCCCAGCGCCAGTAAGTGATGGATCTGGAATTCAAACCCAGACATTCTGACTCCAGAGCCCTCCTCCTCATCACTCTGCTACACTGACTCTCCGGACGTACGAACAACAGTCTCCTTGGTGGTGTGATTGCAACAGATTACATGCTGCCATCGGATTCTATCATCATTTAGTATGAAAGCCAGGCTCCTGATCCTGTAAGCATTCGTCTACTAATAGTATATCTTGTTCTTATTTATTTACTTCCTTACCTCCATTTCAGTCTAAAACCAATTGGAAGCAGCCTTTACACATTATAAAGCATAAACAGATCAGGAATAAGTGACGGGATAGGGCAGACACCTTGCCTCCATCAGCCATTCTAATATTAATACCTGGCAGGGAAATGATCATTTTATTTCCTCAAAATTTGCCTACAAGATTCAAAAAGTAACATGTAAATTTTAAGAAACTCTTTTATGGTTATCTATGTTTTTAATAGAATGAATCATTAAGTTCCCTATATCATTTAAGCATAAACAGCATGTCAAACTTTTGCACTATATATAATCAAAATGTTATCTTTGAATTACAAACACTTTATAATTGTGGCTAGCACAAAGAATGAATTCAAATTTGGCCTAACAATCATTCACGTTTATCTTGTGTTTATCGAAAATAGATACCGACACATCTCCTATTCTTTTTAATAATGTAAAATGCTTCAACACAGTATAAAAATACACCGTAAGCCCCAAATTATTTTAGTCATAGTGGCCATTTAAATTCTTTTTTGAAATGACAAATTGGAGATAATGATGAGATAGCCCGATGGAAATGTCTGTAGGAAAGGAAGTCAGCATCTATAATTTTGGTCCTGTGTTGCCCACCTACGGCACAGTGCAGTGGGCTTAGTGTGATTTCAACCCACTCCAAGGCAGGAGACAAAAAGTGACACAGACTCATGCTCCTATCTTCAAACTCTGCCCCACTTGGGAATGACCTTAAATTCAACATGTCTAACAGGAGACATGTTCTTAATTTTTCTTTTTGCCTCTAGTCTCTCAGCTCTCTAATTCATTCTTCAATAACAGCACCAGATCAGTCATATTAAAGCCTTACTCTGTGGTGTTACTTTTCTGAAAATTAATGACTGCCTATCGTCTACAAGAGCCATACAGTCCCCCCTTGCTTGGGCAGGTTCGCTAGCCAAGGCAACAGCCTTTCCCAACAAGTTTCTTCCTTGACACTCACTGTAAAGGCTGGAAAGCAGACACTTTTTTTCTCTCCCTCTCTTTCAGCTATAAGTAGCCTTTGACTCATTTTTGTACAATGAGATATAAGACTACTGAGGAATTCTGAGAAAGCCCTTGCTTTTCTAATAAAAAGAACATACGTGGCTGTTGCTATCCTTTCTCTCTACTCCTGTCTTGAATGTAGATATAATGCCAGGAGCTTCTGCATCCATCTTAAGACCATGAAGAAAGAAACAAGGGTAAAAAGTCCCTAACGATGGCAGAGCAGAGGTAGAAAGACCCTGGTCCATAAGAACTCTGCTGAGCTGTTGACACACCCTGAGACTGCCTGATTCTGTATTTCTTGTTAAGTAAACAACAAATTTCTTTGTGTTGTAAGCAGGGTTTCTGCTAATTAAAGATGACATTATTCCTAACTAATTCAGCTTGGCATTTAAATACCTGCATTATCTGATTTGAAGCTTTCATTTCATACATAGCTATCTTTACTTGGCTACTTAATCCCCATGTTTCAAAAAAATCTTGACTAGTTTCCGTTTCTGGAATACTTCCTGGCCTTTCCTGCTTTAGTGATTTAGCTCATGCTATTTTCTCCCCGGGGAATTTCTTTTTTGTATTCTTCCACAAACAACAAACTCCCTTCTTTTTCTCTAATCTTGCTATATAGTCTTCAATGTCCAGCTTACATTCTACTTCCTCCGTGAAAACTTTTCTTATCTTTCTGGAAGTGATAGCATCCTTCTTTGAATTCCTATAGAACTTGGTTCTGTACAACAAAGATCACACCAAACCCCAGAATACAATTACTTATGTACATGTCACCTCATCTTCTAAATCATAATCCTTGATTGAAATTTGACTGATATGTTATTATATCCCCTTAGAGAGGGGTTGAAATTTGGTAGTCAATTTTTTTTCTAAGTGAGTGAATGAATAAAGGAAATGGATCATAAATGTCTAAAATATAAAGTAGGTTAGGAGTAACAGAATGGAGAAGTAGTGAAATAGGACTCCATAGATAGAGTGAAAGGCAGACTATTCTGTCCCTTTAAAGAGGTCATGGAAAGTTCCATCTAGGTACAGAACAACATAAATGAGGTTTGAGTCAATTGTAAGGAATATAATAACTCTTGGGTCTCAAGTCACATTTTGACTGTTGTGTGTGGTGAGCTTTTTTGTAGTGTTTTCGTTACATTTAATGGGAATTGGACACATAATTCTATATATCCTACAAGGAAAACTGGCCCATATAATAGTCTAATTAAAAATTGTACTCTTTGTGGTTTTATTCACATGTTTTCTTTGTATTATAACCTAATACGCTTGCTTAGAAAAACACATTTTATTGTTTTTGAGTCATTTCCCCATCTTGAGTTTATTAAATTTGAATTAAAATAAATTATTCTAAAAACAAAGCTCTGTTTTCTACACTGGAACTTGAAAAACCTTTGAAACTAAATAAAGTTAAAATTCAAAACATTAAGCAAAATTAAGTCTTAAAAATGGTAAGGCCTTGCCTGTCTCAAATATAGACATTTAATACAGCAACAAGGGAGTCGTTTTTGTCCTTTGGTTTTTTTCCAGTTGGGGCTGTTTGATTAATGTGGTGTTAAATGCTTAATGTTAGGTAACGAATTAAGTGCCCAGCCCCCTTCCCACACACTTGTAACAGCAAAGGGTGGCTAAGGATAAACAACTCTATGAGGAGAAATAAATATACTATATATGTGTACAGGCAGACATATCCATGGCCTTAAAGAGAGAGAGAGGGGAAAAAAGGCTTTGGGAGAAAATACTTCAAATATTTGTCTTTCTCCATTATGTTTTATACACATGTGTTATAGAAGAAAAAATGCTCAGCAAATTAAGAGAGCCCACTAGGACTGCTGTCACTACTAGATCTTGATGACAAGCAGTATTCTGAAGAAATATATCTAAATCATGGACACTTTTTTTTTTTAAGTTAAGAAATCCAGAAAAGTCCTGATTACACATTCTGACACAATCTCAATAACAGTTTTTAGACATCATGTCCTCTCAGCTGTAAGCCCACATATGTGTCCTTTACTGGCTAAGTTCAGAGCCAATTTTTTCATGCAAGCCTGGAATCCTATCTACTCCTTTCTGATCTTTCAACAGTTTTCAAGGAGTCAGCCTTCCTTCTTTCCAGAAAGCAATCATCCATTCTTTCAACTTCGTGTCACCAACATTACTCATCACAGTGGAGAAACAGACAAACGAAATCTTTTTTTTTTTTAATTTGGAAACAGCCCAAGGTTCCAAATCTCTTTCAAACTTGTCTAATACTTCCCTACTCTATGACTGCTAATTTTCTCGGATGTTATTGAAAGTTTCCTTAGTTTATTTATTTATTCATTCTTTCCCTCATTCAAAAAATATTTATCAAGTGCCCATTATGTGTCAGTCACTGTTCTGGACTCTGGGGATACATCAGTGGACAAAACCCTGAGGAAGTTTGCATTCCAGAGGGGAGAACTGATTGTAAATAAATAAACAGAAAACCCTCCAGTCTACCAGGTGGTGGTGAGTGATATGAGAAAAATATGAGTTAGGGAAATGGAGGAAGCTGAGTGGGAGGGCCACTGCTTTGCCTTGGGTAGTCAGTGAAGGCTGCTCTGATAGTATGCATTGAGCAGGACCTGAAGGAAGTGAGGGGTGTACTGTGCAGATATCTGGGAGAAGAGCTGTTCTTCTGTATCTGGCAGAGGACACGAGAGGTGCAAAAATCTGGGTATGCCTGACGTGTTCTGGGAATGGCTGGGGCAGAATGGGCAAGGTGTTCGGGGTTGAAGGAAATGGCATTAGGTAAGACAGAGCTGGGGCCAGACCAGGGCCTTGTTGTCCATTTTAAGGGCTTTGGTATTTACTCCAAGTAAGATGAGATGCCACGAAAGAATTTTTAGCAGAGGAGTGATAAAATCAGAATTTAAGTTTTTAAAAAATCACTTTGACTTTGGGGTTGAGCACAGACTATAGAGTCAAGTTCATAAACAGGGAAAACAGGAGTCAATTGTAATAATGCAGAGCTAGATGAGTTCTTGTTTTAGAAATATATAGACTCAGCCCAGTCTGGGTTAGATGTTTAACCATGGTGCTCTCCTCATGGCCAGCTTCTAGGTGTGTGGAATTTTCTCAGAACCATTCATAACCTGCTCTGATCTCATTTCTTATATGGGCCAATCTCTCCCCAATTCACCTACACCCAAGATGCCCCTATGAGACCTTCCTAGGGGAGGAAGACATTAGGCCTTTGGGTTCTTAAAGATTTTTCCTCTGGGCTTCAAATATTTTTGCAAGAAACTTGCATTTGTGACTTTTTTCTCTTCCAAGGTATCTCTGACACTCTAGGTTTGAGAAATTCTCTTCCACCCCTTGGGATCCCTCTCCTCTGCTTTTTTTTAATCCTCTTGGTTTTACCTGCATATGTTATCAAAGCAAGTTCTCGCTTTAGCTGGAACTCAGTCTCCTCACCTGTTCTCAATTGTGCCTGAACTGAGTCTTTTTGTACTTCTGTGTTCTCTGGAACCATGATATCATCCAAGGGGAACCCGTGCCTCATTCGTTAGCATCAGCAGAATTTGTCTTGCTTCTTCTACCCCTCAGAATTCCTGCAAAGTTTCTGTTTCTTGTCTAAGAGATACCTCTGGCCCAGAGTTCATTTTAGGAGCACTAATGATTGACAGGCCCTGAGCCTTCATTCTGTTTTTCAGTTTGGACCACCTTCTCCCATTACCTATGGCAGAGGTTACTGGCTACACACCAGCCATATCCGCTCACAGATGTGTTTTGTTTGCCCGTATGGTGCTTTTAAACATTTTTGAAAGCTTGCCAACACTTAAAAATGATGACATTTATACAAAAAAATTGAATTTTTCATTTCTCTTGAAAAATGGGAAGAGTTGGCTAAACCAGATACGTATGTCAACAGTCAACAGGAGCTGAGTGGCAACTGCGACATTTGACAGGGTGCTCTGCAGGTCTCCCTGCCCCAGACGGCCTGTCCACGCTCCATCAAGTCCCCTGTCTGCTGGGTCCCGAGATATTTGAGTGCAACACCTATGGTTTCCACTCTCATTCTCTAACTATCCTTCCTAGAATTATTCTAAAAGAATAATTCTGAATGCTCCAATGCCCCTGAAGAATTACTAAAGATGATGAGAGTAACCTTTTAGAATTATACCTTAAAATAAAAACAATACCACTTCCTGACATATAGAAAAGTATTAGAGACACAACTTTCACATAGGGAAGAAGAGCGACCAACTTCTTATGTCATTTCAAAATAAGAATCTAAATGGATGTTGGCTTTTGTCCACTTTCGTGCAACCTGGGACACCACTGGACGTACACTGACCTGCCCCTTGGCCTAGCCTTCCCCACGCCCAAACTCCCCTAGCAAAGCCTTCTGAAATAGGGTTTATAGAAACATGAACAATGCAATGTAACTGTGGACAAAGTTACTGGTGTTGCATTTGCCATAGCCACTTCTGACCTAATGCTAATGTTTCTATTGCTTTTTGAACCATTTTCAGATGTCTGTATGATGAGGGAGAAATTCTCCAATATCCCGTTAGAGTTACTGAGCAGTCTGAATTCAGTGGAGTAAAAATATATAAAGATTTTATTTTTTCCAGTCACTGCCTTCAACCATGCCTAATTCAACACCATTTCTTGTCACTTAATACCATCTGGGATAGATCCCATAAATTTGCAGCCACTTTAAGGCATTAAAACTCAGTTATTTTAAAGAGTCAAGCTCAAATTTGATTTAAATCCCTTCCCTCCTGTGTCACCTTTCTTGTGTGAGTCTTTCAGCGGGCCCTGCAGGACCCTGACCGGCAGATCCAGCTCCACGTCCACCTCTTCCACTGCCCAGTAGAGCGTGCCACCACATGGCTTCTCATTACAGGGCTCCCCTTGCTCAGGTGGTCACCACTGTAGGCAGGGCACGACACCTCCACCCTGGCTACTTTCTGCAGTACCCGCTTGGCCTGCAGTCAACAAGCAGTGGTAGGGCAGACCAGCCCCTCTCTCCTTCCTGGTGTGCCTCTTTAGTGGTTTTCTCCTCCACCCAGATCAGCACAGGGGC
This sequence comes from Eulemur rufifrons, assembly GCF_041146395.1. NCBI lineage: Eukaryota > Metazoa > Chordata > Mammalia > Primates > Lemuridae > Eulemur > Eulemur rufifrons. Next base: position 33,072,348 of record NC_090999.1, on the reverse strand, counting down.
ATATTTAGCTGGTTTATGGTCCTAGCAGATATCTAACTGGGGCATCCATCCACTCGACTGAGGCTGTGAATCTCCCAGGCCCCTGGTCTCCGAGCTCTCCTCTTGGAGGGAGACTTCCTCTCACTTGCCTTAGTGTGGAGAGTATCTCCTCTTCTCTCTGGGGAAAGGAGGTGAATCATCTCTCACCCCAAACACTGCTGTTTCCCCAAGGACAAGGAACCCATTGATTCTCATCCTTTCTTCTCCCTAGTTTATAAAGACTGACATTTGGGGGTAGTCATTTGTGGTAGCTGCACTTCTGCAGAATTTTGTAAACCCTGATGGAGACAGCTGGTCTAATGTTGTCCACTCTCTTCAGAAAGCAGGGACTTCACAATTTCACACATGTCGTTCTCTGTTTTGAGCCTTGGTGCCATGTCTGGGAAAGCCCCCTTCAGCATCCTGCTGCACTGTTCTCTTTGAGCTGGCTGAATTGGCTAGGCTACCTCTAGCTGTGAGTGACAGAAAACTCGACCCAAAATGGCTCTGATGGTGAGAAAGTATTACTACATTGTCTCACTTAACTTAAAAAGTCCAAGTGGGAAGATCTGGCTTCGGGTCCTATTGCTTCCTGGCTCAAATAGTGTCCCCAGGTCCCTAGCGCCACTCCATTTTCTCTGGATGAAGAAATGGCAGATGGAAGAGTTGCGGGATCTTTGTGGAGGCCCCCAAGGCTCACACCGTCACAAGCCAGCTTTCCCAATTACTCAGAAAAAAGTTCTGGAACATGACTTGGGTCATGTGCTTGTCCCTGATTGTGTCACAGTGCTCAGAGACAGTTGAGGGCCACTCAGAGAGCCAGCTGAAGTTTGGAAATAACTTCCATCCATCCTTCCCGACCTCCTGTGGTATCCATCAAAGAAGGCCATAGATTTTCCTGTTCCAACCATGTTCAAACATAACCTGAGGGCACTAGATACACGCTAGGACCTGAGGCTAAGGAGTGGCCTTGGCAATATAATGGAGCTATTGCTGAACTTCAGAGCGACATGAAGAATAGTTGTTAAAAGTATATGGCCTCAGAGTAAAACAGACCTGGATTCAGACCTGCTCTATCAGAAAAGGAAACTTGGGTCAGTATTAACTTCTTTGAGACTCAGTTTCCCCAGCTACAAAATGGGAAGTATTGATAATACTATGTCATTGGGTTGTTAAGATGATAAAATAAAATGTGTCCAGTACAATTATTATATAATGTCTGGCACAATTAGGTGCTCAATAAGTATGATTTTTATTGCTAAGTACTTCTGTGAACAGAGAGCAATACTATGGAAAAACATGCAAAAGTATGGAAGATTCTCCTTGCACTTTCTAGAAGAGGCCAATTTGACACTGTTATCCCAGATGGTAAGCAGATTTTCCTGTTATTTCTCCTCTTACTCTTTGTATATAGCCAATGGAGGGCCCAGTGTGAGAGATGGAGGGTGAAGGAGATGTAGGTATATAAATTGTCTTAAGCAATGCATGTGTGTATATGTACATATGTGTATATATGTGCATGTATATGTATAGATGTGTTTATGTGTGTGTGTGTGACTAGAATGTTCATGGGTAGGATTAAGCTAGCAGAGATTCATCAATCATTTCCAAAGAGCAACACAGTATACTTTGGAGAATCTGTCAAATTTGAGACACCTGTGAATTTAGCAACACCCGCCCCGCCCCCGGCCCAAGACATTGCTGAGGCCTTCTACTCTTAGGCTGGTTTGCACAAAAAGATAGAAATCAAGGCATTTCTGTTTTGTCATTTAAAGCAAAGCAATCTTACCAAAATTTCATATTTAAGAAAATTTTTAAAATATTGATGACATGAATTTATATTTCTAAAATGTATTTTCAACATTTATTTTTAAAATTGAACAATATTGGACTTAAATTTGAGATCTTTTTTTAAATATCAACTAGAAACTATACCTTTGTGTAACCCAAAATGTTATTTTTTATTGAGACAGTAACAATGAAGGTAATCTTCCCAAGCATACTATGTGAATTATATGGAAATATTTGGTATAATGACATAAATATAAAATGTAACAAGAACCCATTGTTTCAAAATTGGGCTGCCACTTATTCCGAAAATAAGATATCAACTGGCGCCCTCTTGTGGAAGTGATTATTTTAGATGTGGGAAAAGAAAATTTTATACAACAGCATTGTGACATATCACAGACATATTTTTTCCAGACACTTTCAACGACTTCAAATAATTGTACATTTTTGACTATACACAAAGTCTAGGAGAAGATGTTAACATGCAGTATAATGATGATATTCACATATTTACACTGTAAGACTTTTTCTTCAGTAGATCTTCAGCTGTCATCTGATTCAACTGTTCTAAGAACTTTAATTAGCGCTCATTAAGGTACATTTATATTACACCTCGAAAAGTTGAACCAGATAAGTACATTGAAATGCAAATAAAAATACTTTTTACTAACTTTAAACCTATGGTGTCTCCATCTGTATTGTTTTTCCCTCTCATCTGCCCTCCCTAAAGCTCTCTTGATGCCTCCTCCCTCAGGAATAGGTTCTGATACAGACTAAAGAAAGTTCTGGCCAAGTGGGAAATTCTCCAGGAATGTCAGCTGTCACGTCCACCTCCACCTTCTTGGAGGCTGGTCACCTTCGCTGTATGTCAGTATGTAAAGAACAGTCAGACTGAAGGTAATTCTTGGGCTATAGAATTCGCTGGTATTCAAGGTAATCAGAGAGAGGCTGGTCAACTGCTCCGTAGGCATGTGACAGAATGTGTTCAAGTTCAGTTAGTTATCTGGGCCCAATAACCTTCATGGTCCCTTCCCACCTGAGATTCTCAAGTTCTACTTAATGTGATGGCCAGCCCCACTGACTGAACTAATCACTTAAGTTGCTTCTCTTTAGTCCTAAAATGGCCATGAAGATTTGAGTCTACTCCTCACAGCATTGGTCTGTACCTTCCTCTGGAATTACTCTTTCAAATAAACCCTCAGAACTTTTAAGGGGCCTTTCAAAGTGCACATTAATCAGGGCACTGGACCATAATGAAGATATGAGGCTCTTTCGCCATTATTTTTAAATGGCTATAAAGAACCAATGAGTAGATAGATTGTCTCTAGCAGAAAATTGTCAGGTATAATTAAGGGTGGGATGTCGATTCAGATATGGAAATGGTGCAATGTAGAAGGTAAGGGTGCACATACTCAAGGGAAACATGGAAGCAGCCTGGGATGAAGGACAATGTGTGGGTTTGGGGGCACAAAGGACCTCAGTTCAAACCCTGGCTCTGTTTCTTGCTAAATGAATGGCCCTAGTTAAGTGTCTGAGCCTCCTATGTCTGTAAAATAAGAATGATTATACTTACCTCACATTGTTGTTATAAGAATTAAATGACATAAAAAAATGAGAAGCACAGAATATGGCACTTGGCACACAGAAGGCTCTCAAAAAATGATAGCTTTTCTTATTAAAAGGAAAAAGCAGTATAAAAGGTGGGATCTCGGCCAGAAAGGGTCCTTGATGTTTAAGGCCTTAATAGGCAGTGGTGGGGTACACACACTAAATAATTATTTTTTGCATATAATTAGTGTTTATTATTAATCCATGATAGCCTCACCTCATGAATCAGAGGGCTATATCTCCATCATCCCTAATATTTTATAATATTTTCCCTAATAATCTTTGATTATTGATTGGAGCACATTTTAATCTCTCAGTATTTGGAGTCACACATTTAAGTACACTTAGCTAACTTAGAATAAAAAATCTGTGTGAATGGAGCACAGTAACTTTTACCTCCCTTGCCTTTGCATTAGGGACATCTCTGAAATCTTCTGAGAGCAAACATTTTGGGAAACAACAGCTTCTAGTGCCCACAGCGAGGGATCCATGGAAAACCTTAATAGTTGAGCCCTAACTATTCCACAGTTCAAAGACAACTGTGATATTGGCCAGGTCTATAAACTGGGTAATCACAGATTATGCTAGAGATTCATTTCTGAAGACCTTGTAGCGTTCAAAGGATTTGTAATTTAAGACAAATTCTACTGAAGGATAGTATTTGTAATTTTTAGCTGAAGTGGTGCCACCAAGTGGCAAGAGCAAAAATAGCATGCACTCAGACAGCCAGTTCTCAAGGTAGCAATTTCTCATTAATTTTTAATTAATTTATTTTGATAATTTCATTAATTATTCTTAATTAATTGACTTTGATTATCATTTTTCAAATATTACACAAAATTAGACTTTATTACTGTTTTTAATTGGTTGAATTCAAGTATATGTAATTCAAATGTGCATAAAAGGCAATAGCCCTATAATTTAATTCTTATGATCAGAAATTAATGTGGACAAAAAATAATAAAATGGACTCTTGAAACTAAATGAAATGTGAGGAAGTCTGTACATGAGTAATTTTAAATAAGCATTAGATCGCTTTGATTTCTTTAGAACTCTACCTAATGATTTGATTGATTCCCTGAGTAAAAATGAATATATAAGGTGCTAAGAGAACTGACCAATATTAAAAATATAAAGGTGATTTAACTAAAGGCTGTAAAACTAAAAAAAAAAATGTGAAGTTGAGGTTTTGTGGATAATATGGCAGACTGACCACATGCTAATTTAAATAAAAGTGAAGAAATTCCAACAGGATACTTTCACAATGAGAGAGAAAAATATAGAAAAAAGAAAGAGAGTGTAGGGGAGAGAGAAAGAATCAATAGGTAACAGCAAATACCTGGAAAAGGAAGAGCAGCTGAAGGAATGGGATGGAGCGAGCTATAACATAGTCTAGAGTGTTTGAGCAGAAGGATACTATTAGGAGGTTCTGATTAAGTCTCAGAGACCTGGAGATGGAGGTAAAGCCCAGTGGTGTGTGGGAGAGAGAATGCAGAGCTAAAAACAGGAGTCTTAACTTAAGCTCCATCCCTAGAAAAGTTGACCTTAAATTTCCAGCCACTAATTTCTCTGTACGCACAGAACTCCAGGTAGCAAGGCCCCTATACCCTAAGAAACAAATTGGAATGTATCTCTTTGGCTTTTATTCCCTAACATTGTGGAAAAAGCCTGTCCTTCTGGTCAAGATGGAGTAACATGGACCAGATTTACCATTCCAATTGAAACCATTAAAAAACTGGACAAAGGACAAAATGTATGAAACAACCGTTTTCAGGACACTGAACATCAGGTATTGAAGAACAGTGGCCCCTGAGAGATAGGAAACAAATGAGGTAGACACTATAATTGCCCAGCTTACTGCCTGGAGAGAATTTCCAGAAGGCAACACAGGCAACCCAGGCAGAAACCAGTGGTCTCTGTGAGTTGAGGAGAAAGAGATGAGAGTCTGGAGAAACCAAGTCAGCTAGGCTACCAGAGAAGAGAGATGTGTACATAGAACTCTGGAGACTTGCTGAGGGTCTTCTTAGAGCATACAGTTGAGTAATGTTCAGTATGTGCTTGAGGAAATTACTCAAGGCCAGGGAAAGAACCACTGCAGAGAATCAGGGGAAAAAAATCTACAAAACTCACAGGTCCAGGATTAGTTTCTGTTTCCACCAGCTGACTGGAAAAACCTCATAATTCATAAGGCATTGGGTAGAGTTCTCAGAAGAATTTTGCCTCAGTGGTGACGAAAATTAACACTAGACTAAACACTGGCTTGGTCCTGCTTAACAAAACTTAGAAGTAAATCCCAAGAGTTAAAATGTTTTCAAGTAACATAACCTGTTTCAGAACAAAGCTCAAGAACATTTGTAGACGTACAAAAATATTTACCTCACCCAACAAAATAAATTTCATGGTATCTGGCATCCAGTCAAAAATTATCAGACTTTCATAGAGGCAGAAAAATATGACCCATAATGAGGAGAAAACCAGCCAGTCAAATTGACCCAGAAATGACTCAGGTGACAGAATTCATAGACAAGAAATGGGAGTTTTTTTTTTTAAAGACTCAAATTAGGTTTCTAGGGATGAAAAGTAAAATGTCTGAAATGAAAAATACACTGGGTGGTATTAATGGTAAATTAGAAAATACAGAAGAAAAGATTAGTGACCTTGAAGACATGACAATAGAATCTATTTAATATTCAAAATGAAACAGAAATAAAAAGAGACTAGGAAAACATGTGAACAGAGCACCGGTGAGCTGAGGGAGAACTTCAAGTGGACTAAATTATTTGTATAATTTTAGTTCTCACAGGAGATGGAGGGACAAAGAAGAGAGAAATTACTTGAAGAAATATTGGCCTGCTTGAAAATTATCCAAATTTAAATAAAATTATAAACTCACTGTTTTATGAAGCTCCATGAACCCTAAGCACAAGAATCATAAGAACTACATGAAGTCATATCATATCCAAATTGTTTAAACAAGTGATAAAGAGAAAACCTTAAAACACAGATTTGGGGGCGGGGGATAAAAAGACACACTATATAGAGATATGTATAAAGGAACAAAGATAAGGTAACAGAAAAGACAATGGAAACTAAAATGCAGTGGAGCAACATTTTTAAAATACCTAAAGAAAAAACTGTCAGCTTAGAATATGCAGTTGTTGGATATAGTATTCTATGTGTCAGTTAGGTCAAATTGGTGAATCGCTATACAGATCTTCTATATGCCTAGTAGTTTGCTTGTTTTGCTATCAATTACTGATAGACATGTATTAAAATCCCCAACTATGATTGTGGATTTGTCCATCTTTGCTTTTAGTTCTGTCAACATTTACTTTATATATTTTGAAGCCATATTATATGGTACATACTAATATCTTCCTCTGGAATTGACCCTTTTATTGTTATACAATATCACTCTTTATCTGTTATAACACTGCTTGCCTTTTTGATCTATGCGAGTATAGTGACATCAGCTTTCTTTTAGTTAGTATTTGCACCATGTATCTCTTTCCATCTTTTATTTTCAACCTTCCTGCTGTCTTATTGAGCTTGATTGAGTTCTTTGTGCCAGGGTTTAGAAAACGCCCTCAAAGGAATCGATGTGAGGCCCACCACCTGTATTTTCCTTCTCTCAAGTACCTCAGCCCTCACTCCGTGGTGCCCGCACACAGTTGTTTAATACATCTTTTTATATTTTTTGTGAGAAGGTAAGCCTAAATCCATCTACTCCATCATGACCGGAACTGGAATTGTACCATCTACTCTCTGGTTTCCAAAATTTTTCTTTATCCTGTGGATTGATGCCTTTTAACGTAATTTTTCAGAGGAAGAGGAGGTAAACATGTGCTCAACCTGCCATGTTTAATCAGAAATCCTCATCTACGCTCTGCTGGAGTTCTGCCTGAAATTGCACCTTCAAATACTTGTTTGTTTTCCTCCCCTTCCTTATCCACCTTTCCCACTTCCTTACCAATGTTTCCTAGGAACATTTCCTTAATCAGTTACTTTGTTTACTCATTTCAGGTTGTACTTCTGGGGACCAGGCCTAAGATAATTTAGTAGGCTGTAATATTTACCTCTTCAGTTAAAATGTATTTATATTCTATAACCATAGTTTCCATGCTTGTTTAAATTTGATTGTATATTTAAATGAATTCAATGTTTGCCATTGTTCCCCGCCCCCATGCCTTTCATTTCATTTCCAGTTTGATTAGATTCTATTATGAGGAAAGTTCTGTAAGATGGTTCTGTTTACTAAATTTCCCAAATTATTTCATATTTGCCTGTTGTCTTTATAGTTGATGATAATATATCTGAATATAATATACTTTAGGCTCAGTTTCTTTGCCTAAGCACTTTGTAGACAATTTCTGTGTCTTCTGATGCTAAATGTTACTGTGAAGAAATCACAAAGTAGCTCAATTTTCTTCCATGTGTAACATTTTTTATTCTTCCTGGATAACTAAGGAAATTTTATCCTTAAAATTCAATAAAGACCAGTAAATATTTCATTGTTCACTATGCTGTTTCTAGAATTTATTGGAATACGCAGTGTCCTTTGAAACTATAGTATAAACTCCTCCTTTGTTTGAGAAAGTTATCATTTATTACAACTTAAAATTCATGTCATATTTCATTTGTTTATTTCTATTCAGGGACACAGATTATCTTCATATTCTGTGGTCTTTATTTCTACTCTACATTTATTATCCTATCTGTAATTGTTTAACCTCTTTTCTTTTTCTCTGTGTTCATTGTAATTGTCTCCAGTGTTTCCTGCAGACCTGTAGTTCAATAAACAGCCACTAGCCATGTGTGGCTGTTGAAATTTAAATTAATTAAATATTTACAAAAAACTTAAAGTTCAACCCCTTGACTGCGTTAATTGCACTTCCAGTGTTCAGTGGGCACTTGGGGCTACTGTATTGGATGGCAGTTATAGAACATTCCAATCACTGCAGAAAGTTCCCCTGGACAGTGCTACTCCAGAGCAATAATTGAGTCTGCTGCTTATTTTATGTTTCCTCTTTCTTATTTATTTATTATTTCTTCTGTAATGGTATTATGTTAGTCCCTAATATTTCCTTATAACCTTTTATTTCTATTTTGTGGTTTTATCTTATTCTTGAAGTCTTCTGATACAAATCTGTGTTCTTGTAAACTTTCTCATAGTACAAACCACCCTGGGGGATTTTCCCTTTGGGAGGGGATTTGCTTTCTAGTATTACTTATTTTTTCATCTATCATTGCACACTTTTTTTTCATATTAGTTTTATTTATTTATTTTTGGCTGGAATAAATATTTCCCTCCTTACACTGGTTTATATATTTTTTTTTCTGTTTGTTTCTAACTGTACTGAAACTTAATAAGGAAAGATTTGTCTAAACCTAGCTATGCTGATTATAATGTGGCTAGATTCTGCCTTACTCCTCTTCTCTTTCCCTTACTTTATAAGCTATACTGCAAGGGTTAGCAAATATGGCCTGTGGGACAAGCTGGCCCAGCTCCTCTTTTTGTAAATAATTTTACTGAAACAAAGTCACACTCACTCCTTTGCGTATTGCCTCTGGCTGTTTTTGTGCTGCAATGGCAGAGTTAAGTAGCTGTGACGGAGATCACAAGGCTTGGGAAGTCTAAATATTTATAGTCTGGCCCCTTTACAGAACACTGTGCTGACCCCTGAGGTACAGTGAAGGAAAAATTATCTGTAGCCCGAGGGCATGGGGTAGGGTGAGAACAGAATTAGAGAAGATCCTCCGTTAGCCAAACTGGGCTGTTTCTTATTTGGAGTCTTATTAAAGGCCTTTGTTCTGGGTTCACTTAGTGTCTGAGTCAGTTCAGGCTGCCATAACAAAGTACTGTAGACTCAGGCTTATAAACAACAGAAACTTATTTCTTACAGTTCTGGAGGCTAGAATTCTGAGATTGGGGTGCCAGCATGGTGAGGTTCTGGTGAGGGCTCTTCTGGGATGCAGACTGACAGCTTCTTGCTGTCTCCTCTCATGACAAAGAACGTGAGCAGGCTCTCTGGGGTCCCACTTATAAAAGCACTAATCTCATTCATGAAGTCTCCACCCTCATGACCTAATTACCTCCCCAATTCCCATCTTCAAATACCATCAGCTTGGGGGTTAGGATTTCAACCTACGAATTTTGGGAGGACAGAGACATGCAGTCCATAATACTTCATAATGGCAGGCATACCCTCTTTGAGACCAGGGATGAACTCGAGCTTCAGTTCATCCTCAATCCCTAGGTCAATTTGGACCTCTGGAACTTTTGCTACTTTTAAGGAGAGGTAACCCAATTTGTGCTCTTGCCCTGTACTCAGGCATCAATCATTTCCATAGCCAAAGAGCTGAAAGATGTATGAAAGGTGGGTTTGGCTTCTTTACTGAGCACCTTTAAGACTAGAAAGACGTTACCTGGGCTGTCCACCACGGGCTCTGTGCTCAACCTTGCCCCTCACCTGCAAGTGTCTCAGATCTTTCCTTCTTTCTTTCTATTTCTGTGGACATTTCTGCTTCACCAACTCCCCTTTGGTGAGATTTTTCAGATTTTTGTTTTCCTCAGCTCTCCTTCTTAATCCTTCTAAAAAAGCCAGTGTTAGGAGTTTTCTAGAGCCCACACTATGCTCCTTAAAAGAGCTTTGGTTTTCATTGGCTAACAACTTCTGTGTGGTGTATTTTTCTCTTTTTTAAATCTATTTGTTGTGCATATCTTAGACTTCAAAGAAATAAAATTTTGAGATCTGGCTTTCTTCTGCCATATGAAATTGGTAGATTGTATACATTGGTTTTATTAAATGATCAGTGAAGATCACATTTACAAAACTCTTTTTTAGCTACCTTTTTTCATTTTAAGGTGAAGGATTTGCAATTGGAATAACTAGCCACAAGGGGGTGTGCTTGTTTTGACTTAAATTTCCTTGAATAAATTAACAAATACAGTAAATATAGTTTATGCTGGGTTTTGTTTTTATTTACAATGACCAATGAATAAAATAACAACAAGGATGAGATATTTTTAAATTACCTCATTCAATTATAAAACTGATTCAACAATATTTTGTACATTTACAAGTGCAAGGCACTCCACCGGGCTGTTTATTAGTAGCATGCTATACTCTATGTCTTTACAAGTCATTTTTATAGAAAGGTGCTTGAAATTATGGGTGATCTGTTAAAATGAGTAATTCCAGATGGATTTATGTAGCACTATTCTTTAAAAAAATAACTATTGCATCACCTATATTTTAATGAGAAGTTTACCACCAAATATACCTTAAAGACATTAGTCCAGCGTCTACAGATCTCACACCACAAAGTCAAGACTTCTTCAGACAGAGATATGCTCACTATTTAAAAATTCTGCTACAATTTAAAATAAAAGGGCTCACGTGGACTGAGATTTGAAAACCTATTTCCTATATTTTTTAACACAGCGTATTATTATAAGATTCAAATTTCTTAAGCAAAGTAACTGACATTAAGTAGCATTTCAGAAAGAGTTCCTGATAATGGGCTGCTGGATACCTAGGACTGACTAGATGCTATTTAGTAGCCAAAAATGAGGCAGAAAATATTTGGACAGACATGGAAATAGGGTATGTTTAAAAATTTTGGTAAGATAATATAAAATATTTAGATTTTAAACATCTGTGTAAATGAATGGATAGGCTGTATTTTAGATAAGTTTAGGCACAGTGCAATTAGAGGCTAAACTGTAACATGAAAACACAGAACTAATGGTGGCAAGTATTTAATTATATTATTTTAATTGTGTATGAAAAAACCAAAACAAAAAAATGTGATCTACTTGTGAAACGACTGACAGACAATCTAACAATGAACTTTGATTCTGCCAGGTATTTCTGGGAGAAAATTATTTTTCAGAAAAAGGAATGAATATTTTTGATAATTTGTTACAATAAGCAAAATTATCTGGGGTCTTGTTCTGTCACCCCAGGCTGGAATACGATGGCATAATCATACCTCACTGCAGCCTCAAATTCTTGGACTCAAGTGATCCTCCTGCTTCAACTTCCTGAGTAGCTAGGACTATAGGAACACACCACCAGGCCCAATTTTTAAATATATTTTTAGAGATGCTGGGCGGGGGTGAGGTGGGGGGGCGGCGGGCGGAGGTGCTTACTATGTTACTCAGGCTGGTCTTGAACTCCTGGCCTCAAATATTCCTCCATACCTCAACTTCCCGGAGTGCTGGGATCACCGACATGAGGACATGAGCTATCACACCTGGCCTTTTCTGATCTTTTAACAGAGCCTTCTGTGAAGGCCTGAGATGTTCCTATATGTCTCATCTCACAGAATCTCATCTTTTTTCAATCTGAAAATAAAAGGGAAGTGTTTTTGCCTTGACTTACTTTTCATTTTAACCAAATGGGGTTCCTTATGCTAAAAATAACTGGAAAAATGATGGTTACAACTATGTTTGTATCATAAATTTCAGCTTAAGTGAAATGCACATATTGTTCTTAAAGTTTTGTTGGTTCCTAAAATGATTTACTATATTCCATTCTGAACATTCACTGATTTAATTAATAAACTCACAATAAAAAGAAAATCAAAGTCTTTGGAATAAGCTGGTTTTTTTCTGGTATTAGTTTTTCTTGACTACCCACAAATTATAGGTAGGGCTACATTTTTTAAAAAAGAATTGTTTCATATCTACCGTGTAATAAGTAAAAGACACAAACAGAAATTTCACAGAAAAGTACATATAGGTAATAAAAACACAAAATGATTCATCTCACTAATAATTAGAAAATGCAAATCAAAACAAAGCAGTATTATTAACCTATTAGTCAGATAAATATTTTATTTTTTAGCTAAATTTTTTCATTTATCAACAACAAAATAACTGAAGTGAAACTGAAAATTATAAATTATTAGATTTATAATTACTATTTCATAAAAATAATTGCTCCTGAAAGATTGCTTGAAAGTAAAGAAACAAGATTATGAAAAATATTGAGAAACTTGAATTAATATTTTGTAACTACATGTTCCAATTGTGGACAATTATTATTTAATAGACTAATGTCATTTACATTTTATTCTATAACCATAATCCCACAATTGATGTCTTTGTTTTGTTTGAATGGATTAAAATCTACTGCCAGTGTTTTTTCTCTAGATTTTTGTTTGTACCATTAATGTCTTTATTACTGAGTTAATTATACTGATTACTGTCTTGACTGAGTGGATTTTTTTGCCCAAGAAGAATTTTTAAAGAAGAGTTCATGGGAATCTCATTTTTTCAGTTTTTGCAGGTTTAGGAATATCACGCTCTGGCCTTTAGAAACATCGCTTTGGCTCTAGGTAACATTTTGAGTCATGATTTTGTTCTCAGTCTTGTTTAGATACTGTACATCACCATCTTCTGGCCTCAGATGCCACGTAGGCATCTAAAGCCACTGTCATCATTCCCTTGTTTTTATGCCTAGATGTGAATATAATTTTTCATCCTTGATGTTTAGCAGCTTTACCAGAATATATGTTGGTGTTATTCAGTTCTTGCCATTTTTTCCTGCCAAGGGCTTCTACCTGGTATCTCCAGCTTAACTTCTCATCATGTCTCTGCAGAGGGCACGTCCACCTTGCCAACTATTTGTCCTGTGAACTCACTATGCTGCTTTATATCCCTGTGGCTTGGTACAGGCAAGAGAAACTCCCTCTCCTCCTACCCCCACTCTGTCATTTGCTGTTCCTGTTCTAGCAGATTTAGCTCACGTGTTTCCTTGGTGAGAGTTCCTGGAGCACACTCCTCAGGTGACCTACCCACTTTTCCCTTTCATCCATGAAATGTAACATACATCCCCAGTATTACACTTAGTACAGGGAGTTACCATTAATGTTAGCTCCAAGGGGTGCCTCACATATCCACGTAACTGCGCAAGCAATTTAAAGCCAATTGTTCTTGTTGGTGAGAAGCCGGGCATATTGGATGGGTAGTATGCGGACAAATTACTGAGCAGCTAGTAAACAGGAAAAGTGTCAATCTGATAGAGATCGAATGTTCTGCTAAGGCGATGTTGTAAGTTTTCAAGGAACGCTAATCATATACCGGATGGCGGGGTCGATAAAAGTGTCAAAGAGAAGCCTAAATTAGGTGAGCAAGTTATTAGCTACGTCTCTGTAACGTAGGTGAAGTTTCAGGGGAGTCCGGTGTCTGCTCTCCAGCACCCCGACCTTCCTCCTGGAGTGAGGAGCATGTATGGTCAGCTTTTTTTCCATTTCCACATTTATTGCTCACTCTCGCCACCACGACCCAACTGCGGGTGAAAACTAATCTTTTAGTGGAGTTGTCCAGAGTGGAAACAGCCGGAGCTGGGCTAGGGGTGGGGATGGGGGTGGGGGTGGGGGCGTAGGGGTCGGTGTGTGACAGCCGCACCGAGCTGGTCGTGCGCATGCTCCGTGCGGGCGCAGGACGCGGTGGAGCGCCGTCAGGTTGCGCCTGCGCTCTGGGTCGGCCCGGAGCCTCGGCCTCCGCAGTGGTAATTCGGTCGAGAGGCCGCGGGCGCGATGGTGCCCCACTGCCAGGTAAGGGATGCGGGTGCGGGTGCGGGTGCGGGACCCTCCCGGACGTGATTGCCCCGCCCCTTCCCCCAGGGACCCGGCCCTGGCCGTCAGACCGTCCCCTCGACCTCCAACACGCACATACCTGGCGGTGCCTTTGGTTCGGGCCTGCCGCTGCAGCCACGGCGGCCCCCACCTGGTTTCCGGGCTTTGCTCCGGCCACCTCGACAAAAATCTAGTCTACTCGGTGAATTTTTGGATTCTGGGTCACGGCATCAAGGACAGGCTCGTTTCTGAAGGCGCCTTCACCTTTTCTGGGCCCCCTTTTTCGGATTATTTGTTTTGACGTAGATAAATTTTTAATCTAAAAAGAAATGTACCTAATTAAGCTTTTTTATGAAGAAGTGTGCCTCACCTATGGATTTACGAACCCTTGATTATTTGCAAACCTGTGATTATTTCGTAGAGAATAATTTGTACTGAGTGGCAGACAGGCTGTCTTAGTGGGATCTCTTAGATTCCAACAAACCATGATCCTTGGGAAAAACAAAAAAAACGAAAAAAAGGGATCCCTTAGATATCACGCTGATGGCACAGGTTTGTCCTAGGAAATACCCGTTTATCCAGTATTTCAAACCCACTTGTCAGGTTTTGTATGTTAAATAACTAAACCCACAGCTGCTGGGTCCAGTGTAATGTAGACTAGAATCAAAGGTCATTTGACGACTGTGAAAGACAAGTCTTTTGCGGATTTGGTCATTTATTTTATTTGTGTAATTCATCTCTTGACTCAGACATTTGTTCACTGCTTAAGTGTTTATAAAAGGTGCTATAATTTTATGTCAGTTAAAGACAGGCTTACGATGTTTTCTGAGAAGATAAATACTTAGGATTTTAATTATAGCATATTTAAGTTTCTAAAACTAAAAGCATGTAGAAATTTGTCTGAATTGTGCTTAAAACATAACAGTTTTTCAAAATTTGAACTTGTAGATATACTGAAAAATTTTTATGGACAATTTAATTTTCTCTAACTTACAAAATTTGTTTTTAATTAAAGTAATACATTTGGAAAATGAGTTAACCTTGTAACTTCTCAGCCTGGACAGTCAGAAAAGGACCATGAATTATTATTAAAAGCATTTTTTTTCCTTTCAGGTTGAAGTATTGTATTTTGCAAAAAGTGCTGAAATAACAGGAGTTCATTCAGAGACCATTTTTGTGCCACAAGAAATAAAAGCACTGCAGCTGTGGAAAGAGATAGAAAATCGACATCGTGGGTAATTAAAATTTTGTAGGATGCATATGATTAACACTTTGTAATATTTTAAAAATATGTAGATGTTAAAAGTAAAAGGGCTAATAGTTATTTCCATGCTTAATGTCAAAAGGGCCATTAGTTGTATTTTTCTGGAACTACTTCTGAAAACTTAAAACTCTCATATTTAGAAATGCACAATTTCTTAAGGAAAGTTAAAGATATTTTACTGAAAAAAACACAGTGAGCTGGGATACTCCCAGAGGAACATGACTGTATGTTCTTTCATAATTTACAAAATACTAAAAATGTATATTCTGCATTTTTATAACATTAAATGAAATTGTTACAAATTCTGTTAAAAATGTGTGCTTTAGCTGGGCACAGTGGCATAGGCCTGTAATCCCAGCTTCTCAGGAGGCTGAAGTGGGAGGATCACTTGAACCTAGGAGTTAAAGACCAACCTTGGCAACATAGTAAGACCCCATCTCAAAAAATATCTGTGCTTTAACTTCTTTGTCCTGCCCCTCTCTTTAGAGAACTCAGAATAAAAATTTCTAAGATTAAAAGCAAAATGAGCTACAACAAATCCTGGATGCTGCTGAGTTTTTGCTATATTTGATTTTTTTTCTTCTGATTTTGAAAAATGTATAGCTTTAGTGTTGTCATTCGTACCTCAGCCTTTTTAGAACAAGTTATAAAAGTGGCTTATTCCATGATGTTCTAAGAATATTAACGCCGTCACTTAAGTCTATATAGATGTTTAACCTGGAAGTCCTAGTGCCATATAAACGATAACTCCACAGTGCATGTTTAAAAGGAAACTATCTTATGAATTGCTCTCACAGTGGCTTCGTAACTAATGAAACATGGTGGAGCCTCTGTTCTTTACTTTGCAACTTTTACCTGCAGGGAGATACCTGGTCTTGTGGGAAACTTCCTAGCTATACTTAGTATGCTTGTGCCTGTAGACAGAAGGCCCCTGGAAAGGCCATGTACTGATTAGGAAATTTTTCTTTTCTTTTGATCTGATTTGAATGTTGCCTCCAGTCTAGTGGGTTTTTGGTTTGTTTGTTTAATTTTCTAAGACACACAGCATCTAATAAGGAGTTGTTAGCAGTTTAATATGTTCTTTGCAATGAATAAGTATGTTTTTCAGTGGATATGTCATTTCTCCACAGAATATGAGTTAATTTAATTAGTAAATTTTGCAGGTGATACTTTATACAGTATTTTTGTTTTTTAAGAGGTAGATAGGGTCTCACTGTGTTGCCCAGGCTAGAGTACAGTGACGCGATCATAGCTCACTATAATCTTGTACTACTGGGCTCAAGCGATTCTCCCACCTCAGCCTTCAGAGTAGCTAGTACTGTGGGCATGCACCAGCATAGGCAGCTAATTTTTAAAATTTTTTTGTAGAGATGGGTCCCCTCTGTTGCCCAGGCTGATCTCAAACTCCTAGCCTCAAGTGACCTTCCCACCTCTGCCTCCCAAAGTGCTGGGATTGTAAGCGTGAACCACCATGCCTGCCTTATAGAGTAATATTTATATAATATCTTTAATTGCAGCTGAAGAGATTTGAGGTCTGTGACAGCATTGACACTTCTAATCATACTTTTTCCCCTTCAGATTGGCTGATATTAGAAATCAGGTGATATTTGCTGTTCGTCAAGAATATGTCGAACTCGGAGATCAGCTCCTCTTGCTTCAACCAGGAGACGAAATTGCCATTATCCCCCCCATTAGTGGAGGGTAGTGCTTTTGAACCATCCAGGTACGTGAGATTTGTTTTTCTTAACCAGTGTTGTACAGAAGGGCCATACAGATGGTAACTTGTATGTGGGCTGCTTAATTTGTTTGTATAGTCTTTGCAAGTGTGTCTGGTCAAGCAGTTGTTGATGCAGCAACTCTTTACTGGTGCAAACAGACTTGTGAATACCTACCTACCTTCTCTGCAGCAACTCTATTGTAAGCAGTTTAATTTTAATATCAGTTTCATGTGTTTATTCTGTTCATTTACCATGGCTTATTGAGATCTTATTATGTGTCAGGCACAGTACCAGACAGTGGAGTGTTAATATCCATATTTTTCATGTGGGAAAACGAATTCAGAGGAGCTAAAAAACTTGCCTTTGATCACATAGCTAATAAGTGGCAGAGCCAACATTTGAAGTCATTATTGGACTCTCTGTTTACTTTTTTGCAAATGTGCTCTCTGATAGTACATTTTAGCTCTCCGGGGCACAGAGAAATGTAGAAAAATTGCAAAACTAGATAGTCAAAAGATCACTTTGCCTGAAAAGAAAGCTAACCATTGTTCAGGTATAAAGGAACAGCTTTATTATTGTAGCTATGTTGCAGTGGCTCTAAGACCTACACCATCTTTTTTTCTTTCTAAGCAACTTAGTCCATATTTGACTAGGATAATGTATAAGAACATTCTTCAGTCTAGTCTAGAAAGAGCACACTTAAGTACAGACAGATTGAATGAGGCTTAATTTAGTCAACTGAAGAATAAATAATGTAGAAATTAATAGTCATCCTGATTTAAAAAAAAAAAAAAACACTTGGTAAGTCAGAAATGACAGACTTTTTGATAGGATTTTTATCCAAAATCAAGGATAGATATCATGCTGAATGGCAAACACTTAGTTCCATTAAAGAAAGGAATAAGCCAAGGATGTTTGTTTATTTCTTTCACCCATTTTTCCCCCTACCCTCCTGGAGAGCAGTGCCACAAAAAAATGAAGTATAGATCTGTAAAGCAGATTGCCCTTCAGAAAACTATGGGCTGCCATAAAAAGGGTGTCTGTGTTTGTGATGATTACAGCTGTTCTTTGGAAAGATTGGAAAGATTACTTAAAAACATTGTGTGTTGTTTGAGTATATTTGGCAGGATTGGTATTATGTAATTTTAGAACTTGCCAGCTGGGTTTTAGTAGTCCTGTAAAACCAGAAGTTGTGGGAACTCAGTGGTTTGTAGCTCATAGACCACATTTGGGTTGCCTATGTCTTATTGCAAGAAAAAGAGGTAGAAGAAGCTCAGGTGGCTGAACATCAGGTGATAAATCTGGAATCCAGTGGTATATGAATAATTATGCTTTTCTTTTCAGTAGTTGGAAGGAGATAGGGAAAGAACATTGGATTTATTAAGATTCCTTGGTTGGAATTTCAGCACCTTGAATGAGTCCTTAACGTCTCTGAACCTTCTTTTTCTTGTCTTTCAGTTCAGATAAAACCTCAAAGAATTTATAATTATGCTTCTCATAGCTTGCAAGGTCCTGCCTATCTGTCCACCCTCAGTCTGTCCTGTTCTGTCCCTTGTTGGTAGGTTCTGGAGCATGTCCTGCTCTTACTTGCCCCAGAGCCTCAGAACGTGCCACACACTCACTCTTCCTGGGATCCCTATTTCTTTACATGGTTGCCTTCTTTCAGGTCTCAGTTTCTGACATTAACCCCTGAGAGAGACCTGAAATAGTCTCTTCCCCAGCCCCCATAAACTAAGTCAATACTTGTTTATTTCCATAACTTATCCCTGTTCGTAATTCTTATTTATTGCTTTGGTTCTCTCATTTGAATACAAGAACCTTGAGGAAAGGAGCCTGTGCTTTTGTTCCCTGGTCAATATCTGGTGCCTGGCCTTAGTCTCTGGAACTTAGTGAGTGTGTAATAATGGCCCTTAAGTGAGTATATAATAGTTGATGAATTAAATGAGAAATGCATGGCAAAGGGCTTTGCACAACACCCAGTAAATAGGTATGGAGTTCATTCCCTTATTTCCTCAGTTTCTTAACTGGGGTTATGCCAGGTCATAAAAGGAACCCGTAGAATCACCATAACTTCTGCTCTCCCCCTTTCGTTTATGGATAAAGGAAAAGAAAGTTCTAGGTGTGGTGCTTGGTAACATAGCAGTTAGAGGTGGTGGGCATGTAGATGAAGGTGGCAATATCTCAGTTGTACCATGATGGGAGATATTAGTAGTAATTACAGAATTCGGAATACATTGTCATATGAGATAGATTACACTTTAGTGATCATATTAATGGTGAATTCCTTTTTTATAGTATGCCTGATTCATTAGGGATATTTATAAATATGTTGAGTTTTGCTAACATTTTACACTTATCTTTATCATTCAGGTCAAATCATGCCTCCTAACACATCTAATTGTGGGGGGTATATGGGAGGAGAAAAGAAACTTTTTATCTGAGGAATGTGAGCCTGTTTAAATTATCAGGCCCAGAGAGATACTGGAATGAACAGCAGCCATAAGATGCTATACACTGGATATCACAACTCGTCCCCTATAGTTCAACAATGTATAGCCAGTCAGTGTCATCTCTGAACCAATGGGAATTTCTGTCAAACAACTTTGTATCGGCCCCCTCCTTGTTCTCTTTCCCTTTAAAAACTTGCTTGTACCAAAGGCAACTTAGAAACGTCCCAGGCAGCTGTCCTCCTTTTGGCTTAGGTAAACTCCTCGTGGTTTGTGCCTCAGCCTCTTCCTTTTAGGTCCACATAACAGAAAAGATATAAATTGAAACAGCCTGTAAGTTGAATGTTTTGCCCCTGGTACTAGAGTTAAGGTTTATTAACATATTATTTCTAGGAGAGAGATGGATGAAGTTGAAGAGAAACCGAAAGAGATAATAAAATTCACTGCCAAGAAACTTTCAGTAGATGAAGTCTCACAGTTGGTAATTTCTCCACTCTGTGGTGCAGTATCCTTGTTTGTAGGTGAGTTAAAATTTTCACAGCATCTATTGATTGCACAAGATAGTAGAAATTAGCAAGTGCTTCCCATGTTCAGTGTTAACAGAGGATTTTTAGATACGAGGGATAAACCAAGATTACTTATGGTGGTAGGTGGAAAATTTTTTTACTTCTTATTTGTTTTGGTAGATTTGAATTAACCCATATTAAATTACAAGGCATCTTTAAAAAGTAGGATAAAGGCCATTGTTAGGAGAGAGAATTTTATATTTTCCAAATACTGAGGGAAAAGTGTACTTAAAAATAATCCTGACACATAAATATTTTCCTTTTGTATATCAAATGCTGTTTGAAAAGGAATATATGGCCTGGTTTGTCATATGAGTGTTTTAAGTAAGCTTACTTAATCATTGTTATTTTATTTCCATATTATTTTTATGATAATTATCTTTTGTTTTCCTAGTAAGGTTTGTTTTTAGAAATTTCAAAGTAATTTTTAGACAAATTGGTATGCTACTTGTTCACTATTCAAAAATAATCCTTTTTAATTCTATTGTGCTATTTCTATTTTAGGGAAAAACTTTAATTGTTTTCTTTCTTTTTTTTAGGGACTACAAGAAATAACTTCGAAGGGAAAAAAGTCATTAGCTTAGAATACGAAGCTTATCTACCCATGGCAGAAAATGAAGTCAGAAAGATTTGTAGTGAAATCAGGCAGAAATGGCCAGTGAAACACATAGCAGTGTGCCACAGACTTGGGTATGCTTTCCTTTATCAGTTTAAAAACTAAATATGTTGTTGTCTATCTGTGTACTAATTCTGACTCTTGAATCTTTCTTAGGAATTCTATTTTCCCACAAGAGGAAGAGTTGGAGGACGTAGGGACTGCTCTTAGTACCTTTAGTGACTGCCTGTTGGTTGTAACGCTGGGAGAGCACTTGTTGCCCCTAGTGCTGTAACAGTGCATTCGTGCCTGGGCTTTCAGGCCCTGGACCTTAGTGTGGACTAAAGGCCTTGAGACCTTTTTGAGAGTGTTTTGTGGTCTAGTCTCTGTTCGTATGACAATCGCTTATAGATTCTTTTTGATGTAAATGCCTTTGAAAGTCATTAAAGTAGTTTGCCTTTTTGTACCACTAGAAAGAGAAGAGTTCTTGGCTTTGAAAAGAAGCCAGCAGTTGAGCCTATGTGTATCATATTTTATGAGTTACTATTTTGTTAATAATTATAATTTTATTAATAATAGTTTTGCTAGTGATTAATGTTATCAGTCCTAATATTTATTGATTTTTTAAAAATTCTGTGTTATACTTGTCAGGTGGTAACTTTGTATCTCTGGGCATTACTTGGCACTGTGCCTTGTGTGTTTGAGTCAGATGTGTGCTGATTCAATGAAAGGACCTTTTCTTCTTAGTGCCCATCAAACAGGTTTAGTGGATAGATACTGACAATTTGGCCACAACATCAGCTTCAGCATCTCCTCTGCTGAATGCTACTGGAATGAATTACTGTTTTCTAACTAAACTGAATGTTTAAGTAAAATAGAACTACAGTGTAATTACAAGAATGCATAACTGGATATTTTTTTCTATATGTCTAGTAGATTCTTTAATACCTAGATTCAGAGGTGATGGTAAATGTTTTCCCTCATCTCATTAAAGCTTGGTTCCAGTGTCAGAAGCAAGCATAATCATTGCTGTGTCCTCAGCCCATAGGGCTGCATCCCTTGAAGCTGTGAGTTATGCCATTGATAATTTAAAAGCCAAGGTGCCCATATGGAAAAAGGTGAGTTAAGAAAAATATCTCATTTTGCCACGTGGACCTGATGTTACTCAGGAATTCTTAGATTAAAGGGTGAGGAATAAGAGTGCATACAGTATTTGTATTTATGTGCCTTCTCTGACTATAGATTCTTATTTTATCTGTGTAAAAAAGCATTTATGTAATACCTCCTTTCCATTTTGTTAAGCATGAAAAATACATGCTCCAGAGAATGCATGGCACAGAGTAGGTCTCAGTAAGTGGTATCAGTTAGAATTCCTAGGCTGTACTATTCCTGTAGTTCATATGTGAAGTCATTTCCCTTGAATTAGAATTCCCTTGATTAGAGGGTCTTTCTTTTGGAAAGTGGGAAAAATGCCTAGCTATTTAGGCAATGGCTAAAGTAGAAATTTCTCAAGGTAAAAGAGCCTTTTTCCTAGAACTGCTTCTTTTTAGGAGAAAAAAAGGTAAGATATCACCATCTCTGAGAAAATGCATAGCAGGTGGATTTAAAAACATCAGTAGGAAATTCCACCTTGTTTTCTGTCAATAAGTCAAACCAGTCAATAAGAGGAAGCAATTCTCTGGCTAAATAGAGGATTCTGAAGGGATGAAAAGGCCCAACTCCCTAACTTCTCCCCTGGTGTAGTAACACTAACCGTGGGATTGTTGCATGCTTGCACATGTGTAACTACACTTCAGCGTCTAGAATTGTCCACAGCATTGTGGCTGACAGCAAAGCTGAGGAATTAATGAACAGCTCAGTAGATCAGAAGACTGGAGCAGAGGGCCAGGGCTTTTAAAGGGTGAGTCTCCTCTCCTTCACAGGAGCCTCAGTCAGTGTTAGAGATAAGCAAGCTGGACTCTGAACCAGAGCCTTGGTAATTTCGCGACCATATTTTCTGAATAAAACCTGAAACCAATTGTTAACAAGGGAATACTTTGGGATAGAGGATAGAATATGTGAAAGGGAACTAGGTGAAGCTCAGATATATGGTTGCTTAGCAACGAACAAAGCTGCTACAATTTTGATAGAATATGAAGCAGGCCTTGGCCTTGGAAGAGGGAGAAGTAGAAAAGAACATTCCAAGATGAGCTTCAAGCCGGGGCAGGAATAGCTTTCTTTACCAGAGAGGAAAGAATGGATATTAAGCCAACAGAAAGTAGACGAGGGGGAGCCCCAGAAAATAAGGGTTAGGGATAAGAGTTGGGCATATTCTTCTTGTCCTTTGAGGACTAGCTGGGCTATTTGCTTTTCTCTGTTTGTGGAGATTTGGGGGAAGTGTAGGTTTCAGAGGACAGTTGAATTTGGATTCTTCTCTCTGCAGAAATGGAATCTGACTAGAGAGTGAGGAAAGTGATAGGTTCTTCTTCCCTGCTTTCCACAAATTATCTAAATTCTAGTCTGGTTCTAGTCCTAGCCTGTGCTAGGGAAGTGGGTGGCGGGCAGGTAGGGCTCATACTTCACACAACAGCTCGCACCAGAGTACAGCTCACACCTGTGTAAGAACTTTTGCAGGTGATCACTTAACTTGACCGCTAATGGAAATAACCCACCTGTCTTTAGAAAAGCATATTGAGAAACGTTTAAACTAAAGACCTTCCGCCTTTCCTTATATAACCTTGCCCATGTTGTCTCTTGTCATGGCTCAAAATGGAATTAATTGTTTATTCCCTTCTGTTGTTGCACCTTGTCTCGTTATAGCTTCTTGTCTGTCATTTCTGCAACTGGATTGAGAGTCCTTAAGTGTAGGGAACATGTCTATTCATTTTTCTATTCTGAGAGCCGTATACAGTCCATATTTGTTGGATTGTTAAAAGAGGAGCCGATTGAAATAGACGTTGTTGACTAAAGAAAAAACTAATAATTGTAATAAAGAATTAATGTTAGTTTTTTCAGATGTCTACTGAGGACTATAGGCCGGGCCTCCGGCCCAGGAGCAGTTCTGTCAGACTGCTTGAGAGCAGTGTTTCAAACCACTGCTTATATACAGGTGATGGGGGTTCAGTACGAGTAAAATCACATTAAGCTTGCTCAGAAGTTGTATTAAAGCAGAATCACATCAAGGTTTGTGTGTAAGGGCACCTCTGGTTATAGATTACAGAAGTATACTCACTGACTCCATCTAATGTTTTCTTAAGGAAAGGCAAGGACTAGGGTCGTTTGTCTTTTAAGGAATATGCTGAGTCAAGACGAGATGCAGGGGGCTGTGTGCTCTGTCCTGTTTTGTCTCAAAGTCATTATTGCGCAGAGAGTTATATGTCTTCACAGGGTCAGGGGCCTTGTGAAATGACTCAATGAGCAGAAATGAGCAAACTTGGCTTCTTTTGTTTGCTACTCTGTTTCACAATGTAATATTCATTTGTCTGAGTTATTCAAATGTATTTTATTTTCATTTATTAACATGATCTATTTTGATTACCTGATAATGGTTTTGTTTTTTTAGGAAATGTATGAAGAGTCATCATCTTGGAAAAGAAACAAAGAGTGCTTTTGGGCGACCAACGATTAACCACTTACGTATTTACAGTACTAAACCTTAAATTTATTGAACTTTTATTATTGATCACATTTTTATTTTTCTTCTCCACAAATTAAGCTAGTTTTCTGAAGTACAGTCTCTTATGTTATACCAGTGGGACAAAATGGAAAACAAAAAAAGCAAAATAAATGGATATGTAGAATGAGTGGTTATTATGGAAGTAGAGATAGAGGAAGGACTTTAGGGAAGAAATGGGACAATTTAAATGTGAGGAAAGATGTCTTTGGTAGACATATCCTTCCATGACTTAATTTCTGCTTGTAACTCAACTCATATTGAGGTATGGACCCTTCTCGTTGACTTTAACTGTCTTAGAAAGAGCCTTCCCCACCCCGGCCCCAATCCATTGATAGCATTGTTATCAGTGATGCATTATGGGAATGTTGGCAGAACTGGAAAGTGTAAAAAGTCATTATCAGACAGTCTTGATATTGTAGATTTTCAGAACTTATGTATTCTAAAAAATAAACTAAATAAACTCATGATTTAAAAAGTTTAAAAAGTCTTTTCCTGTATTTTTAAATTCAGTGATAATACCTAAAATATTTCAAGTAGGAAATACGAAGGTTTCCAGTATTTTAGAATCTATAATCTTACTATAAAACTTTTTGTATTTTATTAGTTGTTAATATTGTATCAATATGTAAATCAGCATAAAATTGTAAAACTAACAATGGGGTAGTTCGTAGTTGATGTTTAAAATTTGACCCACAACCATTTAAGGAAATTATATTAATGAAATTAATATAAGGAAACTTATATGGTTGTTTATTAAAGCATTTTCAGATAGTTGTCTTTTTGGTTGCTTATGCAGCATTATGATTAGTGAAGTCATTAAATTTTCTGCAAGATTTTTATACTAAACAATGATCTAATTTTTGATTGGTCAACCTTTATACTATCTTGATAGACTTGAGTGTGTAAGTCAATTATCGGTTTTATTTGAAATTTTTTTCCATCTTTTTTGAGGTATACTTGACAAAAATTGTATATACTTAGGGTGTACAATGTAGTATTTTAATATACATTATGAATTGATTATCATAATTCAGCTAATTAACATATCCATTACCTCACATAGTACTTTTTTTAATGTGTGATGAGAATACCTCAGATAGACTCTCTTTACAAATTTCAAGTATACACAGACAGGTCTTAAAATAAAATATCGGCATAATTTGAGCAGTTGGCATCATCACAAAATTTGCATTATGGGTATTAAGAACAAAAACTGTACTTTTAGACACTTAAATTGAATGGTTTTATTTTGTTTCTGTGACAAATAAGAAATCTAGTGATTATATCTGTTACATTTAGGAAAACAGTTTTTACCTAGGGAACTCATTTAACACATTTAGTGAATGCCGTTCTGTGCCAGGCACTCACCCAGTGATGCGTGTCTACCAGTCTTGAATACCATGGGGAAGACTGCATCCCGCCTCTGGCTGGGACCTACAGGACCGCCACATTGACTTTAGGAATCTCACGAGTACTTGGTGCCTATTCCTTGGCCCATCCAGAGAGATTGGGCCAGAAAGATATTGGGAAGGCAGACTGAGTTGGGCTTGCCTGTCTGGTCTCAGCCTTACCCTCGCAATTCATTGCCACCCTCTGCCTTCCACCAAATGCCCTGGAGAAGGGGCTGGGTGTTGGACAGTAAGTTGGATCTTGTATCTGAAAGCACAGTATCATGGGGTTACTGGGCCACTGCAGACATTTCTAGGATTTTGCACACGTTGTTAGTGTGATATGTTATATGTAATGTTAATATGAGATATGTGGATTTCAAGATTTTTCCACTCAAATATTTCTTTAGAAGGTCTTTATTGAGGCTAATTGTGTTTTTAAAAAACAGAACATTCTTTAAACACATTTTTGAAGAATCATGCCTTCATTAAATAGGCTTTATTCTAAGTTTGGAACTGAGACTGTTATGTTTTTAAAGTTTTCATACAAAGGTTAAGGAGTTAATCTGAGGCATGCAGGAACTGGGATGGAATGTCCTTGAAAGTTTTTGTGCATTGCAGTCAACTTAGATAGGGTCTTCACTGATCCTCCCTTTCGTAGGAGTAAGTGGCAGAGTTAACTGGTGGTTGAGATATTAAGGGGCCAGCATCACTCTGACATGTAGCCTTTCTATCTCTGTAACTTGGCTGCTCAAATAATTAGAAGAGTAGGCCCCCCCCCCAAAAAAAATCAGCCTTTAAGCGGATTGCCTGCAAGGTTTCAAGGCCACTTTGAAGTTGTGACTTTGTGTGATTGCTAGATAAGTTCACTCAAGAAGTAGGAAATTAAAACTTCAAGTATTTGAACATGTGGCAAAATGAAAAAAGAATTTCATCATCTTTGGATGAAAGTAACAGCAGATGGTCAGTGAGTGAACTGTGGATATTTTCATCCTTTGGGTATGTTTAGAGTCAATATATTTTCAATATTTTTTGAGAAATTGTGATTAAGAAGCTAGTAGTTTGAGGATTGGTCTCAGATCCCCAAATGAACCTACTGGATAATTAGAAAATGGATTCCTGAATGTATCTTGAATCCAGTCACTTCTTCCTTACTCCACTGCCACTTCCATAGTCCAAGCCTCCAATCCAATGCTCTTAGACTTTTGCCGTGGCCTGTGGACCACCCCTCTGTTGGCACTCTTCCCCCTCCTGCTAGATCATTCGTCACACTACTCAGAACCCTCTGATAGCTCATCATACCCTAGGACCTCAAAGTCCTCACCATGGCCTGCAGTCCTACACAGGGGCCCCTGCCTGCCCTCACCTCCTGTCTTGCTCCAGGTGTTCCCATAGTCTGCTTCTTCATTTTAGTCTCTGATTAAATGTTACCTCCTTCGAGAGCCTTCTCTGACTACCTATTTAAAACTGGAGTCCTCTCCCCTTCCTCTGCTTTGTATTTTGTTATGGTACTTGATGTACTATATCTAGTAGTTTATCACCATCGCTAGACTATAAACTTCATGACATCAGGGACTTTGACTTTGTCACTACGATGCTTAACTAATACATGAGTTTACTGTATGCACTCATATTTGTTGAATGAATACCACTGCTATTGGTGTTAAATAGTGTGCCCTACATTAAACTTGACACGTGTAGTTGTAATGCTTACAGGTGTGAAATGTATCTGGCTAAATGAATGCATGGGTCAGCCCAACTTTTCTCTTTCCCTTCCTTCCCCACTCCCATCCTATGACATCTTACGTAGTTACTGAGCATCTATCTAGTATTAAGATGGCAATGATTTGTGTGATGTAGTTAGGTGGATCATCCAGCAGAGGGGGGTAGAGGCAGGGCAACATGAGTCTTTGATTTTATTTGGAATAAAACCCAAAAGTTCAGCTTAGTAGCCATTTTCTTTAAAGGCAGGTTGGAGTGGTCCATAAATGAAAATTAGGCCCTGTTTTTGTGTAAGATGATGCCCAACTTTTAATTGGCATCTTGATTTAAAATATTAAAGAGTTATGATAGGATGAGGAAGGAGTTTTTTTAACAGGTGCTGTAGAATAAATAAAAGGAATTACTTTTTAAAAAGTGAGTAAATGTAAAACTATTTTCCACTTAACAGTATGGGGCAAAGTGGTAGCTTTAATACAGGTCTTTAGCAGCATTTCCTAACCTGCTCTGTGGAAAACAAACAAACAAACAAACAACTAAGGCTCCTGTTCTTGAACATTTTGTTTTATTTTTTAAGAAATGGAGTCCTGTTGCCCAGGCTGGCCTTAAACTCTTGGGCTCAAATGATCTTCCTGCTTCATCCTCGTGAGTAGCTGGGAGTACTGGCCCCTAGCACCGTGCCCAGCTCTCCCACATTGTATTTTAATGTGAGATACAAACCAAACACACTTACTGGTAGCTGTGCTGCAATAAGCTGCCCTTATGAGATGGTCCACTATTGGGATGGGCAGGGTGGCATGAGAGAGCACCTGATAAATGAGTGGGAGCCATCTGTGCATCTGTATAAATGGCAGCACTTACACACTTTCCAGCCATCCTTTGCATTAATCTGCCATCTGTACAGTGATGGCAGTCTGTGAGCCCGATGTGTACCTTATTTTATAATTTCAGTGTATGCATTTCAGCATATCTAATCTTTAAATAAAAATATTTAAATCCTCATTCTTACTACTAAAATTAAAAAAAACCAACTGTGCAGATGACGATGCTTTTGTATGTTGCAGGAGTTTGACTGATGTTTTTCCATCTCTATTCCTATCGTACATTTTATTTCAAGAGGTAAGTTGTGCTTTAGAGCAGTGCTTGTCAAATGTTAATGTAATATGAATCACCTGGGGATCTTGTTAAACTTCCAATTTGAATTTAGTAGTTCTGCGTGGCACCTGAGATCTGGGTTTTATAACAGGCTCCTAGGTGTTGCAGCACTGCCTATCCATGGACCACACTTTGAGGAGCAAGGCTTTAGTCTTAAGTCTGTAAACTCTGAAGGCAGTTTAAGGCTCCTGCAAAACATGCTTGAGGTCAATGCTAGAAAGGTAACAGACTGGATACCTACGGCTAGTTACATACTCAGTCTTCTTAGTCTTGAATGTGTTCTGAAGGACCCAAGTACATAAATATAGTAAAATGTGTAAGTTGTAAAAATCAAAACCCAAAGGAAGGTCGGGCGTGGTGGCTCATGCCTGTAATCCTAGCACTCTGGGAGGCCGAGGTGGGAGGATCGCTCAAGGTCAGGTGTTCAAGACCAGCCTGAGCAAGAGTGAGACCCCCTGTCTCTACTAAAAATAGAAAAAAATTAGCTGGACAACTAAAAATATATAGAAAAAAATTAGCCGGGCATGGTGGTGCATGTCTGTAGTCCCGACTACTCGGGAGGCTGAGGCAAAAGGATTGCTTGAGCCCAGGAGTTTGAGGTTGCTGTGAGCTAGGCTGACACCACGGGACTGTAGCTCAGGCAAAGAGCAAGACTGTGTCTCAAAAAAAAAAAAAAAAAAAAAACCAAAAAAAACCCCAAAGGAAAGAATTAGCTTTATTTTCAAAACAATTTTAATGATATTCAATAATGTGGTATGAAAAGAGTGGTATATAATTAAATAAAACTTTTCTGTTTGATTCTCTTACTGTGACATGAGAAAGACAATTTGTGTTAATTTCTACTCCAAATTGATTTTTGTTTCTCAGAAATCAAATGATTTGTGCAACTTGACATACAAACATGCATATATTTATGTTTATAGTTTTAGTGGAGAGAAAAATATAAATACATTTATTTAATCAAAAACAGCAAACATACTTATCACATCTTAAAGACTTACGTATTATATCTGAAAGAAAATATTCAAGACAATTTCTTTAAAAAATATACAATTCTAACAGTTGTGCAATATATACATTTATATTTTGACTTCCTCTGTCAAAATAAATCAGGTACATATGAAACTATATTTACATAATGGCTACATTTTCATTTTTAAAGTTAAAAGAACTAGTTAATATTTTCATTTATTTCAAAATTTACCCATGTGTTTATCTTTCACCTCTAGATGTTTAAATTAATTTTTCAAATTGATTAAAACAGGTATGCCTGAATGTACATGAAGAGCATAGTCCTAGAAACTTGTGTATACAATTGTGTTATGTGCACATTGAAATATTACAGATGGATCTGGGAGCACAGTTTAGGAAATTCTGCTCTTCTGTTTAATGATGTCCTCATGAATGAGATTTTCATATATTGGGTTAAAGCTTATATCAGGATAGCTATATTATAAAATTATACCTCTTTTAATAATTTTTAGTATAATCAATTGCGAGACTGTAATAAATTGCTTTAGTTTTCCTTACTCTTCACAGTTAATAGATAACTTTCACTATTTTACAGAACATTGCCAGCTAGAAAAAATTTCTGTCCAGTTAGGAGTTATTACTTCATTGCTGAAATGAGTGATGCACAATTTTAAATCTCAATGCGGTTTCTTCATCAAGCTACTTTACTACGTTACTATTTTATAATGCTTGTGTGGCAGCCATGCGTGAAGCAACTCAGAATTTTTATCTCATTCTATAGGCCTTGTCTATACACCATTTATGAAATGGAAATTTTAACATGACATCTTTTACAACCTCTACTCTACTTACTTTTAAAGCAAAAGTATAATATGAATAGAAAGACATAACTTTCCTTTAAAAGACTGTTTTGTTCCCCTTAATTTCTTGAATAAATAGTCGCCTTTGCTTAAAAGTGCTTGAGAAGTACTCCTCCCAGGAGGCACTTGACAATGTCTGGAGACATCTTTTGATAGTCACAACTGCAGGGGGAGATGCTACCTGGCTTCTAATAGAGGCCAGCAATGCTGCTAAACATCCTACAAGGCACAGGGCAGTCCTTGATGAGGAAGAATCACCTGGTCCAAAATGACAATAGTGCCCAGGTTGAGAAACCCTTCCCTAGTGTGATAAGTGGTGTGGAGGCAAGTGGCTAATATTTTACTTTACAGTAATCCAGCTACTTCCTGGAAACTGTGTAATCGACGCTGACTACTTAAGGCAAGGCTTAGTCAGAGTTCTCAAGCTCAATGTGTGTATGTGACCTTAGTTACGAACTTATCTAAGCAAGGTGAGGCAGAATAAAATAAAAGGACTGATGTGCTATATTTCTTTGTATAGCACATTGGAAAACTAGTATGTATATATACAGTAGTTACATGGTTTGTTAAATATTCTTTATCAACCTAATGACTAGTTTCTCTGCTCTTTTTAAATAAAATTTTGGTTGGAATGAAACAGTGAATTCACACAGCTGTTAAAAGATTTGAGCTCTGGCACACCTGACTAGAGAATACCATGCTGTTTTTCCTATAAACCCCTGACGTTTTATGGCTAATTGTTTGTTTGTTTGTTTGTTTGTTTTGCTTTGCTTTGTCAAACACAAGGTAAATCATTAAACAGTACATATGGCTCTGGACTGCCCACACGGGCCAGGCCAGGGGGGCAGTCACAGCCATTCATATGCACAGGGCAGATACCTGTTTTCCTCTGATGTCTTTCCCAAGTCAAACTCTTGGAGGATTTTCTATTTGTATTAGAGGAAATCCAGATGATAGCACTTTCAAACTGAAAGCATCACTGCCGAGCTCCAGCCCAGTCATCCCATTTTATAATGAGGATGCCGAGGTTTACGGAGGTTGAGGACTTGTCCTCAAAGCTTTAGCTATGTAGTGTCTGACATAAAATAGTTCCCATTGCCCTTTTCCTCCAAGTCTCTCCTAGAGAATGTGTGTGCTCAAGAGCCGAGAAAAGTAGAAATGGGTGGTGGTTCCTCAGTGTGGTCCATTTACATCATAATGACTGGGGTGCTTGTTAATATGAAGATTACTGGGCTTTATCCCACTCTGACCAAATAAGAATTATAGGATCTACATTTTGAACCAGCTTGCCCAAGTGAACACTCTCTCTTATGGAAGTTTAAGTACTCTGGAAACAAGACAAGCACACACAGTGCACCTGCTAATTTGGTGGTTTCTTTCCAATGCCTTGTGTGTAACTTTCTGTGAAATCCTGAGATGTTTTACTTTACCTTGATTACACTGCCTGAAATTCCAAAATTTAGAAATTCACTCAGGCTTAGTTTTCTTACTTGTTTAGCAATAAGTGAAAATAGCTCCTTGAAGTTAAGGAGTTTATACAGTAATTCACACAGTTTGTGAATTAACACATTGACTGCCACACCAGAAAAAAAAATTTTTTTCCATGAGGCCACGGTGTTTTGTTATGAAAATAGAATATAAACTTCAGAAACAAAATGATCCTTTTTAATTTAATGAAAAATTTGTTATTTTCTATTTTCTGTGCATGAGTTATATGCAACTTTTTTTTTTTCTTAGAATTACCACAGTTATCCAAGTAGAGTTATATGCAACTTGAAAAATAGTTCTCACAGCTCCCAAGGTGAAGAGATGTGTGAGTTACATATGCTTCACGAGGCCCCGGGCTCAAAACGACTGTGAGTTAAATACAACTCATATGGCAGTTGATGATTTTTTCCCTCCTAATACCTGGTGTAGAGCAGCTGTCCCGAGGGAGTGGGAGCTTTGGATGAAGGGTAAAGGAAGGTGGACAACTCTGGACCACTGGAGAGGAAGGCAGGCTTCAGACGGCTTCTATAACATGGGGCTCCAGGAGAAGGGAGAGTGGTTCAGTAAGGGGAAAGGGACATTGCCAAAGAAATTACTCATCTTTCAAAAATTCACTAGGTTCCTGCCAGCTACCTAATCAAGTCCTAAAAGGGAGCTGTTGTGTGCATCCTAAAAGGGAAAGGAAATTTCCTCCTTTTTTTTCCTCTGTCACAGTCTAGGCCTCCAGCAGGCAGGAATTTACCATAAATGTTGTTCTATTATGTGTTTTAAGCAAAGTTTTGTGCCTTGGCCTCTAAACTGCCCCTACCCCAACTTAAATGGAGATTTCCTCAGTAGGAGCTATACTGTAAACTCTGGTCAGTTATTCAAGCACATTTTGACAATTAAAGCAGGATAGGACTCTGAAGAGGCAGCTGTGGGCTGAAAGGAACCAAGCAAATTTTACCTAGTTTATAAATAAAATCATCACTTAAAAGTATCCTCTGTGGCAACTTTGGATGAGCAGCATAAATTGAAAAACAACCTGTGTTTTTTTCCCCTCTTGTTAACATCAATATTCATAATTATATATGTAAGTGGAAGTACTTATATATATATAATATAAATTATATACATATATTTATTTATTATACCAGGTACTTCCATTTTTGTCGTTGCTGTTTACAGGCAAGCACTTTAAAGACAGCATTTTTTTTTCCCAAAAGAAGTTGAGAAAGTTAGATTTTCTTTAAAACTTGTCATGCTTGGAAGCATTTCACGATTCTGACACAATGCACATTAGAATGTAAACTCTGGACCAGCCAGTTTAAAGATTACTTTTTCCCCCTCATAGAAAGTAAGTCTTTTACCCTTTATACCCTACCCCCCACCCACAATTTATTCATTCCAAACTGACCTGCAGTTTCTCTTAAAATGCCAGGCTAGTTTACCTTTTATATTATAAAAAAACAACTTGGATTTTAAAAAGAAATCCATTCACACAAACAGCAAATCCGGCTGGGATGCTGCCAGTTCCCACTGCGGCGACGTGTGCTGGGTGGTTCAGCTGTTGAGCTCTGTGGTCTCATCAATCTCATCCGGATTTTTGGTCATTTTTTCATATTTTCTTTTGAAGAAACCGAGCTGTAAAGGTGATGATGTAAAACGGTTACCACCCACGGCTTATTCTGTGTGGTGCCTTTGACCCGCTTGCTGCCCACTTCCCCTGAGGCCCCTCTGGGAATCCCTGAGGCTCTGGCCAGTGTGGTGTGCGGACTGCTGACCTGGTATCTCTCGCCCCTTTAGTGAGGAAATGTATATGCAGAGAGTTCTGCTGAATTGCAGAAAGTTAAATTTCTCTTGAGTCTACTCATCTGAAGCTGAACAAAATGTTCAGGGCTCTGGATGAAAAGAAGGTTAAAAAAATAATATAAAATCCTTACTGGTTGTTTTCAAAGACGTGAGTGAGAAACTGTAAACAAATTTGCATTTATATTTTCTCATAATACAGGAGATTCCATGTAAAACCTAAGGCT
Organism: Eulemur rufifrons; assembly: GCF_041146395.1. Taxonomy (NCBI): domain Eukaryota; kingdom Metazoa; phylum Chordata; class Mammalia; order Primates; family Lemuridae; genus Eulemur; species Eulemur rufifrons. The sequence goes on along the minus strand of NC_090999.1, from coordinate 33,038,502 downwards.
GCTGTTTTGCAAGCAAATTCAAGACAGAGGCCTTCAGGAGCCTGTATTTACAATATGAAACTTTTCTTACCTTCCATAAAACTGCAACCAAGGCTAACAGCAACAGGATCCCCGCAATTATACTTCCTACTATAACTCCTGTAGGTACTTCGGCTTTCTCGTGGGGTTTCATTATCGTAAGGGGAATCTGTAAACACATGTTCACAATTGAGTTACTAATTTTAGCATCAAAAAAAGGAGATGGTCTAGTACAATTCTCTAATTTTATGAATGAAGGACCATGGTTCTAGAAAGGTGACACGACTTTTTCTTAATGGTATTCCTCAAACATTGTACATTCCTCAAACACTGAACAATTTTTAGAGAAAATGCTCCTGCGAAGTCCAGGTAAGGAAAACAAATTTTCTGTTTTCTCCTTTTACCTACATCAGTATTTTACGGCTGCATCTCAGATAGTCATTTATGAGCTAGGGACTTCATTTTCTGGCATTCACATCCAGGGAAAGCACCATGGAGTTTAAGCAGACAGCCGTGGGGAAGGGAGTCAGAGCACAAACTAATTAACTCAGCTGCACCGTGATTAAACAACAACAACTTTGTCCTGTGTTTCTAAAATACTGATTTCACTTAAATCTCATGCAAGGTGGATGTCAAAGGTTGAAAAGTAGAGATAGTATCTTAGGGGTCAACTTGATCTTTCAGTGATAAAGTTGCCCCTGAGGCTATTTGGGGTTCTTCTTGTCCTCTCTGTCAGCAGCTGTAAGGGCCATAAGAGAACGGCTCTCCTGAGTCTTAACAGTAAAAATCCGTGATCTTTTCTTTAATTGGGGAAAGAGTGTCAATCATTTTCTTGATAAAATATTCTTAAAGAGCTGTATTTTGAAGCAAAGAAAGGAAACGATCTCCAATTTCTGACTTGGTTTAACATTACATTGCAGTGGCAGAGGAGCTGCTTTTTGTCACATAATTTATGGGCTGGGCTAAACTGGGAGCTGGCCTTGGTGACCGTATGTCTTCTAATTTGTATCTTCAAGAGCTAAAATAAGGCTTTATAAATTAATGAATAAAGTGACTATTAAGTGATATGCCCACTTTTCTTGGGCTAGGATCAGGGCTCACACCTGTAATCCTAGCACTCTGGGAGAATCACTTGAGCTGGGAGTTAGAGACCAGCCTGAGCAGGAGCAAGACCCTATCTCTACTAAAAATAGAAAAAATGAGCTGGTCTTGTAGTCCCAGCTACAGGGGAGGCTGAGGCAGGAGGGTCGCTTGAGCCCAGGAGTTTGAGGTTGCAGTGAGCTATGATCACGCCACTATATTCTACCCAGGGGGACAAAGGGAGATTCTGTCTCAAACAAACAAACAAACAAATAAATGAAAAATAAATAAGTCATCTACTACTTCTCTCTATTCCACAGCTTCCTAATCTGGGGTCCATGAACTCACAAGTATAACATTTTGTAGATCAGATTTTTAAGTGGTCCAGGGATTTAAATAATTGTAGCAATCACTTATCTACCTATAAAAATGTGTCAAGTTATTATTTATATTCAAACATTATTCAAAAAATTATCCAAATTGTTTGGATTAAAAAAAAATTTCCATAGACACAAGTAATAGTTGGCTTCCGTTATTTATTAGCATTGCTCAGGAAAACCAAGAAAACAAAAATCGAATGGGTTTGTTAAAGTTCCTCATTTGAATTTCCAGTTAATATATTTAATATTAGTTTCTAAAAAACAAAGACTTCATCAGTTTCACATATTGTCTGAATGCTACGTTTTTCTAAAGTGAGCTTTAAAAAACATCTATACTACTTTTCCCCTAGGCTAAATGCATAGCGCTTTGAATTGAAGTCCACATTTCCTTTGGCTGCATTTCTGATTTTCCAGGCCCCAGCCTGTGGAGAGAGGGTGTGGGCTTTCACTGAGGCTCCTAAACCAGAAGCAGAAAAGCGTCCTCTATTGTGTGGAATCATTTTCCCTGGGACAAGAGTGGGGCAGCAGTGCTGTGAGCTCTACTCGCTGGCATTGAGTGAGGTCCAGAGTTCACGGGGCCATTGCCTCTTTAACCAACTCTGTGGGCTGCAGCAGCGGACTGAGGCCAAGTGCCAAGCTAGCCCTGGGGGCAGAGTCTTGACCTGGCTTCCAACTCCTAATACAAGCATTGGGAGGAAAATGCTCGGGGCTCTGCCAGCAGATTAGCTGGGCATGGAAATCCCACTGTATCTAAATATGGCATATTCTAACCAGAGTTTCAGTGCAAAAGGAAAATTGTCTTGTGCCAGCTCTTAGAACAGAGAGCCTTTGTTTTCTGTAAAAGTACATTTCTTTGCAAAAGCTTTTTTATGAAGGGGAGCATTTATAGTTTTCTAGAATGTAAGACCTAATGAATGGGCATGTCATACAGTGTCAGTGTCTAATTGTAAAGAGTACTATTTAAAAAAACCTTATTAAGCATGCTGCAGCACTTCTCTCTAAAAAATGCTCTAAAATACAATTTATGATTTTTAAATGAGTATGATGTAGATTTTGCAGCCTAAGATCTAGACAGTTTTGTGTAAACATGAGGAGAAAGGAAGAACTGGTGGTGCTGGTTTAGGCATGGAGAAGAGACACCATGGAGTCCCAAACAAGAGAGGGGGCCCCTTTTGTTGTGTCTTTCATTGGATCACCACTTCTAGGAAAGCCAGCCTTGCCAACAGGGGTTGGGGGGAGGGCAGGGGAAGTGCAGCATGGAGGAGGACATACGTCACTGAACTTTGTGAGTAGCAAGCACCCTTGCCAAAAGTTTAACATAATAACCATCAGATTCTTAAAGTTTCAGTAAGATACTTCTAGATACATGTAGAGGAGAAGAACGACTATTCCAAGTTTTCAGCAGTGGAATGCCTATCATAGACTCTAATGCTCACCGTGAGGGCTGTGATGCACTCACCGTGACAGAGTTATCTTCAATAACATATATCTGAGGGTTATAGGTGTTGATTTCTGCGGCTGCCATCAGCTGTACTGTCTGGAAGGTTGACTGGAACATAAGAATAAAGAATATAGTTTATTCTAGCAGCAGTGAATGCAGAAAACCTGGCATGTTTATGATTTCTTTCTTTCCTGGTAGAAAGTGACAAGATCAAATGCCAACTCTGAAGAGTCAAGAATTTTTGTGTGCTTAAACCAGTGCTATGTTTGGTGACTGCTCATCAGAAGGACCTGGAGAACTTTTAAAACATGCAGATGACCAGGCCCTGCCACACCAAATCAAACCAAATCTCTGGGATGGGATCCAGACATCAGCAAGTTAAAATATCTCCCTGGTGGGATTTGAACTTGAACATAGGGGTGAAAAACAAGGGCTTAAAAACAAATGTTTTTAATTGGGAAAGATCATAGTTCAGATTTTTTAAAACTTCATAGTGTAGTCCATGACATGAAAGAAAATTGCAAAGTTGGTATTTTTATATACTTGCCTGAATAAGTCATAACGGAATGGAAAACCAATATTTAAAAGGGAAGAGAATTTTCCTTCTGGGAGCATGTGTGTAAAATAATACTGTTTAAAATTAATGTACTTGAACTTAACCATGCAAGTCAGCAGCAGACACCCTGAACTTTTTGCATGTTGTATCACATCAGTAATAATTTAGATTTCCTAATTTTAAGTGTTTCTGTCAAATAACACTGGATTGGGGCAAGCATATAGGAAGGACATATATTTTACGCTGATGTTATCACTAACCTAATATGAAATAATTTTATATCCATTACTCTATCTAGTTTATCTAGTTACAGAAAAAGAAACCTTTTCAATGGAAACGTTATTGATGTGTATATTTCATTGTTATTATATTATCTATAAAGCAAATATTGGGCCTGATGCACACTGTGAAATAGAATACAATGCTCAGATTTTAGAGCTACTTTTACGTGCTCTGACTGCTAGGGCTCAGTTTTTCTGGTTACTAGGGCACACTATTCAACATACTCCATGAGGTAATTTGCTAAACTATATCTGGCTGCCAGAAAGAGAGAATGCATTTCCAAAAAGTGAGCAATTAATTTATTTCTTTTCCACTGGGGCTCGGTCTCTGGTTACTCTTAATTTTCTCAAGATAGAAGATTGCGTCACAGGTTAACTCTGATCGCCAGTAACATATGTTATTGGGGGAACATTAAGAGTATTGATAACGGTTTAAGTTTAAAAAACAAGTAGCAGTTAAGTGAATGCTGGCTTCATAGTCCCTGGAGGTCAAAGGTGAAGGAATTTTTCTTACAACACTCCCAGATTAGACCCTTCTCACAGGTACACAATATCCTGCGGGGTTAACAGGTAGAGGAAGCTGCACCACACACGGGGAGAGTGAAGAAACACACCTGCCGGCATTCATAGGCTTTTCCTTACAAACGGCAGCCAACACTGACATCCATTTGGAGGCCTGAGCAATCACGTTGTGATAAAATTACTTGAAATGTTAAATTGACTTGCACTACATCAGAAAAAGGGTGGTGACAAAAGGCAGTACATTAATGAGTTCTAACACAGGAAATGAGCCATATTTCAGACCCGATCTCCTAGGTGGTCTGAGAAAAATGTCCACTTTGCTGTTGAAGTAGCTGAAAACAAGGTGGGGATAAACATTTGGCCTTTCATGAAGGAGGAAGATGTGTAGGACTTGACATACAGCAACTCTCAAGGGTGTTTTCTCAGTGTGACCATTATAACCATGTGGAACAGCATAAATAATACACTTCCTAACAAGTTTGCCCCCAGAAATGAAACTGCTGCTTCTGAAGACCACTGGGAAGGTACTATAAAAAAATCTCACAGTTGAAATGATGTAGCTTTAAACAAACTCAAGAAAATCCAAATGTGTTTTACAGAGCTGGGGTGATTGCATTTTGATGTGCAACAGTCAGTGTTCGTTCCTTCCCAGTTGGCAAAGTTTGCTATGAAAACATTTGTTCCTCAAATCCAAGGAGCCAAGAACCAATCGGTAAAACTGAGCCCCACGCAGCAGCAGCTGGGAAGGGGGTACAACCACGAGCTGCTTCACATAGTATAGGATTTAGAACTGTCCTGAAGGCTGGGGAGCAAATGCAACCAACGAGAAAACAAAATGAAAGCAAACAAGCAAAAAGAAAACCCAACTCCTCACTTCCCCACTTTCCCAATTCTGCATTTTTTTCTAACCTTTCACTATTACTTTTTTTTTTTTTACTATGTCTTTATCCAAGAATATTGCTTATATTTTGACTCCAAGGACAAGTTTGGAGGGAGCTCAGTTCTCTAATCTCACACAAACCTCTGTAGCAAGGAGTGGAGTTTATTGGAAGGATCATAAAATGGTAAGTAAAAACAGGGAGTAGAGTCTGGTTGTAAGCATGTTGGGAACTGATTTATTATTTAAAACAAAAAAATCCAGTGAGAGCTACAAAGCCCCCCAGGAGGTTTCAGACTAATTTCTATTTTGCCACCTCAATCGAAACCAGTGTTGGTAAAAGGAATGGTGAGCCACTCAAGCAGCTGGATTTACAGAGGGCTGTCTATCCTTACAGTTTTCATGCCAGACCTAAATTCTGGCTACCAAAATTCCCACTGAAAGCAAGTATCACTATGGCAGACTCATACTTGCCATATGGAAAAACAACACTGACATTGTTTTGACACTTCAAACTTTTCATGGGGATTGAAATGATTTACAAAGTAGTGTGATCACTGGGCTCTTGCCATCAGAGAAAGTGCAAAACAGTAGAGCAGAGTGGTTCCCTGGCTCCAATAGAGGGAGATGGATCTTCATGCTAGATTCATCTACTGGGTGGTTTGAGATCAGTCAATTAGCTGAGAGCTCAAGGAGTGAGACAGAGGCAGATAGTTAGATTTGGGTGTGTGGAGATGGGAAGATGGGGAGAGACAAAACAGGCCGCCCACTGCAGCCCAGGACAGCAGAGGTGGCATTGACAGCATCCCACAGATGGAGCAGGATGGCGTGGAGTCTCAGAAGCAGACCCTTTCACGAGTGCCCCGGGCGAAAGGCACAGCCAGGTTGGGTGGGCCTTGGAGAGGGATGGAAACGTACTGCCCTCCAGGGTAAAACTGCTCTAGGTTATTCAGGCACTGCTGAACATTAGCCAGAATCCTGATTTTGTCAAAGGGGAAGAACTTCTTGACAGTGAAGTCTTACATTTCCCAGCTATTGATAAATCCAATAAATGAAACTTACTGATGCAAAAGTCCCATTCCAAATTCTGGTAGACACATTAACAAAGTATTCTCCTTTCATGTGAAGGTCTTTCAGCCAGCAGGTAACGTTACTACAGGAAGCAGTTCTACAGTTCTTATGGGGGAGTCAATAATTAAATAGAGAGAGGATTAGTATGGGCATTAACAATAAATGTTCCAAAGTGCACAGTGCATAAACATAGTTTCACATGAGTCCTTTTGATGTCATGAAGTCTGGAACTTGAATTTCATAAGTCATGGCATAACTAATGACTCTAATAACCTATATTTGAGCATGTATTTTCTAAATCTTGATTCCTGTAAGCCATCAAAGGCAAAATAAGAAAACTCTCTACTATCAGCTGTTTGGAGAAGAGAAGTGCCTTGATTCCATGTAAAACAGTGCCTTGCTGAAGGGAACTTCCACACCTTAACCTGTCCTTACCAATTCTTTTGTATGCCAGAAATTTTCACTCTTGAAGGATACAGAGGAGGAAGTTTCTCCTATTTTCAGTGGATTGATATCTGCATTACAACTGATGTCACCAGCCTACAAAGAAGAATAGCCAATCAGACTGAAGAATCAAAATGGTTTATTTCCTCGTAACATGTTAGGAAGTCCTACTGTCACCTGTTGGAGCAAGGGAGGGGCTGTTAGGCTTCTTTCAACTGCACTGACCTGGACACACTCCTTGTAATCACTAAGGTAAACCGTGAGGTATTCAAATCCTCCTGATGTGAACTGATGAGGTGGGCTGTAAGAATAGCCCATATGTATCCAGACTCAGTGACTCATGCCTGTAATCCCAGCACTCTGGGAAGCCAAAGCGGGAAGATTGCTTGAGGTCATGAGTTCAAGACTAACCTGGACAAGAGTGAGACCTGTCTCTTCTAAAAATAGAAGAAATTAGCTGGGTTTGTTGGTGTGTGCCTGTAGTCCCAGCTACTTTGGAGGCTGAGACAGGAGGAGGTTACAGTGAGGTATGATGACGCCACTGCACTCTACCTGGGGTAACAGAATGAGACTCTGTCTCAAAAAAAAAAAAAAAAAAAGTAGCCCATATGTGCTAAGGCAAATTTGCAATAGCAATAGACTGATTTAATTTGGGGTTCTTTTCTGTGGAACATTTTAGGATTCTGATTTCCTATAGTCCCTTATGCACACTACAGGAGTAACATGACGGTAGAGCTAGCTAAGTGCTGGACTAAGGGTGAGCCAATGTCAAAGGGCTTGGCTAGAGCAGTGCTTCTCAGCTCAGGCTGCATGGTAGAACCTCCTGGGGAGCTTTTAAAGAAAAACACCAGTGTTAGAGTCTTATCTCTAGAGATTCTGAGCTAATTGCCTAGGATGCATCTGGGCATGACTCTTATTTAAAAAGCAATCTGGGTGATTAAAATGAACAGCCAGGGTTGAGTATTACCAGGAGAAAGTCCAGGCTGGCTGCTTGAAGACCAGCTACTAATTGTACCATAGATCTACTATGCTCCTACCATAGGTTTCAACCTCTCACTCCCTGGTCTTTTCTTAACAGGGCCCATCAAAGATAGATCTTTAACTGGCCAAAATGGGACCTTTGGAATAATTTCTGCCACCTGTAAATCCCTAGACTCAGATACTTGTTTTCTTATAACAATATTCTGTTTCTAACGTGACATTAACTGCTAGTTAACTGGCATGCAGGATGCATAGGGATTATTTTCTGTTTCTATGTGTAAGATGTCAGACACAATCACCCCAACCTCATGGGTTATTTCCATCTTGAAAGTGCACATGTTTATAGGCAATTTTGGTATCCTTACCTGGTCTGTGTGCACCCCAGTCAGGTACATGAGTGGATTCTTTTCTTTGGTGTACTGAGGGATGTGGATGATTACAGATGCCATGCTTACTGGAACACTTCCTGTTGTCACCTACGTAGGGAACAAAACATGCTGGTACTGCTACAGGATGTACAAGATGCAAGGAAAGTGATCAATAACCCCCGTGTTGAGGAAGGACAACTATACAGTGGTAAGACTGAGTCTATTTGAAGGTGAGTGATCACTTTATAGGCATATTGGGTCTTTCCGTCTCACCTTTTAATGGAAAAAACTCAACATCTACAACTTTAATGGGTAAATAATTTGTGACTTGAGAGATGTGGCATAAATGGTTAAAAACACCATCTGTGGAGTTGGGCTGCCAGGGAGTGGGGTCCCACTCTGCCACTGACTAGCAGTGTGGCTTGGGCAAGGAATTTGACCTCTCTATGCTTCTTTTTTTTCATTACTAAAATAAAGATAATGAGAAATTCAGCAGCTATGTGCTGATACAGGGCACTGTTCTCACTGGTAGGGTTTGTGCTCTAATTGGCAGGGCTCATGCCCTACTGGTTGTTAAACATTTTAAATAACATCCCTAGGAATAATAACAGAACCGACCTCATAACTGATTTGGGAATTAAATGGGGGTAACATACTAAAGTGCTTGATACTATGGCTGATACTTAATACACTCTCTATGAATGTTATTTTATTACTACTACAAATTGATGGAAAGAACATAGTTGCCAAATACCATTCACATTTTATAAATTCTAGTATCTGGATCACAAATCAAGATATTTTTAAAGATTTTTTAAATAGATTTTTTAAATCATAAAACTGCAACCTTGTAATGAACTAGTAAAAAATGTACAAAAATAAAATGATATTGGCTTAGAGAGGTGGATGAATTCTTTTTACTTTCCAAAGTTCTGTAACTTTATTATATTATAAAATATTCATTCTTTCACAAATTAATTTCCCTTTATGTAACCAATAATCATTAGATTAATAATTGCTTACTAATACCCAATAGAATTTGATTCAAAGATATTTTTAGATACTACCTAGTATGACTGTACAAAACCCATATTTGTATACAAATAGTAAACTTCTCAAACAGAAGTGGTATCCAAGTTTAAATTGGCATAATAATTATATTCCAAACACTTTTACCCATAGCCATACCATTATAGTAATGCTCTGTTGATTAATGTTGAACATTTGCCTTTAAAATATATTAATTATCCCTTACCCAGGACACATAACTATGCACAAATCCAGTTGTTTACAAATCTATGATCTATCCTAGGAGTTCTCAAAAGTATGGCACCTGAATCAACAGCAGAAGCATCACCAGCGAACTTGCTAGAAATGCAAATTTTTAGACCCACCCCAGACCTACTGAATCAGAAACTCTGGGAATGAAGCCCCCATAATCTGTGTTTTAACAATTCCTCCAGGTGGTAAACCTTTGAGAATCACTGGTGTATTCCAATTTCTTTTTACTGTATTATTCTCTTCCCAGACTCATTTTTTTCTTCCCCCTTTCTCCTGGATTTGTCGTCCTTATGACAAGCTTACCAACCTTAAGGGAGAAGGTGAATTTTGGACCAATATCTTCAAAATTGTGCACAATAGAAGGAACCTTCCCGTCCGAGGAGACTTCATAAAAATTTATGTTGGTGGATCTGTTGGATGATGGTGGTAAAGCCAGATATTTTAGTTTTACTGTTGTTCTCAAAGCTTAATATTTCTTTTATTTAAGTATCTTATAGCTTATAAGTAAAAGTTTAATTTTAGTTGCAAAAGCACTAAATGAAAATAAATGCTTGTTAATGGCTTATGGTCCAATGTATGTTTCAAAGACTAACAAAAATTCCTTCCAAAACAATCTTGTCATGGGCTTGCTGCTAAGAATCTGTACATTATAGGTTTATCAGTTGTCAAATTTCTAAAATAAGTACAAAAGTATTACTTTAGAACTGATAGTAGAATTCCTCTCAAGATTGCTGTTATATTGACTGGTATGTCAATATAGTGGACACTTAGCCTGTGTTGGTTGTATGAATGCATTTATAAGGCAGGGGTTTACTACTTTGTGTGGCTGAAATACAATAATAAGAGTACTGGGTATTAGCTCCTGCACTATTCATTATTGGATGTCTGTGAAACATGGTATACATTATTTTTTTAATTCCTTATTCCTATCCTTCCCTAGTTCCAAAGCAACTCAAATGGTTTAGGTCTGAATTCAGGTTGGTCAAATCTGTTTCCACCACTAGAGACCACCTTTAAGATGGTTGACCCAGAAGTTTTATTAGACTAGACTTAAAGGCTTTGAACTGATCCTGACTCTTTTGCTTGGGATTTCCAACTAAGGTCTGCAAGCAAAGTGATGACTAGGTCAGAGGAACCCCCACAGGACCACTCAGACTAGAATGAAACTAGTCTCCTCACTCATTTCTGGGGCTCTGAGGTGGGATTCCAACCAGGGTAGCTTCTTTGGGTGGGGATTAAGGGGCAAGTGGTGAGAGTAGAGTCTGAGAAGCTCTATGTACATTTTCTTCATTTATTCCCACTGGACAATTTATCTTAATTATAGGGTGTTGATTTTATTTCCGGGCTACACATTTTCTGAGGGAGAAAAATTTGTTGTTTTCTTTACGAAAACCTTGTCTTTCTCTGTTATGCCTTAATTTTTTTTTTCCAAATTCTCAAAAGAAAACTATGTCATAGGGAGATTTGAATAGATGTGGTACTTGTCAAGGTTATATATGAGAGGAAACAATGATTTGTCAGCCTGATGTGGAAAATAGGAATACTGACTAGTCTCGAAACAGAAAGCTTGGCTATATGTGCATGAATTATTTCCTTTGCTTTCCAGATGATCTTTGTGTGAGCTCCTAAATAGGACCAGTTTCTAAATTAGTATGTTCTGCTTTTGCATTTTAAAGAGATCTGATATTTTGCTGTTTGTTACTGAAGTGTTCTTTAAATTACTTAAGTGGTCATCAATATATTTGTGATAGCAGTTAGCTATGCTGGGGAGGGGGGTCTTGAAGAAATACTATTTATTTCTCACCGATCATATTTGTACAATGTAACTTCACAGCTATGTACTATCAAAGTTGTTGCTAAGGGTTACACTCAATAGGAAGTTTTGCAAAAGTTTGCAAAGATGTCTATTAAAAAATTTTTTTTTTGCAGCACTGCTTATATGATTAAACACAAAATAAAAATGCAAAACAACCAAATATCTCATTAATATTGTGTTGGCTATATAAATTATGATCCAGCCAGGACTAGCATAATATAAGTTAAATTTGTGTGTCCCGATATGAAAATTTCTCTAAAGTTACATAAAAAGCAAGGTACAGAAGATTACATAAAAAGCAAGGTTCCTTTTGGGCAAATAAAATGTGTATGTGCACATATGTGTATGTATCTGTGTGTGTGTTACATGCACGCATCTGGTAGAAAAGCAAACCCTGTATCTGGAAGGTATTCTGAAAACAGTCTTATTTGTCTGCTATAGGGAGTGGAACAAGGGAAGGGAGGGAGGGATGACCTCACCTTTTATTGTGTATCTTTCTGCAATGTTTGGGTTTTGTAGATGGTAGGATTAAGAGCCATTTTAGCTTTTGTTCTTTATAATTCTCCATGTTAAATTTTTTGACTATATGATATATTTTAAAGAATATTAGCATATATTAGAATCCAAGTTACCATCACAAAAATACATAGCTAAGACATTAATTAGTAAAAGTGAAGTCCCATTTCAATCTATTTCCTGTTAAAATATCTGAAAAATGCCAGGTGTGGTAACTCATGCTGGTAGTCCCAGCCCTTTGCAAGGTTGAGGCGGGAGGACTGTTTCAGGCCAGGAGTTTGAGATCAGCCTGGGTAACATCATAGAGAGACCTAATCTCTACAAAAAAGATAAAAAATATTTAGTCAGGTGTAATGGCACGCACCTGTAGTCTCTGCTACTTGGGAGGATGAGGCAGGAGGATCACTTGTACCCAGGAGTTGGAGGCTGCAGTGAGCTATGATGATGCCACTGCACTTCAACCTGGGTGATGGAATCATACCCTATCTCTAAACACACATACACACACACACACACACACACACACCCCTAAAAAAATTGGCCATGGTGGGAAAGTGGAATGATTTAAATGATACAAAAAGTGTTTAGAGGAAAGAAAGAATCAATGTAAGTAAGAAGAAAAAAAATCTAGATAATGTGACAATATCATTCTTTTTGGTTGCATTTGTTTTCAGTTACTTATTTTAGCAAGTGGGGTTCCTTTAAAGTCTGCAGTTACTGATGAATTTTTCAGAGATGAATGACTTGGACTGTATTTTGCTTCTGCTTTGCTGTTTGCAACTCACTTAATACAGAAGCATTCTTTTCATCTCTGCTCATGTGTCTCAAGCTCTAGACATGATGACATATTTTCCTTTTTGTTTTTGCTCAGTGATCTATATTGGATGATCTACAAATTCCATGCTTTTAGGGGCTAGGGTGATGTGGTAAAAGTTGGAAAAACCTGCTGTCACTGGACTTCTTGGGAAAACACTGTAGCATGTTTTTCACGGGTCATTAATATTCCTCAGTGCTTCACCAGGTAGAGAACTCCTGGTTCCCAGCCTTGGAGGTGGGCATCCCTGGTGGCCCATGCACCTGCGCAGCTGTGCTCCTGTGTGTCTGTGTCATGAGCTTGCTTCACTTCTAAGTGTGAATTAAGACAATATCAACCCTTAGTACCCATGGTACTTGTATGTTACCCTCTTCCCAAGACACCTGTTTCTCTGAACAATTCAAGATAGCTGGTCTCAACCAGTACCATTTTGATAGCTGCTCTCAAGTTTACTTGCTTTGGGCAGGAAAAGGGAAGGGAAGAAAGCATTTCTTCATGGGTGACCTCCTTCGGAAAACCTCTCATTTACTCCCGATTGGAATAAAACCCCAATCTGTTTTGTTAGGAAATCATGCAGAAACTAGACTAGATCTAGATATTCAATCTGTGACTAAATTCAATATTTTCTGTGAACCTACTATGTGCAAAGCATTGTGCTTGGGGCATCACTTTCCAGGAATGGGGATATTGCTTGAGTTCTCATACACAGTAGGAATTAGGCAATGAGAAAAAAGTGCCGGCAACTCTCAGGACCCTTTAGAGTTCTGTTTCAACATCTTGGGGAAGTCTGTATTAATAGCTCCCCTGAGGGCCTGCAGAGGAATGTGCCCGTGACATGTGGCAAAAGGGTTATTTCTCTGTCTTTCTGGTACTGTTCTCAGTCAATAAACCTAAAATCACTCAAGGTTTTCCTAGACACCAATCTGTCTGCAGACTCCTGTTTTAGTTGACAAGGGGGAAACATTTTCATTAAAATTCTTCAGTTAAGAACGTGCATACAGAGAACTTCTTTAATCACTAGCGAAATGTGTTCTAAACTGGAGTGGTGTCAGTGGTAATAGGGTCTCCGTTGCTTCACCTACCTTGTTAAGTGAATCTCAGCATCATACAAAAGAGGAACTTTGAGCTTGACCAAATTATCTGCCTTGTTTTCTTCTTGGCTTTCACTATTGAGACAAGCATTAGGAAATTACTTAAAGAAAAATATTATAAAAGCCATCCATCATCAATTCATGACTTCATTATGTTTTACCTTAAGGCTTGGAAACTGAGAGATGCCCGATTTTGAAGGTTTTGAAGATTGAAGTCGAAGTTAATAGTAAAAGTCACCTATATACAAAATTAAAATTTATCAATCTATGATGCTTTATACACAGGGGCCAACATGAAAAAACACCCCACATTTCCCACAAAAGTAAACTCACTCCAATTTGATTCTGAATTTTATAGACTCTAAGCTTTCCAATTTGTAGAATATCATTATTTATTTGTCCACCTGGCTTTAGCATACCTCACTTTAGAATTAGGAAAGCTTAACTTTCAACTGACACATATAAGTCATCCAGGCACATACACTTGTCTGAATTTGAAACCTCTGTGCTGATGTGAAACTTGTTACCAGGGGCTAACAAATTGTGTACAGCATTTTGAACAATTCGGTCAACATATTCAGACAAAAAGAACTTTCCATATTACGTGTGTTATTTGGAATGAATTGCATGGGGGAAATCCCACTTTCATTAATAATTTAAAGAAAAAATTCAGATATTAAAAGTTCCTCTAATATGTAGCCAGTTATTTTGTGATGCCTATCATATGAGGATATCTAATACAGAGGATATGTTATGTTGGTAAATTAACACGAGTGCTGAGGAGAGGCTCACATGGATTTGAGGATGAAATGCAAGTTATACCTGTTGTTCCCTCTTTAAAGCAGGGTAGCCTACGTCACAGGTAACAGACTTCTGAGACGAAGCAACCTGGCATGTTACTTCTGTCCCGTCAACCTAAACAAGACGAAGGAAACAACAGAAATCAATTAGCATACAACGTGTGTGTGTGTGTGTGTGTGTGTGTGTGTGTGTGTGTAGGAATACACATGCTGAAAGAGGTACAGGGACATTTCAACAGTAAGGTTGGTTCATATGGAAATAGTTTATTAGCCTTCAAGACTTGAAATCTTCTACTGTCCCAGTGGCTAATACAATGTTTTTATTGCTAACAGTAAAGATAACCAGGACACCCAACAAGCCAAAAAAGAGATTAAATACTAGAATTTTTTTCCCAGAAGGAAATCATAGCTTTTATATTTCAGAAGCACAAATAGCTTTAATCTAATATTCAGAAATGCTATTTTTAGGAATACCTTTCTCTCAATATATTTGAAACTTGCATTTTTGAGAGAAGGAAACAAAATCATATGTTGGTGTTAATATTTTAAATAATTTAAAGGATCATTTTTAGTTTTCCTCAGGGTTTTTTTTTTCCCCCACTTTAAGCAGTTGCCATTTGGCATAGGACATCTAAACACCAAAAGTCAGGATAGGTTTAGAACGCTAAATCTTTTAAGTTCATAGTAACATATTAACTTTAAACTAAATGAAGCCATTGTTTAATCAAGTAACTCATTTGGAAAATCTCAGCTTTTCTTTCCCTTCTCTCCTTTTTTCTCTTCATTGTTTGGCAGTAGAGAAGGGACCAGGGGGCACTCGTGGTCAAGGGTGTTCCTGGTATAGTGATCAAGTCAGCATGATTAATTGGCTTTGCTGGAATGCATCAACTTGGCAGTAGCAAGACCTGTGGCTGCAAAGCTGGGACTAAGCTTTGGAACTCAAACGTCTCAGAGCAAGTGCACAGCATCAGCGAGGACCACGGCAGCCTCATCACACTGATGGCTCGAGAAGGCTTACGGGAGTGTCTAGATACTGCTGCCAGGTCTCAGGCTAAAGGAAAAACTGACCCAAGCTGTGAAGCAGAATTGGTCTAGATACAGAGCCAGACTATGTTCTCATGTGGTTAACCAGTCAGAAGCCACAGAGTTAGGATGGATCATGCTGAGGGTTAAGGCACTTCTTCATTAACTGAGAGGATGTGGAGAAGACTGTGATTGATAACAAGTATGAAACACAGCGGTGGTAAGTTCAGGGTGTCATAACATACCGGCATAGAAGATGAAGCAAAAAACAAGTTGTCTGAAAAGTCAACAACAATTGCAGTGTTGTATGCACTTTCCTTTTTGTTTTTCAGTGTTACTAAAAATGTTAACCTTTTGTTTTGGTTGCTGACAATAAAGGGTTGTTGCCTGTTAAAAGAAAAAAGGAGAAAAAAGAAAGCCATTAAGGTTTTTAAAAAAGGCCAGTGTTCAAAAACTCACTCATTTAAAAAGTATATTCTTTATATTTAATTAGAATACTGAGAAAATTGCTCAATAATAAACTATCTTTAAAATGATACTAACGATAAATAAGTAAATGCTATTGGATTTTCTTTTTTGTTGCTATTACATTAGAGGGAAAGAAACCATTCAAATGCAGATAGTTCTATGTTTCTTATTGTTTTACTCCTATGTGGATGTATTAATAGAAATTGAAATTTAGTCTTCAAATGTCTTTATTATTTATGAATGTTCTTTTGTAGAAAAAACTCCATAAACATTCATTTGACTAAAATACTCTATTGTCTCTTTTATTTCTGTATTTTACACTGAGCTTTAAAATAAAACTCACTGAGCAGCTGGCAGCTGTCGGACATTTAGGACTAGATCAGAGATGCAAAGTCCATCATCACCACAGTCTTTATGGAAAGGAATCTACAGAAAAGAAAAAGAGATCCATACATTTGCTCTTGGGTTGAAAAAGCAACTTTCAGAAGAATACATACAGTACAATTCCATTTACATAAAGTGCAAAACCAAACAATGTTTTAGGAATACACATGTTGAGCAAAATCATAAAGAAAATCACCGATAAAGACAAAATTCAAGGTAATGATTTGCTTGCGTGATCCAGGCAAAAGTGGATGTGACGGGGAGTGGCACGCAGAGCTTCATAGGTATTGGTAATATTTTATTTTTTAAGCGGGTGGTGAGCACAAAGTGTTGGCTTTATTTTTACCTATTTCTTCAACAAATATTTATTGAACACCTACGGTGGGCCAGGCACTGCTCTAGGGGCTGGAAATAGAGCAGTGAACCAGAAAGACAAAAATCTCTGCCTTTGGGGAACTAAACGGCCAGGGAACTGAACACATATGGAATTGTACTGCATTTTCAAAATTAAGAATTTAAAGGCTATGTCCTAAGTATCTTTTAAACAGGACTACAGTGACTGTGAAACTTTGTTAGCCAGTCTAAATCCAGGAGGGGCAAGCTGCACTTACACTGAAGACCTTGGCAGTCTCAGAATAGGCTTCGAGGGCAGGGCTGGTGCCAGGGCTTTCCAGACTGATGTCCACACGCAGATCCAAAGGGTTGACAACATCAGAGGGCTCCTAAACACACACACGCACGTGCACACACAAAATGTATTAGTGCACGGCAGCTTAAAAACAATAAAATGACCACAGATGTGTTTATAATTAAGAACACAGCGCTCAATTATGTAGAATATCCTTGTTTTGAACAGTCAAGATTCTTGCTTCTTCTCTTCTGTTCTGATTCTGTTTTTAGCCTATCTAATGCAAGAAACTTTAGGAGACAGACTTGAGTCCAGTAAAAATCTGAAACGGTGATTCTTAGTTAAAATCATCAGTAATCTCAGTAATATGCAAGTAAATGTAAATATTTGGATGTTATTTCCAGTTTAAACACTCACAAGCCTACTATGTCAGTACCCTACATCCTTCTAATTCCTACTGCCAAGAATTTAAGAGTCCTTAGGTGTCCTTGTCAAATCTCTGGAAGAGCAAATTATGACCTAGAAGGGAAGGTGCCCAGAATGGACTTTCTTCCTTAGACAGAACCTGAATGCTCTATAAAATCCAATAAAGGTGACTTCCACATCCTAAATCAAGCTCCCCAACTTTTGGCCCTCGCTGTTAGGAGCTGTGTCACCCCTTTCACACATATAAGATGACGCATGTATCCCTCAGTAGTCACCAAGGCCAGCCCTCTACCTACGAGTACAACTTCTCCACTTTGCCTCTAGTGTAGAGTGTAGAGGATTTGCTGTATTCCAGGAGTCATGGCCCCTTCCAGTTTTTGAGGCTTCTTGTCTAATGAAAACGTAAGAATGCCAAAACAGGGTTGAGAAAGTCATCTAGCAATCTTCTTATAAACCTCTTTCCAAATCTTGGCAAGAAAGAATCATGTCTGTACAAATGATAAACCTTAAAATTCTAACTTGCCTTTTCCTGAGAAGTGGTATCTTCAGTATTATTTAGTCCATTCGCAGGACCTACCCCTAAGTCTTGAGCCCCTTGCAGGTCTACCCACGGGCCAGCTGCCTGACTACGAGGAGATGCTTGTCCAACTGGTGGCAGCCCTAGCATATAGGATGGACTTTAACTGGCAATGATGGCAAGTAGTAAACAGGGTTTTTTAAAAAAAGAAAAACAGCCTGGCTGTCTTCACTCCCCCAGATGTGTTATTATATGTGTAATCTGATCCACTACTCAGCACAGGATGGAAGAGAATGGAAACGAGCTTTTTTTCCTTTCAAGAATCTATAATTGGCACCCTAACAACAAAAAAGTCTTCACAAACAACCTTCAAATTGAACAATAAATTAAATAATTGATTTTAATTTATCTAGCTATTAACTTTTATGTTTTTCCAACTCTTAAGAGTATAAGAGCATTTCTTGAAGTCTGATCTCTGTACCATCCATCGACATCAGAAACATCTGGGGTGCCCCTTAAACCTGTGTGTTTCTTGGACCTTCCAACCTAGATTTCTGGTGTTGGGGACCTGCAATATGTATCTTATAAAAGTTTTCTTGGCAATTCTTTTTCACCTTAAACTCTGAGAACCATATTCTAGGAAAGTACTTAAATAGCTCTTTGTAAAGTGGTTTCCTGAGTAAATTACCCTTTTAAATACTGTTATGTGGTTTCTAAGGGGAAATATTCATGTAATTTATAAAACAAATTTCCTGATGGAGGTTTTCTCCTGAAAAGCATTTTTCCTACTTGGGAGATTTTCAAAATCCATGTGAACTACAATAATTATGACATAAGATTAGAACGAATAATTTTTACCTTATAATCCACCATACTTCACCTATGTTTACTTTAATAGTGGAAACCACAGTTGGAATTATCTTTTTCAGTGGCTTAAAAATGCATAAAGTTTTTCCCCGATAGGAAAATATCAAAATAAAATTTATTGCCAACTGAAAGTTCTCCCTGTGAAGCATTTAAGAAAGCACTGTTTCTTTAATTTCTTTAAGAATCTAATTTTCAGCCCTTTTAGTTGCAATCCCAAATAAAATTTAACACTACTAACTTGCATAATAATAGAATGTGACAACCAGTGTTAGCATAAAGGAAATATGCTTCTGGTTGATGGAGTTAGATGAGAAAGTCATTCATTAGGAGGGCAAGCAATTTCTAATCATAAGCTTCCACTTTAGACTTTTGCCTTTCATTAGTCTTTAGGAAGAATTGAGGTGAAAAGAGATGATGCTGAGGCCTCACCTGTATCTGAATGATGTACTCAGAGCAGCTCTGTGCCTGATTTACTACCATGGTCTTCTGCAGGAACCTTTCGCTATTTTGTTTAAATAACCCTCTGGAAGTTACTCTGGATGAAAATCCATCTGCATCAAGGGTGATGTTATACATAATGGCTATGATAAAAATCATAAAGAAATGTTATTACAAATGAACTTATAAGGAAAAAGCATCTCTGCTTTATGTGTCTTACTGGACAAAGTAACCGACTTTAAGAAAATATGGAAACAGTCTTTACATTGGTGGATAGTGAACCATGGGTAGCACCATATGGCATTTGTAATTATAGCTCTGATATGATTAGCTGACTGTGGATACAAAGAAATGTGATTCAGAGAAACGTTCCTTGGAGCAATGGAAAGAACACTGAACTTGCCACCAGGAAACTTACTGGATGAACTTGGGCAAATTACTCCCTCAAGCCTCAGTTTCATCATCCATAATATGGAGATACAGAAAAGAAAAGAATAGTTATTGAGTGCCTACATTCTAACATATTTTCACATGCTATGAAAGTTTTATAGTAAACCTTGAAAGTGGATATTGTTATTCTATTATGAACTAGAATAAAAGAGGTAAAATAATTCACCTACGTTCACACAGCTAAGGCATGGTCAGAAATAAAATTTGGATTTTTTTTTAAATAAGAGCCTATGTTCTTTCTGTTTCCATGCAGTTGTAAGGATTAACTGTTATTGTGAGGATGAACTGAGAAACTCTAAGGGAAGATGTACAGTGCCCGACATATTCTAGATGCTTACATGGGAAACACATGCAACGTTGCAGTGCTAAGGGTTGAATCAGACAGGCTTGGTTTGAGTCCAAATTTCACAGTGTTAACGTTGGGCAATTTAACTTTGAGCTCTGTGACTTTGGGCAATTTACTTAACCTCTTTGAACCTCTGTTTCCTCATCTCTATAACAGAGATAATAGTACCAACCCATGAAAAATAACTATTCATATGTGATAAAAACTGATGTCAGTAGCCGATGTCAGTAGCCAATGTCTAAACTGTCAGAATCAATACCTTCAACTAAAGTCCACTGGTCACCTGTCCAAAATTGAGAGAGAACATCTGGTGATATTCATAGCATCAACTACCTTATTTGGGGTTACTCTATCTTATTTTATTATATTCAATATTTTATAGATTGAATTCCAAAACATGAATTCTACATGTTACCTTTAAAATATTTACTAGGGATCTTGTATAATTTTTCTTACTTCAATGGCTTAATGAGGCCAAGAAAGATAGATAAAATATAAAAGAAAAAAATAGAGAAGAGGAGGAGGAGGAGGAGGAGGAGGAGGAGGAGGAGGAGGAGGAGCAACATGACCCTAGAAGCAGAGATTGAAGCGATGCAGCTATAAGCCAAGAAATGCTGGCAGTAAGCAGAAGCTGGAAGAGCCAAGGAATGAATCCTTCCCTTGAGCCTGCAGATAGAATACAGCCCTAGATTTTGGCCCAGTGAAGTTTATGTCAAACTACAGTCCTCCAGAATTGTGTGAGAATATATATTTAAGCCACGAAGTGTATAGTAATTTGTTACAGTGGCAATTAAAAACTAATACAGATTGTGGTATCTGCTGCAATAAATTTCTAAAAATGTGAAAGACAAACAAACAAACAAAAAAATAAACCAAAAAGAAGTGGCGAAAATGATGCAAAGGAAAAATAATGGCGAGGAGATGACTATAGTTAGGACAAAGTTAGTGCACACGATAATCCTTTTCAATTTTCTTCAAGCAGCTTGGTAAAAATGATCTATGGTCTCATAGGCAATATATTAATTTTTTATGTTATTAACCTTAAACTGGAGTGTGCACCTGATGCAGTAACTAATAGAAACCATATGCTTTATAAATTCACTTTCATAGTTGTGAAGAGGGGACTCATGTTTTACACATTATTATTGCCAAACGATGAAGTGACAAATGATCTCAGGATCATCTCGTTTGGCTTGTCTGTGGGGACCTGAACGCATCAGGGGGGAGGATTCCAAGGGCAAGATGCCCAACAGTAAGAAAAGCCAGAGACCCTCAGCAGCCAGTCGATGGGAAGGAAATTCTCGAAAAGTAGAATTTTTGAGTGTGCGGCACCACCAGAAGTGAAGTATAGTCAAAAAGTGGAAGACACATGAGACACATCTACACTTCAGGGCCAGGAAGGCTGCCTGGCCAGCCACTGCTGCCAACTAATACATTTTCCAAGTTAATCTTTTAGGCAGACTAGCACTTAACCTTATACAGCAACAGTTTTTGACATAACTGTCGTGGCTACTCCGTTGGATATGCTACTCAAAGCTGGGTCAATGTGTGAACACCTGAAAGGAACACTTCCAAATGGATATGAAAAGTAGGAAAATACAAACAGTGTGCCAAGATATGAATCTAACTTCTGCCTTGTGTTCTTTCTTCATTTATATATTGGTATGATTGTAGCAAATAATCTGCTTCTTTATTTTCAGCCTGTAAGTTAATTTATTTATTTGTCATTTAACTAAATACCTGCAGGATCTACAGTGTCTGAAGTTTGGAGCCAAAATCTGATGGAAGAGGGATTAGCCCTTTTTTAAAAAAAAATTTTTTTTTTTTTTTAAAGACTAGTCAAATGAAGCAGTGGGAGTGGAGAAGGAACAAAGGACTCTTAACTCATTGTGATCAATTAGTTGTAAACACCACTGCACTCGGACCAGCCTGGAAGAGGGATGAGGACCTATGAAACAGCAGAAAACGAAAGAAGGTAGCTTTGAATCAAGCATTAAATCGCAGGCTGTGTATTAAGAATGCTGAGATTACTGGGGTAGGACAAATGAAGGTGAGATAGAGTGGTTAGAAAATGCTTTAAAGAGGATGTGGGACCTCAGCCAGGTCGTGAAAGATGACTTGACCAGCCCAAGAGAGAGAGGGTGATTCCTGCTGACATTTGCCCGTAATGTTTTCCTCACCCTCCCTTGTCTGATGGGACACAATTCAGACTCTTACTCTATATTATTTAGAAAATTTAAAACACTGGGCACACAGTATATATTGCTTTCCATGTTTTCTTTTACTATTTCATGCTTATTAATTCCTTAAGAACAAGAACAATACTCGGTACTTTTGTTGGCCACGCCCTATCTAGATCATGGCATAGTGACACGTTGGTTTAAGACTAACAGCATAATCTATGTGTGCCCAAGGTTTTGGACACAAACTAAGGGAACTGTGGGTAAGAGAACCTTGAAGGATAGGGTTGAGAGGGCCCTTGATTATATCTTAAAGATTACAGCTCTCTGCATCAGAATGTCATGTGCTAGAGATGAGGAGGAAGATCTAAGCAAACCTTCCACGACTAACGAACCATTCTCAGGCATCTCAAATGTGTGGCAATTTAAGTTTAGGCAACTAAAGCCCCTTATTTCTCTTGATCTACAAACCAAAATATAGGTTGTGTTCAGGGCTAACACTCTGTAAGCCAACCTATCTCTGTACAGATTATTTCAGGTCTACGTACCCACTTGATTGTTTTGCTTAGTAGGTCTAAACTTCGCACTGAAGCAGAGTTTGAGGGTTATCTGAGCATTCTTGTTGAACAACGTGATTTTTTCTGGTGTGAATGAAGCTTCTATAGCTACATCAGCAA
This sequence comes from Eulemur rufifrons, assembly GCF_041146395.1. Lineage (NCBI taxonomy): Eukaryota > Metazoa > Chordata > Mammalia > Primates > Lemuridae > Eulemur > Eulemur rufifrons. The sequence continues at coordinate 33,015,761 of NC_090999.1, read as the reverse complement.
TACTTTGTGACCTGAAAGAAAGAAATGGAAACAGAGACATTATTACTAAGTGCATACGTTATATAACCTTTAGAAAGATGACCCACTGCCAGCGTTATTGAATTTTTCTCTCCACTCTCTGTCTAAACACTTTAGCAGTATTTTATATTCATAAGCTCTAAGATGGCAGGCAGAGATATTGTCTTTTCCTGTCTGTGACTGTATCAACAGCACAATCCACATAGAATATTTTTTATTAAACGAACACGTGCATGAGCTCAGGATAGGCATCTGCAACCTCTTTGCAAGTGGAGTGCAAAATCATGGTCTCTGTTGTGTTTTTCCAACTGGTAGCAGTGATATTCACTCTTCTCACAAAGTTAGGGGAGACAGAAGGTGGGGAGGTGGGGGTGGCAGGCTGAGGAATGTGGTTGTGGCTGTTTTCTTGCTGCCTGGGTGGCTGGGAGGGATCCTTTGAAGAGTGGCATATGGCTGTGACGGTGGCAACTAGACTGATACTGGAAAAAGGCGGAGGAGTCCATCTCAAGGAGGATGCTACAGATTTCTGGCCCTGGCTCAGCCCTTTAGATATTTGACACATGGACTCATTTGCTTCTTTACAATGCTCCTGGGAAATTGGTAGAACAAATATTGCTTCTGTTTTATCAATAAAAAAGTCCAAGACACAAAGTCATTTGGTGACTTACAAGTTTACTGGCTAGTTAGCCCACAAGAAATTAGAGGCCACGGTCTTCCAATTCCTCTGCCAGTGGGATTTGTACTTCATCATAATGACCCCGTGTGCATCCTCTCAACTATTTACAAAGCAGCAAGTAGTAATTTGTAATTTCACTGTTTTGAAAAGTACCACGAGAAGATACAGAAAACAGTTTTTTAAATTTCAGCTACCATCTGAAGGACACCAGTCAATTGAAAAATTATTTGTATCTATCAGGCCTCCCTAGTAAGTAGTTATAAAACATTTAACAACAAATGAAACATGTCCTTAAACTTATATATACACACACACACACACACTTTTTTTTTTTTTTTTGAGACAGAGTCTTGCTATGTTGCCCAGGCTATAGTGCTGTGGTGTCAGCCTAGCTCACAGCTACCTCAAACTCCTGGGCTGAAGCAATCCTCCCGTCTCAGCCTCCCAAGTAGCTGGGACTATAGGCACACCACCACCACACCTGGCTAATTATTTCTATTTTTAGTTGTCTGGCTAATTTTTTATTTTTTTATTTTTAGTAGAGACAGGGTCTCACTCTCGCTCAAGGTGGTCTTGAATTCCTGAGCTTAAACGATCCTCCCACCTTGGCCTCTCAGAGTGCTAGGATTACAGGCATGAGCCACCACGTCTGGCCTGTCTTTGATTTAAATATTTTGTAAACTTGTTTTTAAGAAAATTATTCTCAGGGAGTTGCCCAGAAAAAAACCAATCTTATCACCTTATGGGAATGTGACCACAAAATGGCATTAACCTAGCTTAACTCTTAGTATATTGATTTGATTCTGTGTGTCTTGACTTTTTTGAAAAGATCAAATCCACTTTCAAAGAGAAAAGTTTGGCCATCACTGACTATGTGAAAAAGGAGTGTCATAGTATGGAAAACATACAGCCTACTAAGTGTGAAGCCTACCAAGATGGCTGCAGGGTGATGTTCACTGGGAGGTGTAGTAAAATTGTTTAAAAATCAGTCATATTATCATATCACACCTTGTATTTACTCTTGGTATGCTACTCTTAAATGATTTTACTAAGTAAATATATTTTTTTGTTTTTTAAAGTCTTAAATATTATCTTTGAGTTTTATTTTTAAAATTTTTTTTCCATATAAAAGTTTCATTTTGCAACAAAAACAATGCATTTCATTCTTCAAAAGCACAAGTGAGATTTGTAAATAGTATCATTAAACTCATAAATCACAAAACATCAGTGAATAATGTTTTTCTGTTCTTGACATATTTGAACATTTAATGCACCTTTTTCAACAGATAAAAATGAATGGAGACTCTTGATCGAGTAATCAATGTCTTTCTGTTTCCATTCCCTCACTAGCCCAATATACTTATTTTTGACCTTGAATCACATGACCTTTGAATCCCTTATTGTTCCCCCCAATCTCTAACTTTGATGGAGGTCAATGAGAAGTCAGCTAAACCTAAATAATGGCTTCTTGTTTATGACTAATAATTTTATTTTATTTTATTTTATTTATTTTTTTTTTTTGAGACAGAGTCTCACTCTGTTGCCCAGGCTAGAGTGAGTGCCGTGGCGTCAGCCTAGCTCACAGCAACCTCAAACTCCTGAGCTCAAGGGATCCTCCTGTCTCAGCCTCCCGAGTAGCTGGGACTACAGGCATGCGCCACCATGCCCGGCTAATTTTTTCTATATATATTTTTAGCTGTCCATATAATTTCTTTCTATTTTTAGTAGAGATGGGGTCTCGCTCTTGCTCAGGCTGGTCTCGAACTCCTGAGCTCAAATGATCCGCCCACCTCGGCCTCCCAGAGTGCTAGGATTACAGGCGTGAGCCACCGCGCCCGGCCGATGACTAATAATTTTAAAATATAACTTTTAGCCACATAATGAGTTACACTTTATTTGTGTGGTCTGAATTTTCAGTATTGTGAGTGTACTCTCATGAGGTTTTCTTTCTGTAAGCTTAGATAAGTCTGTTTTTAGGAAGATAACATTTAGAAATATCCTGGCTATCAAGGGCTTTGTGTTTTCTATGCACTGTGTCTTTTTATCATATACAGAAGATAAATTTTATTCTAATGGTGAGAAAATATATATTTTTTTCTCCACCAGGAAAAACATATTTCTTCCTTTATGCAAACTATGATACATAAATTCCCAACTGTCTTACATAAAATGTGTGTGGCATTTCTACGGTACCAGTGCAGACATCCATTCTACTACTCAGCAGATCATTTGTATTAATAGTTAGCTAGTTTGTGTCTGGCTCTCACTGACTCACCAGAGTTGAACCACTTGTCCAAATGCACCAATGGACACATCAGTGATGGAATCCCCATTTAAATCTCCATAGCCATCCAACGACCTCCCAAAGTACTGGAGATGGCTCCTAAAGGCTCCATCAGATCCCAAGATTTTCTACAAGAGCAAATTTGACATGAAAATTATAGCGCACAACATCTGAACCAGAAAAATGGCAGCCTCTACATTGCATTATCATATTCTCCATGTAGTCACTTTCCAGGTTGTCCTTAGTCTCCACAAAATTCCATTGGTTTTTCAATCACTTCTTATATGATCTCTGCATCACTCTTGCATCCACAATTTCATTAATGAAATAGCATGAAGCTTTAACATAAAGTAACAAACCATTGAAAAGATCAGTGGACTGGGAATGAATGGATGCGAGTTCAGGTCCGGATTCCTATTTTAGCCCTTTTTCTTCAGGTCTTACTCAGAACCTACCTACTTACTGAGGCCTCCTTAAGTCACCCTTTCAGCCACCTGATACCACCTCTCATCTCTAAAATCTTATTCCCTATTTTAGTTTCCTTTCCCTTTAAAAAAATTCCTTAGTATTTATTACCCTCTGGAACACTTTATTTTATCTCTCTCTCTCTCTCTCTTTTTCATTTGTCTCTTCCATTAGAATGTAAGGTCCATAAGAGCAGAATTTAGTCTGTCCTGTTCTTACAGCATCCCAGAGTCTAGACTAGTAATTGGCCATATAGTAGAGGCTCACTAAATATTTGTTGAGTCAATGAATGAAGTTATGAAATAAGTGGGATGGATTGGATGGTCTACATCATACTCTCTAGCTCTAATATGATGATATCCACATGTAAATACATCACCGTGTAGCTCATGGATTACCTGGGAATACTTTGTGCGAATAGTACCCTGATGACCATTATAAATATACACTGCTCCAGAGTTCTGATTTTCTAACGGTGAACCAACGATCACATCATTAAAGCCATCCATGTTAATGTCTGAAAGAGCTGCAATCGCTGAACCAAATCGAGCATTTTCAATGCCGTCAGGGCCTTCAAGAAATTGGTGTTGGCTCAAAATGCCCTTGCAAGGGAGAGAAAGAATGATTAAAGCAAACTTCATAACTTGTATGATTAAAATTCACAGCAATTGATGACCAAACCAATTTTTATAGGGTTTTAAAATTAGAATTCAAAATTCTCTATTTATGATGAGAATTATAAATAAGCATTTCAATAAGTAAGGTCATAGGATATCTGCTCATAAACCATGGTGAAAAGAGGTAATTCTCTTTACCGTAGCTGAACGACCTACATAAAAGTACCCATTACTTTGTCTTCATTTCCCTTCAATATTAGTATCTTCACCTGTTTACAAACCTTTAGATTTAAAAATTTTCTAGTGAAAATCTACTAATATCTTACATGAAATTAAGTAGACACAAAACAAAATAAGACACAATATCTTAATTTAGACTTTACTTAAAAATTACTGAATAGTAGCATAGTTGTAATGGTACAGAAAGTGGAAAATGAGATTGTTAATATCCCATTATAAGAAACACTAAATAGTTCTGCCCAAAAGAAAAGACATTTCCTCGTAAAACACACAGTTGTTTTTCTTCAGATTTCGTAATCAAGGATGGAAATATTTGATGACTTCACAAGAAAATAATGCTCCTCAAGCATGAAACTGGGTCAGTGTTGATTCTTTCTCCTTTTACAATCTTACAGAAATTAATTTGTTACTGAGTTTGATAAAGTATTAGATCTTTTCATCTTCAACAATTAATGATAAGCCAGCATATTTGACAAGCAAGAAACATTAAAAAAACTGGGATTTGTTAATTTTTCAAATAAGTAGATATGCCCTTCCTTTATTGTATACTTAGTTAAACACTCTTTTTATGTATAATTGCTTTAAAAATGTGTTAATTTTTACATTCATTTAAAGAAATAAGGTAGGACAAAATATCACAACTATTGAACATATTATTTACTATATTATAAATCAGCCTCTCTTTTTCCATCCTTTCCCCTCTATTGTCATCTAATTGTCTGTGTTAACTTGTGCCTTTAATTCAGTTTTCACTTTGGATTTCAATGAGTTATCTATACATGCATAGATTTAGAGAGCTCAGTTTACAAGTTGGAAAAACTGTGCTTTTCCATGTTAAAATATGCTAAGCTTCATGTGCAAAGATTGGAGATTTCAAGAGTTGGATGTAGAAAAAACCCAAGGCCCTCCCCTTTTCTCTAGTGGACACATTTTTCGGCCTCACCCATCTGCTCTCAGATGCCCAAAATAAACAGTATGTTGCTACAAAAAAAAAGAGTTGGATGTACACCTAAATGTTACACCAAACAATGGCATTTTCTGACAAACTAACATAGAAAGCACCCAGGACTATATGGAAGTTTCCAAAGCGGGTGGTACCATTTGTCTTTTTCACTGTAAATTGATAATAAGAGAGCACTGCCCTGTTGTTGTTATCTCTTCACAGTGAAAAATTGCATAAGATATTTGAAAAATACACGAAGGTCTGTGTATTTCAAAAATGATATAAATTTCAATGGCTTTATTTGTATAAGAGAATATATGTTCAAAGACCTTTCATGAAAAATGGCAGTACACTATACATTAAACTCTAGTTATGCTTTTTAATGTGATTTTTTAAAAATCATAACTTAATGGTGACATCCTCAAAAATGACGAAATATAAACTAAACTGTTTATGCAAATTAACTATCATTCAGTAGTAATACATTTTCTTTCCAAATGCAGATTAACTTTTATTTATCACTATTAAAGCAAATTGAATTGTCAGTTTAATATATATATATATATATTTTACCTGTATGATAGTAAAGAGGTAGACTCTCCCTTCCTCTTTCTTTAGGTCATTCATGTACGTTGGTGCACCCACCAAGAGCACATCTGTAATGGTGTCTTTATCCACATCAACTGAACACAGCACGCTACCAAAATAGGAGCCAATCTGGAGTAACAAAGCATATTAACCTTAAGATTCCTAGGACTCGTATACTTCTAATATTACATGGAACTTTTATTCACTCACTCAACACACAAAAATTAAGTGTTTACTACCTGCAAGGTGCTGGAAACATAAAGGGACAACATATTCTCTTCCTTCAGGCTGTGTCGTGATCTAACACCTGATTCTTAAACCTTAGTGTGGACAAGAATCACCAAGAAAGTGTCTTTAAAATACAGGTTCCTGAGACCCATTTCTAGAGATTCTGATGTCATGTCTAGGCTGTGATCCAGAACACAGCATTTTAAATCAGCACTCCAGGTACTGAAGCCAGTGGGTCAAAGGCCACACGTACAAGACAAACCCTTAGTAGGTACATGGGGCGTGTTATAGAGCATGGCACGAGGGGTACAAGCAGGGGGAACAAATTATTGTGCTTTTGTGGTAAAATAGATTGTAACAGAGGCAAGTCTCAAATGCTGAGTGAGCGGAGTACAGGGGAGTCAGGAAGGCTTTGAAAGCTCAAGTAGTGTTTGAATCTCATCTTAAAGAGGACAAGGGGTTTTTTAAGTGGAAAGAAGTGGAAAAGCACAAATGATGTGAGCATCCTTGGCATGATCTGGGACAGGTAAGTAGTTGCTGGATAGATCAGGACAGGAGGAGTAGGTGGAGATAAAGTAAAATAAGAGAGGCCAGGACTTTGAACGTTTGCTCCATTCTACAATGTTTAATGGATGCCAATGTGAACACTTTTTAAGGATTTAGAAATGAATAAGAAATAATTCTTCCATAGCACTTTCATTGTTATTTTTACAATTAAAAAACATCTTTCTTTAAAATATTAAAAAGGAGGGAAAGTATGTGACCATAGTTAATTTGTGGTCAAGAAAGTCAAAAACTCGGGTCTTCTTACTGCTAGATACTTCATAGCAACAGTAGGATCAGATTTAATCCGGAGAAGAGAAATCCGTGGTTAGTTCCTCTGACTCAAAGAAGAAAATCATTTTCTGTTAGTTGTCAGAGATCAGTGATGCTCATTTCAGATATGTGTCAAGCTCATGGGTCAAAATTGCTTAGTAAGGAAGCAGGAACCAATCAGCTGGCCTTCGTGCTAGCAACAGGCCTTTGCTGTCGTGGGCCATAAGTGACATTTGTCATAGGGTCTTCCTACCAAACTGTCACATCAGTAGAAAATGACAGAGAAGAGTGGTGGCTTACTTTTAGAAATGTCAAAGTCAACTGGATGCTTTGAAAGGCTCAGATGTAGAACCTCAGTCCCTATAATGTCGTAATACTCCCTTCTCATTATTTCTCCTCCAGATCCTTGGCTCCTAGTGTGGGCTTGTCTACAAGGCAGTGGTTAGACGCCTGCCGTCATGACTAAAAAATGCCTGTGAATTATTAATCTGAGGAGCCAAAAATACGAAGTAGAATGTAATCAAACAGCACAGGCTTTGAGGTCAGACAGGATTGGGTTTTAATGACAGCTCAATCCATTAAAGCTGTGTGACCTTAGAAAGCTAGTTAAACTCGCAGCGAGCAGTCAAAAGGGGGATGGCAGGTCTTCTGAGCATTGTTGTGAAGGTTTAAGGAATATAGTAAATTCAGATTACAGAGCCAATCACAGAGTACCAGTGAGGGCATGTTAGTTTCCACATCTACCCAACTGGCTCCCCACCTGTCCCAGTTCTCCGTAAAGTTAATTTCACCTGCTAAGCAATGAGATTTACCTGGTCACCTCTGTGAGCCTGCATAACTGTGACATTGCCATTCTCATTAACACTGTATAGCACTATCTGGCCGGTGTAATTTGCTCGAGGAGCACCAGCAACAAAGTGGGTGCTTTTTCCTGTAGAAATTGTAGTCATAGAATAACCTAAAAAAGAAGGAGACATGAGTGACTACCACTGAATTTCTCAGCCAGATAAGGTTAAAAAAAGTTAGTAGAGGTGATCAGAAGTCCTTTCCTGCCAGGTGCGATGCATACTTCCTAGTGCTCCTAAGTCTAGCATTGAGGGCACGTCTTTCTTTTTCTAAAATGAATTGCTCCTGCCCTTTGACCTGCAAACGTGAGACCTCTGCCTATAAAGCTGGTCCTAGATTTTGGGTTGTCCTCATCAGTCACCTGTGAACTTGGCACTCAACAAATATTTCTTGAACAAATGAATAAATGAATTTAAAAGGTAGTACTGCACAGCAGAAACAACACAGGCCTTGGAATTAGTCCCAGGTGCAGACTCTGGATTACCATTTACTGGGTTGTTTGCAAGTTAGTAACCTTGTTAGGTCTCAAAGGTAAAATAGCTCTGAAAGGAACTGAATGTTTATGTAGGTAGACTAGCCAGCTCAGAAACTGTCCCATAATTGGTCCTCAAAATTGGTGGCAGCTTATTATAAGGACAAGAAGACTAAGAGCTCTAAATTAATATCAGACTACCACTTACTATATTGGCCTTTAGAAACTATTTCCATTTTGGAGAAACACAATCATGTTCCAGCAATTACAACCACCTGAACAACCAGAAGAGATTTGTGAGTATAATATAGTGTTTCATTAAGTAGTTATGGATTAAGGCCTGATTGGCAAAGAGACTATATATATAATAATTATGACAATTAGATGACAGTTCAAGGATTTTGCTGAACTGACTCTGGGATTCAACAAATAGCTAGTTTAAAGGAAAGGGACTTAAGTTTGCTGAGCCAGATACTGTTATACCTTACCTAAATAGGAACTGTGATTTCTGTCTTGCAGAATTTGGTCAAAAGCTTGTTTAGGAAAGATCAAATGCCCATGAGATGTCTCCTGGACAACTGTCCCACTCCAGCCAAAAGCTCCCACTGCACCCAGCATCAGAATATCCTAAAATAATTGAAAAATGAAGATCATTAAAACAAATAACCTTTAAAGCATAAAAATGCAGGGTAGGCAAAATATTGAAATAAATTGTTTAGAATTAAAACAAAAGAATCTAAACATGATGATGGAAAATATATATGAATGTATGTTGATATATCACAGAATTATTCTAATACATTTGTGCTGGAGAATAAGCCTTCCCATGGTTTATGTTATCTTGGACTTTATTTAGTATGACGTATTATGTAGATAAAACTTTGTAATAAGTTGTAGCATTGGACGAGTACCTAGCCATCTTCAAATATCCATTCAAAGGCATACATTTGCCAATGCTGAACCCTCATGAGCCTTTAGGAAGGAGTCAGAAGTGAGTTTCCAGCCCCACATATTCATAAAGAAAAGCTCACAGCTGGATATGAGACATGCTTGAAAACCAGTAAGTGCTGATGATGGAGGAGAGACAGTGATGTGGCTGCTATCCCAGGCATGTCTTGGGAGGTCCTCTTCTGACCTATTCTATTCTCAACTTTCATTCTCTCTCTTCCTGACTCCTTCTCCACTGTCCTCTAGCACCTCTATGTTCCTCTATCCCACCTCTTTGATAGAGGCACCTGTAGCTGTGACATTCAATCTATTGGAAGGGAAATAACTACTGGTGAGCCCTGGAGAGGGCAGGGGGAGGACAGGCTGCTCTGGATTGGCTCAAAACGCAATTTGAATATTCAAAGCTGTAAATCATGGAAAAGGCAGATTTGGTCAGGATGAGATATTGTTTTTTTTTTTTTTGTTTTTAATTTTTGATCTTAGATTCCAGAAAACACCAAAGGTATAATTTTGGATTAGAAAATATAAGCCATTAAAAAAAGAGCAAATAGGGAAATGATGTGTCCCACTTTGGGAACAAGAGACCATGAGGTTATGTGAATGATTGTAATAAAATCACAGACTCTGAATCTGAATCTGGGGAGCATGAAAGGGCTTTAGGGCAGGTACAAAAACCTCATGGAATAGTGTATAAAATACGCTGTGTGTGGATTTATTTACATTTTTTCTGAGGGAAAGATCCATAACTTTTATAAACATCTCTAAGGATTGATGATCCAAAAACAGCACTTTTTATTCTAGAGAAAATAAGTTTTTCTTGGTTCTCTGACCCACTGATCAAATCTCCTGACTTCTTATTGCCCCCTAAATATTCCCCAGGCCTCACATCTTTTCAACCCTTTCTCTACCCTTCTCATATCCTGAATTGAATTAGAACCAGAGGCCTGAAAGGTGGATGTTTCTGAGAACCAAGAATGGACTTCCCTGAACTAAGATGACAGTGGTGTATTCCAATCTCGTCTCACATTTTCCCTAACTCTTTACTTTTCAACCATTTTCTGTCTCGGCTCTTAGAAAATGATACAAAAGCAACTCAGGATTCAGCAATGACACTGATGACAAGAGTGTATGTTTTTAACAAATGTTAATAGTTAATTGATTCAAAGGAAATTCCTGCAGGGATAATACCTTAAATTAATATAGTGCCTGTGCCCTGGAGCACTCAAAGGCTTTCTTGTATATTATCATTTTTTCCCCATACAAAATCCCTATGAAATAGAGAATGGAAGGTAAATCTTCAGTTGTTAGATGGTAAATCAGCAGCACAAAGAAACTAAACGATGTGACTAGGAATCCGAACTGTTGATCACTAGATGGCTGTTTTCCCACTTTATGTCTAAAGCTACTGTGTCCAGAAATGTTAGGCCAAATGGCAGCATGGCTTGAGGTTGTCTGATATACACACATTTTGAGGAGAGTAATCTGCGCTGAATCCTACTTGTGACATTTCCATCTGGAAGTTGTCCCCTCCTTGAACAGTACCTGAGAAATATCAGTTTCAAAAATCATATTACTGTAAGCAATTTTAAATCAAGTTTTCAAACACAGGAATACTCATACACACACACATATACACAAAATGTTCTGATGTTCATCCAAAAATATAGAGCTGGTAGATTCTGGGAAGGAGAAATCACTGAGAGTGTTCTAGCAGATTATAGAAATCCACAATACTTCCAAGGTAGTGTTCAATGTTGGCATTAATCTTAATTAAACATTAATGTAATTTATGGAATACTTATGAAGTTCCTGATATTAAAGAACACTCAACAAAAGGTATGAGGTAAGGTGAAAACTGAGGTGATAATTTTTTTAAAAATTTATCATTGCTAGCTAAGAAACTAACTGAAATTTTAGCTTTTAAATATTAGTACTAATAAATGTGCAAATATCTCAGAAGCAGCTGGAAGAGCTAGGCAATGGATCTGTAGTGAAGACTATGCTGAGAGATAATTGGGTTAGCTACTCAAGACTGAGAAGGAATTTTACCAGTTGGGAAATTTGTTCCAGTTCTACACAGTTCTGTCACTAACATCATAAGACTCAATTAGTACTCATTTTCCATATAGTGTGGTCAAAATGGTTATGTTTCACTAATCTTCACAAAAAAGGAAGCTAAATTCCTAGACTGACACTTTATTAACATATTAATAGATAAGAAGACAAATGGTACTGCATGACATGGTCTTGTTTAGAAGACGTAATAATTTTCACAAGACGAGTAGAGGTAATTTTTAATGAAATAGGACAGTGCTTCCCAAAAGTCCATAATAGCAGATAATGCTCAAAATCATTTCCCGTTAGCTTGTAGATTGCAGCTGTCCTCATTCATGCCACTACAAACACACAGAATTGTTAGTGTGGAAAGCCTAGGAATTTTGTATTATCTCAGGGCATACTGGATCTTGATGATGATTTAAACAACTTAGAAGCACATGGGATGAAGAAGCAATAAAACTCTTTGGATAGAACTTTCCAGTGGAAAATCAGGAGACCAAGATTTGACCATAGGAATGAATACTTTACGCAATCCCCTGGGCCTCAGATTCTAAGGCTATACCCATATCACAGGTGCTCAACAAAATATGCTCTTTATTGCAGAGAGGTACTTGGGTTAACTATCTGGAATCAGGATTTGGGTCATTAGGACTTTTTTTTTTTCACCAACTGTGAAGTGTGTTCTAGTCCTCCATACAGGGAGCTCCTGAACACACAGTATTTCTGCACTAACTAAACCTTTCAAGGCCACCTAAGTAAAATATTTCAGGTCTGATAAATAAGTTTTTTCCTCAAAAGCTGAACTATTAAAAATCTTTGCTGTATTTTTCCAATTTTAAAAGTATATATGCTTATTGTAAATAAATTCAAGAATTTTAGAACTTAACGCACCATAAAAAGGTAAAACTATTTACAATTATTAATATAATAGATATTACTAAGTTGCTTCCCCAAAGTTATAACAGTTTATCATCTTAGCAACAGCTTCTTTGAGCTTCTTTGCTTCCCAATAATCTCCTCAAGATTAAATATTATTAATCTATGCCATCTTTAAGGCAAACATAATGGTTTAATTCATATTTTTAAATATTGACTGAAATTGAGAATATTTTCTTATGTTTATTGGTCATTTGTATATTATCATTTATAAACTATTTTAATACTTATTCACGTTCTTTGTCCATTTTTCTTACTGATTTATAGGAGTTCTTTTTATATAAGGCATACAAGTTAACATTAGTAGAGCAAGTATGATGATAAAATAAGCAATTCATTTTAAAAGTTTTGGAAAAAAATTCTTGAAAGGAGTGTTTTTTACCTTCAATGCTGAAAATTTGTTCCCCTAATGTCCCAGCCTTCTCTAGTAGAGCTGCTTCGTCAGACACGTTGAAAAAGTATCTTTCTGTTGGAATACTAGCAATTGCTTTGATTTCTTTTATTAAATTTTTAGTATCAAGGGCATTTCTGTTTAAGTACCCAAGAACCTTGAAAATAGAGAAAGAGGAAAAAAGGCCATTACCACTGTCCTCCAATTTCCCTAGTTCTAGTCTATTTTTTGTACACAATAGCCCCTCTGGAGAAGTAAATCAAGCAACATCTCCACAACCCTTTATTCAGTTGACAGAACTGAAAATCAGCACGAAGCAGAGATAGAGTAAAAACTTTCTTTTATATTAAACTATGAACAGCCAATCGGAAAGTGCAGCCTTGAGAAGCAACACATTAAATGAACATTTACCCAACAGCCATAAGACAAGTAAAAAGAAGAGCCACTTACTGCTATGCCAAACCTCAGTATATTGTCATTGTTGCATTGATCAATCACATCTTTCAACATTGAACCATCATGCGATTCACCATCAGTTACAACCACCATTACTTTGGTAGCACTTGGTCGTCCACCAGAAGCTGCTGAATAAGCGAAATCTCTGTGGCGGATAAAATTAGACTCACTATCAAAAGATGAAGTTAATATGTGGACCTCTGGTTTGAAATAGAAATCCAAAATCAGCTTCTTTAAGCACAATGATTGTGACTTAGAATTTCTCTCCATATCATCTGGTGACATATTTAAGTCAGGTATCATGGCTTGTGTATGCATATATGCACAGGTATTCACCATAGGCTTCTTTAGAATTATTTTCTTATAAGAAAGTTGAATTCATTAGTGCTAATCAACAGAGCAAAGATATTTCTGTCATAAGTTTTACTCATTGGACCTGTATTTACTTTTTCAATACTCATTTTTAAAAATCTAATAGATACATATGGTAAAAAAAATTCAAAGTATTTGGAAAGGTATAAACAAAAATTTGACACTAAGCCCTTCACTAAAGGTAACCACTATTATCAGTTTCTTATGTTTCCCTCTAGAAAATGTTTTATTTAGATATAATATGGTTATATGCATAGGTTATAGCTTAAACTTTTACTCAAATGGGGACGTATTCTAAACAATTGTTTTCCATTTTGATGGAGATCTTTCCATCTGTACATATGAAATCCTCATTCTTTTTTAATGGCTGCAAAATATTTCATTATTTGGAGGCACCACAGTTTATTTAACCAGTTCCCCATTATTGGGTATTTAGGCTGTTTTGAGTTTTACAAGTAAGGTTGTAATGAATATCCTTGTGTATGTATCTTGGCATACTTTTTCAAATGTATCAATGGGATAAAATCTTAGTAATGAAATTATTGAGACAAAGGTTATACACATTTCAAATTTTCATAGACAATGTCAAATTCAATGTATATAAAACCAAGCATATTATTTTATTTCCTGAAATCTTTTTTGCATTCTATATTACAGAATACAGAATTATAGAAAATATTCCATATTTTTCAGGCAGACAAATTTGAGTTATAGTACTCACATCAGATCCTTTTTGAGTAACATATACTCTTTATAACATGCTGCAGATTTCATGTGTAATTATAAGGTTTTTGAGGACAGAACTGTGCTTTATTTAGTTTTAACTACCTGCAGTGCTTTGTTGAATGCAGGTGAAATAAGGTGAACTGAAACATGGCAATATTATGGCAATATTTACTGAAAGAGTGTCAGATTCTATTCAATGTTTTTTGGTTTTGTTTTTTGAGAGATGGGATCTTGCTCTGTTACCCAGGCTGGAGTTCAGGGGCACGATCATAGCTCACTGCAGCCTCGAACTCCTCCACCGAAACAATCCTCCTGCTTTAGCCTCCTGAGTAGCTGACACTATAGGTTAGTACCACCACAGCCCACTAATTTTTAATTTATTTTTTGTAGAGATGGGAGTCTCACTATGTTGCTCAGGCTGGTCTTGAATGCCTGGCCACAAGTGATCCACCTACCTCGGCTTCCCAAAGTGTTGGGATTACAGATGTGACCCACCACGCTCACCTGGTCTATTCAATATTTTAAAGACAGAGATCAATAAAAAAGAGAGAGAGAGAAAAAAAAGAAATAGAGGTAATTACATTCTGGGAAGTATGAGTAAAAAGGTGAATGATTCTCCTAGCACTGGGAGACTAAATCTTGTTAATTTTGAAAATCATGGTGAGAGGGAGATACAAAATGGCACAGGGGAGAAAACCAAAGTTTTGAAAGATGGTGAAAGCCAGAAAAGTTCCACCTCCATGGACAGTGGCCATTATGGAGAAGAAAGCTTGTCAGGCCCCCAGGCTCCTTCCAGGGAAAAACGCCACACCCACATTCCCTGCTGAAAACAGGGGCCCTCAGCAGTTTCTCACTCCAGGAAGGCCATTGTCTATCTCTACTTCTCCTTACTCCAGTTGGCTGGCCTGGGAAGGGCACTTTACTAAATGGTAGCTGACCTATTGACTGGCCAGCAGCTTATGAGATGGCCTGTCCCAAAGAGACATCTCAATAGGGACAGTAAAGATTAACCAAACCAATCATATCTTCTCTTGTGGAATCTGCTTTTGAGACATATGGAGATAGTCACCAGATAACAGAAGCAGCAACTAAAATATACACACAGAAAAAAGAAGGAACAGATATAATGGGAAATGCAGAAATAGAAATGACAGGATGTGGTGACTGACCAGATGTGAGACGTAAGGAAGAATGAAATGAACAAAGAAAACCATCAAGTGTGTAGTCAGAATGACTGAGGAAGTAGGCAGCAACATCAATCAAAATGGCAAAGCCATGAGGAGTGGCAGGTCAAAGGATTAGGCTAGTTGAGGACATAGTGAATTTGGTACACAAGCAACACTCCAAATAAAGATATTCAGCATCAGCTGCGTACCTGTGTGAGTTCTGGGAGAGAGTTCAGGGCTGATAACCTACCAATGGGGTAATCCACACAGAGCTGATGCTAGCACCATGAGAATGAATACAATTCCTAAAAGAGAAGGGTAATAAAGAAGAAAGCGCTCTGTTTAGTGAAGAAAAAGTAGGAAAAGGAGCCAGTGAAGAGGTACAAGGTATTGACAAGAAGTTGGCAGGGATTCCAAAAGTTTGTGTTGTCATGGCAACTGGGTTGGGACTAGCAGCATGAGTTCATCACTCTCAAATGAGCCAAAGAGGCAGGACCATTGGTTTGGGGGATTAAAAAGGCCACACTCACCTACTAGCAGACTGATAGTTTTCAAGCAAGTGGAGGAAGGAAATGGAGACACTTTTTTCAAAGAATTATGGTAGTGGAAAGAAGGAATTCGCAAGATAAAAAAGGCAGAAAGGAGGTTTAAGGGAAGGTACGCTTATCGTTCTCATTTATTTTTTAACAACAGAGAGTATTTAGCATTTTTGCAAAGGGATTTGGTTAAAACAGAGGTGAAGATGAAGGTCAGTGGAACTGAGAAAATAGAGAAACTGAGATAAGAATGAGGACAGTGCTATACAGTTGTAAAATTCACACTTCCCACAGATTGTCATTAGTATGATGAACTCACTGAGTTCAATTCAAACTCATGTTTAAGAGTCTACGGCCCTTGTTAGTTTGAATGCAATGCTCCATGAGCTCAATTGGTCTGAAGCTCTGATACATATTAACAAATAATGACAGATTTCTCCATTTCCTACTGTTTTAACCTAAGGTCTTCTCATTTCATTGACTTCCTATAAAATCTTTAAAAATCATGTAATATAAAAATGCTAGAATCAGAGATTTTTCACTTTCTTTTCCAACTGTCTTCTTAAAGTATTCAAGTCATAGAGTGCTCAGACTTTTTTCTTTATTAGTTCTGATTTAAGTGTGAGTACCAGTTATATTATTTTTCTTTGTCATTTCCTTCTTTTTTCATACTTATAAGCACTTTTATGTTATTAAAATTTTAGCCTACTAGCACTAAAACTTACCTTGCAAATTGAATTGCTTTGAATGTGTTTGTGAGGTCCCCACCATATTGGGATGTCTGGGATGTTGCTACAATCATTTCATCTTTGGTTGTAAAAGTGTTCAAGTTAAACACAACTCTTGGATTATTGGCATACTGAATTAACCCCACCTTTAAAAGAGCAGAAGTTTATTAATGAGCTGTCATTAAGTTATAAATAATTTCTATTTAACCAATATAATAAAAATAAGCAGTGTATTTAGGCATGGTCTGATAGCTTGAGGGAATCACTTTCAACTTTGTTCTTGATAGTTATTTTTCTTTCAATGGAATAATTTCTTCTTTGTTAGAGGCTATCAGTGTACAACAGTAGTACTATTGCCAAGCAAGATGATGTGCTACAGCTTACGATTTGGTTCTCAAGAGTAATAATTGTAGATTTTTGAGCACTGCCCTATAATATTTCAATATGAATGAGTATTAGAACAAGGTTTTTAATAGGAAGATTAAAATTAACATTCTAAAATAACATTCAAATAAACATTCTAATTACCAATAGATATATGCTTATAAGCAATCCTAGTGGAGGGTAACATCTCATCACTTGAGGGTAATTGTGTAACAGGGAACTAGAGTTGAATAAAAGGGAAACAAATGTGCTCCTAATCAATGTAGTATATTTGGGAGTATTATTTGCATTTCCTGTATTATGGGCCTCAGCATCTCTGGAGGGAAGTTCCTATACCTGCATGTGGAGCAGCGAGTTTCTGGCCTTCAGAAAAAGTGCCATTAGAGACAATCTTATTTGAAAGAGCTGAGAGAAAGAAGGACTTCTGAACAAGATGCTTGGGGACATTTTCTAATCTTAGAGATAAGAAAGTAACCCCATCTTCCTCTCACAAATAACCCCCATCTTCCTCTCACAACTTCTGTGTGAGAAAGGGGAAGAAAAATTTAAGTAATTGTGGTATATTAAGACTTATAGAAAAGTCAAATTTAAATTGTAAGAAGAGAGACTGAGTTAAATCACTTCTAGAGAGGAATAAGATGCAGTGTGGTGGGAAGACACAGAAGAGGAAGGCCATGAATTCTGCACGAGACTATTAAATAAAATAAGTCATGTTGTAGGGGCTTACCCATTTAGAGACAGAGAAAAATAAGCAGATACATATGAAAACTTCTCTTATAAGGGATCATAACAGTGGTGCTTTCCAGAAACCAGTGGTATACCTAGTCTAATTTGACAGTTTTCTGGTAAAAGCCCACAGTGAAACTTCCAAAGCTTCAGTGGGTATTAACGTCCTCTTGGTACTGAAAAGCAACATCAATGGGGAAAATGTGTAACAATACTTTATAATATTGTATAGGAAAGAAGAAAAGCAAATTTCAATAAAGATAACTGCATAGCATCTAGGGAAAAATATTCCAAGAGTTGTTACTAAATGTTGGGCATTAGAGTATCAGATGCAATCCGAGAAGGTACACTGGTAACTGTGAGGTGGTCCCTGTTGATACTGATTCAGTGTGCTGCCACAGCCAGGACGACCCATGAAGTGGCAAATCCAATCAGAATGGAAAACAACAACAAACCCACATATGATCAGGAAGTAAACTCTTACATTAAGTGCTATTTATTCTTTTTACAGAAACATGAAACTTCTGCTCCTGAGTTTTGATTGCCTCCCTCAAGAAGATACGAAAGCAAATTAAAGACTTCTTAAAACAGAGAGAGCTATATCAAATTATTGAAAAGATTTATTCTGTGTAGAAAAAGGCAAAATGGACTAAAATATGTAAAAATTATAATATCATAAACAGTAGAATTATGTTTGGTGACTTATTTACAAAAATCCCAGAATTCAAAGGTAATTGTTTTACCAGTAAAGAGTAAACAAAAGTAATTCATTATTAGTTCAAATGGACATAAAAAATGCATACTGAATTTTATTTTATTTTATTTTTTTTTCTGAATTTTAAAATGTATAAATAAACTCATGGGTTAGAGGGGCAAAAATAGGTAACTAAAAAAGGATTAAGATGTTATATCCTATACTCTTGATTTCTGTGTCAGAAATAGAACTACAAGGGTCAAAAGACCAGTACTGGGCAAAGTCTGAGGTAGAATAACCCAATTTAGTACAAGTTTCAATCAACTCTTAACATTTCCACTAAATGCATTTAAAATGGGGATTTTGCACATGCAAAAATTAAAACTTCATATCTAACCATGTTTTTTCAGGGAAAAAGCCATGGGTTAGTTTACATATTTCTGACATCCATACCTGTGTCTTTGTGGGGCCTATATCCAGGCCTTGTACAAATTTTTCCAAAAAATTCTTTACTGCATCCCAGGGATAAATACTGTTTGATTCATCACATACAACCACCACATCTATGAGGGAAGGGCAGGCTACACAAGAAAAGAAGAAAGAAGCAGATTTCCATAGGTTAGTCAAACTTCACACCTATATAAAAATGAGACTTAGGGAGGGTCAAGTGGCACTTGTTTATAAATTCCACCCCTCCCCGCTTAACTATAAGGCATTGCTCATGCCATCTCTGTATTCATAACTTACTCTGAACTGCAGGTGAAAAGCTGCCCAAGAGCTGAAAATCGGGACTGACGTCAGAACACACACCAGTTGTGTAATACTGATTTCCACACTGCTGTGCCCACAGAGGACCACACGTCTTCAAAGAAATGAGAAAACAATAAATAGAAACACATGAAAAATGCTAACCCTCTACCTCTCCATCGTGGAACTCAGAAATCATTTCTATTCTTTCCCAAGATACTAATAATTGTTAACTCTTGAAACTAACAAGTCAAAAATGCCTTTGAATAAGAGTCCACTGGGGCAGGCAGGAGTGATGGAGAAGGTGGCAGGTGCTCTGTGCCCAGTGCAGGCCTCCAGGTAGGGGAGGTGGGGACTGTCAGTGAAGGGAGGAGCGCATCAGGCCACCCACCAAGCTACAGAAAAGGGGTACATGGTGTTTTCCTTCCAGAGAACACCCAGGAGGAGAATGAATGCAAAGTTCACTTTTGTGTCTGTCACCTGTGCCGCAGGTGCTCCACCTGTAAAATGAGGATGATCATACCTCCTATCTTTCAAGGTTGTTGTGAAGATTAACTGAGTCTATAGATACAAAACACTTAGAACAGTGCCAGGTAAGTAGCAAGCGCTATGTAACTGTTAGCCAGCATCATTATCGTGGTTATTGTTGAATATCAGTTTCCTCCAGTTCCTTGCATTCATACACCTAAATAGAAACCATACACCCAGTGTCCTCAAATTCCAGGCAGTGACCCTTGAAGAGAGCCTGGGGTTAGGTACAGACATCATGGCGAATGAAGAAGCCATGGCTGCGTACAGGCCCAGGCCACTGCGGTTCCTGCCCACCCACTTTTATGAAACAGGCTCTGTGTTGCCAGATTCCCCCATTTTTAAAGGAGAATCAGAGAAGGCAAATTTCATATGAAAATTCATTGTTTAAAAAATACTCTATATTCTTAAGCAAACACAAATGAGGTTTATTGACTGCCCATTTTTAACTTTGCTATAATGTATTGCTTCACTTTGAGGATGTCAAACCCCCCCAATTCTACTTCCTAATTAATTTCAGTCACCAGAGCTGGCTGGCACTTGTCTCCTTGCCCACATCATGCATACTCCAGTTCTTAGTATGTCCACTAATGCAATCCCAATTCTCCCCTTTTCAGGAGTCCTTGAGTGCCAAGAACTCCTGACTCAATTATGATTAGGTTACATGGGGAGCATTCGATGAAATAATACTAAAATCGCCAGATGGGAAAGAGAAATCTAGTCCAGATCCAAAAAAATGCCTACAAAGTTTAACATTCTGTAAAGCTGTGGATCAATTATTAAAACTGAACAGGAGTGTGGACTTGCAAGAAGCAGTTGGAAAAATGAAAGGGACTTTATTTGACCCACTTTTAACTGTAAGTAGCTCAAAGGGGAAGCAGCTGTGGTCATATTTCATGCTCAATGAACAGGGCATAGTTTCCCCCTATAAAACTAGTTCATTTTGCCAATTAGGAGAAAATCATTATTAACTCCTTTTGTTAGTTTACTAAATAACACATACCAGTTATTGATTCCTGTACCCCCATTCCTAAGGTTTTTTTTGATCACCTTGAAAAATAACTCATAAAGAAAGAAAAATAACTCATGAAATATTCAAGAAAAGAATTTTTTTGTTTTAAAAGCAATGGAAAACAGCATTAAGAAGTTGAAATTAGAATATGCCAATTGTTAATGCCAGAACTACATTCCTGCTTTAAGCCCAGAACTTAAGAAGTTTCAAAAAAATGTGATGATTGTCAGTCTTTTCCACATAATTCTTAAGAGTATCTTGTGATTTTGACCTTTTAGATACATAAAGGAAATTTTGACTTTTTTCTTTCTCCTTCTTCTCTCTCTCTCTCTGCTTTTCTGCTTGCTCCATTGACTATTAAATTAATCTCTGAAATTCTCTTGCAATTTTATTTTACTTTATCTGGAGTGACAGATTAAAAATTTTGAGGCACAGTCTGTAATCCCTAAATCTTAATATGTTCTTCTTTCTGATTTATTTAACCTTAAAAAACAAGCAAATAAAAAAAAGATGAAGGTAACCCTGTTTATCATAAAGGCTTTGAAATATCATAAACCATGAAGATTTCCATTGCAATCCTCACATATGAACTGATGTAACATATATTTTAGCAATATCTAATTTACTTAGTGACACCGAAGTCATCTGAATACTAATATCTATTAGTAAAAATAAAATTACAGTGTTCAAAATGGATTACATTTTTAGAATAATGAAGTTATTAAACATAGGCTTTTCAGTTAGCATGTGAATGGTCTAGATAAAACTAATGTGAAGTTCAGTTAGGGTTTCTAAGACAATTTTAATGGGGCTTACAACTAGGATATACCTATATGAGCTAGTAGAAGTTTTGATAGGATTAGATTTTTATTTGCCTTTAAACGTTTTTTTTTTTTTTGGTGTGCAATGTTTTTCATTTTTTATATACTGAAATCTTTTCAACAGTTTCCCATAGTCTTACTTCTATTAGTTCTAAACTCAGAAATTCTTCCTTCAGAAAATTTCCATTGTCCTCTGTTTTTTTATCTTAACTCTTTATTTAATTCACTTGAAAGTATACTTGCATATGCAAATTATTAACAAATTAATTGTCCCCAGACCACTGTTAAATGAGGCATTCTATTTCACTGATTTGTGATGTCTTTTGTTAGGATTTTAGAAACTAAATAGGAGTAAACACTGACATGAAATAAAATGAGAGACTGTGCCTTGCCTTAAATAATATGAAATTAGTCAACAGTTACAGGAAATGATTAAAAACAAAAGTTCTTTTTAGCTTTGAAACCTACTTTCTGAATTAGCAGTACCTATCTTGAACGTTCCTACAGGAAATAGAAATGAGATTTGGGATTCTGCTGTTACCAACGAAATACTCAGCACACCCACCAGGGGCAAAGAATCAGTGTTGCTTTTGTTCCCTTTTTTCAGAATATTCTGTGGCAACGATTTTGCAGAATACGCTAAAAAGGCCACACATCAACAGATTAGTTAGCAAAAGGCAAGCTCTGAGCATTTAAACCTCAAGGTCTGATGTGATGGGAAGGGTGGCGAGAAGACAGTGACTACATACTTCCTCGAGAGGAATGACGATTGCAAAAGTCAACACTCACAAGAAACCCTCCGGTTCCCACGTTCCTCGTGAGCGTCAAGCCAAGGCTCATGTTGGTTTTCATCTCGGTAACATTCGGAATGCTTGTGGAAGCTTTCAAAGGGAAAAAGATTTTAAGAAGTGATTCATTCTCGGGCACAAACAGGCACACCCATGTTTTCACGTAGCATTGAATCTAGTGTCACATGTACAGGTTCTTGAGTAAGGTGATGAAGTGCAGGGAAATGAGATGCCTTCAGTGACCTGGCAGCTCACTTTCACGTGTGAGGCTGCAGAGTGTGAGACATTATGGCGTGGGCTCTGGAGAGGACATGACCTGTAGACATTTACGTTTAAATTTTTTTACAATATTCTGGCCAAAGAAAACATATCTAAGGACACCATTTGTTCCTCTGCCTCCTCTGCTCTTTCCAAAGTCATGTTGGCTCTATCTAGTGCTTTTTCCCCTGGATTGCTAAAACACGCTTAAAGTGTTATCAAAGAAGGCCCTATGATAGAATCTGACTCAAAGCAATAGTGGGTGAATTTTTAAAGGAAATCAGGAGACCGGCCATGTAAAGTAAGTAAATCTCTCCACCTCCTCTCTCCCACTGATCTAGGGCATCAGTCACTGTATCCGGTCTTGAGCTATTTAAACATGGCAACGCTCCTCAATAATATCATTATTCGCTCGTGTTTTCTAATCTCTGCAGAGTCATCATTGCCACTTTCATTTATTCTTAGTTGGAGTCCTTCCCTCATTTCCTAGGGCGATTGTTGTAAAACTTCACTCTTCTTCTCAAGCCTCCCACCTCAACCTAGGTCCCATCGCTCTGAGCGAATAACTCGTCTACTACAGAGAACACAAATCACACTCTCAGGATAATCTCAACTTTTCTCTAACTCATTTTTTTGGGGGAGTAGAGATGGGGTCTCAATATGTTGCCCAGGCTGGTCGTGAACTCCTCACATCAATTCTCCTGCTTCTGCCTCCCAAAGTGCTGGGATTGCAGGTGTGAGCCACGGCACCAGGCCTCTCATCATTATGTAAAGATCATTCTTAGAACTTCTACTTTTTCTTTCCTTCCTTTATGTCTTAGAGAAGAGAGCATTCTTTCTAAGACTCATTTTCACAGGTATCAATGACATTAATTCCATCCAGTTAACTCTCTCCTTGACTAATAGGGACTCCCTTTTTACCGCCTCCTGCCATGTTCCCTACATATAGGATCATCTCCTTTTTACCAAAAAAATCTCCTAACCCTGCCATCCCATAGAACTGATTTTCCAGCTCTCCTTCCCTACTCAATTTCTAGAACTGGAGGTAGACTTTGACTCCCTGTGCTTACTCACTACTCACAAACTTCTGAATTCTTTGTTATATATTTTCTCCCCGCACTACTGGATTTATACTCTAGGTGAGCAAGTTTCAAAAAATATGATCTGCTAGAGTGAAGAAAGAAAATAACAGAACTTCTATGTGTATGTTTTCATTCTTTTTAATTTATTTTTATGTGAATGTGTTATTAGGAAGATAATATGCCAACACACATATATAGTTTTAAAAAAATGATAAAAATATATACATTAGTGATGAGTGTTCAAAAATTAAGGGTGATATGATTGGGAAGATATAAAACTTTTGAACTATATAATAAAACTTTGGACACTTATCCTAATGTATATATTTTTATTATTAAAATATATATATGCACACACATACACACAGTGAGTGTTCAAAATGTTTGGACATCACTGATCTAGATCACCCACATCTCTTTAAATAAGCCAAGATATTTACTCAGTCCTCATGCCCTTTAACCTCTGTAGCATTTGACTCTGCTGATATTCCTTCCGTTTCATAGGAAATCTGTTTATTGAGCCCTGTATATGCCAGAAATTATTTTAGATATTAGGGATACAGAGACATGTAAGAAACACTCCTGTCCCTGTTTCCAAGTCTTAATCACTATTTTTGAAAGTCTTTGTTTCCTTGATTTTCATAACATTGTATTTTCCTAATTCGTGACTCTATGACTCCTTAGTGCTGAGTTTTCTGGCTGCTGGCTGCTGGCAGCTGGTGTGATGATCAAATTGAGTGACTTTTACTTGCATCAGGAAATACTGCACGGAAATATCACTCATTTAACTTTCTACCCCTGCACCTTTAGTAATTTTTGTATTATAATAGAAGTCATCTGAGTTGTGGATAATCATCTACGGCCATACCACCCTGAACATGCCCCATTTTGTCTGCTCTTGGAAGCTAAGCAGAGTCAGGCCCAGTTAGCACTTGTATGGGAGATGTGAATAATTAAAACAGCAAATAATTCCAAGTTATGGATTTGTTCTATTGGAATGCAATAGTTTAGACATAATCAGAAACACAGAGTGTTTCTTGGCATCTCCAAACTCAGCCCTAGTACTGATGTTTCCATACTTAATAGTTTGTTTCGAGAAGAGACAGAGAGAAATAAGGATGGCCTCAGATTTCTTTAAGTAATCAGGAAAATAATCCTCAATGTGGATGGAAACCAGTCCATGGTCTGGGGGCAGCTGGTTCAGGAGGCAGCACATTCCCCATGCATCTTGTTAAGTCAGATCTCCAAACTGTTTTGGAAATTTGGGTACAACTGGGCCTCACACGGCCAAAGAGATAAAGGCAAAAAAAGCTGTGTGTTTTTCTTTAAGAAAGAACAATGATTGTTTTAGATGTTTTCAGTTGGGTATACAACAAATGAGATTTTGCTATTTGTAAAATATCACTTGCTAATTAAAACTTACTTTGCAAGTTCAGTTTTTCACATGTAGCCGTGGATTGATCAACAGGACATTTATACACATCTCCCATTCGGTTCTTGGGAAAGCCACTCCAGGGTGAACCAACCAGTAACCTAGAAATAGGATTTTTTTATTAGACATAAAATGTTAAGTAGTTTCTTCAAGATAAAACTGGCTACAGACAGTGAAAAATGAATTTAATTTCGATTTTTAAAGTGAACAGTTCATATTTGTTTAGCTATGATTTGACCTGCTTCCTTTCCTCTTAGCTGATCAAGATCCTTGGTGAATGTTTGCAATACCACTGCTCTGCCACACACCCTGGAGGTCCCTCTAACGCAGCGCTGTCCAACAGAAATAAAGCCACAAGCCACAAATTTAAACCACATATGTAATTTTAGATTTCCTAATAGCCAGCCATGTTAATAAAATAAAAAGCAACACGTTAGATTAATTTTAATAGTATATTTTAATTTAACTCAATATATCCAAACTAGCATGCACTTAATATAAAAATTATTAATGAGCTAGTTGATATTCTTTTTTCTCTACTAAGTCTTTGAAATTTAGTGTGTATTTTATACTTAGAGCACATCTTAATACGGAAAGTAACATTTTAAGTGCTCAACAGCCACTGGCTATACCAGGTCTGTCTGGAAAGTATTCAGCCATGTAATATGAAAAATACAGACATTTACCGAAGAAGACACAAGATGCTGGCAGTGCCACTGAACACCCTGGATAGGTTCTGTGCTACAGTTATCACACTTGAAGCCCACATGTTGCACAAATCCACTTTCAGCTTGCATTTGCTGAAATTTCTGTTTCTTTAACTTTTTAAACTGTAATAATTCTTTATATTGAGGTAAATTCCTATACGTGATAGGAATACTTTCTTCATCCAATGCCTCTTCAACAGCAGTGTTCATGTGGCTATGAAAGCAGGGCTGGGCATCATCTTCATCTATATACACTGGTGGTTCGTGTGAAGTCATAAAAGTGGAAAGTTTAAAAAGAGGCTTATTAAGAGGGTGCTGTTGTCTGCTCATTGAAGACTTTTTGGAGCATGTATATAAGTTTGGCATTCCTCCTAGGACTGGAATGCCAGCTTTAGTTGGCTTTTATGAATACTCAGCTGGCGACCTGTTTTGCTGTCCTGTTGCCCGGTTCATCTGCTATCTTCTGCCAGCATCTAGATTCTACTTCTTCAGGAGGGTATTTCAGGAATAGCTGTTCAAGCTTTTTCTGTTCTTCAACAGTCCACAATTGGTTAAATGTTTCGGGTTTGGTATCATCACACAGGTGTCTGCGGACAGCTGTCTGAGCCCTCTGGACCATCACTCAAAGGCAAAGTAGAGTATGAAAAGGACTGTCCACCCTTCTTAGGATCTGAAGGACTTTTTGGTTTAGTAGGTAAACCTTTATCAAAGACCAGCATAACTCTCCTAATATGTCTTTTACAATTTTTCAATTCTCTTTCAAAGTTCCCAAGGCTATGGGGATATTGGTCCCATACAATTGCAGATAATTGAACATCTCTGTGGATATGGAAGCCCTATATCAGCCTTCTTCTGGAGTTTTTTCCACAAATCCAATGGGATTTTTTTAGTGCTTCTCTCTGATGTCTGCCTAAACTTTCAAGATCTTGGACTGCTTGAGAACGCTGAGCCTCAAGTACAGCAATCGTCTGTAACAGTCTCTGATAACCATGATTCTCGGGTACTTTGCTGTTTTACATCAGTGGTTCTTCCATTGTTATTTCCTTTCTGAATTTGCATAGGCTCTGGTCTCTTTTTTGGTGATCTTGATTGTATTTGAGAATGAGAAGAGATTTCTTCAGGGTTAGCAATACTACAATTCCTTAAAGTTCTACCACAAAAAGATTCATCCAAGCCATTTGAACCCACTGTTGATATTGTAACATGGGTAGATCGGGAAGTAGCCATGCTATGGCAAGTCCCTGCAACACGGTCATCATGATCCACTTACTGGGAAACCTGTACAGCCAAAGATCTATCACTGTGGTAATGTTACCTCTTTTCCTTATATCCTGAAGAAGTTGGAGCTATGATCTAGAATAGAGCTTAAGCATCAGGTTTCAGATTCTCAGCTTCAGCCATGCAGGATACTAGAACCTCCTAAATTCTTTTGGCTGAGTTCCACCGGCATTAAGATAGGATTCTGCAGATGTGTTTTTTAAAAGCTAGATACACTTTTTAAAACTGTTTCACCCAGTATTTGATTCCCAATCATCTGTATTTATCTGTCATCACTGTTGATGTCCATGTTACATTGAGACTTCAGGTATTAATTATTTATATGGTTGTACTAGCACAACTTGATCTCTTTGCCATGGGGCCAGGCACCATGGGCCACTTGGGGAGGTGCTGCAGCCGTGGCCGCTCTCCACCCCCACCATGGCACTTGCTCGGGTGGTCGCTGCCACAAGAAGCCCAACAGTGATGCCCCAGCGCCCAGAACGTGGATCACTTTCAACAGATTCTCAACCACCTTTGTAGCGTTTGTGCCGCACTTTTATTTGTGCTACACTCATTGCATCGTCCCTGAAAGCCTGCTGAATCATCCAAATAGTTTCCACGGAGGAATGTTCAAGTTTAACGCAAAATTTGATGGGGATTCATTGCTCTACTCACTCAATCATTTCAAATGGGACGGCCACACAGTACACAAGCTCACTTAATAGTGTCTACTACCCCACTGACTAGTACAGCGAAGTCATCATTGTTCATGTGTGCATACGGTGTACGCATCATTGTTCACGCATACAATGAAGTCATCACAGTCTACTCGCCTTGGGTGCCAGGTAACATCGACGTTGTCTAACCCATTCTTGTTATATTAACAATGGCTGGATACTTTCTGGACAGACCTTGTATATTGATCAGCATAGCTCTAAAGAATGAAAGGATATTAAAACTAAGAGCAAAAACTAACATTTGTTGAGTGCTTTCTAAGCCCTAAGCCTGTGGTCCCCAACCCCTGGGCTGCAGACTCGTACTGGTCCGTGGCCTGTTAGGCCGTGCATGAGAAATCTATTGAGGAGGCCCAATGAGGTAGATACAGTGGTGGCCGTGATAAAGCAGTGACTTTGGGATTGTGGAGGGAGGGACATGGTAGTACACTAGAGTGGACAACTGAATGAGAGGGAAGAGAGATATGCTCTCTCATGCATTTTTCTAGCATGGGAATTGAGGGCCTTTGGTAAATCCAGGTGGCAACATTCAGTGCATCTTTCATTCTTTTTCACAGCAGGAGGTGAGTGGCAGGTGAGCAAATGAAGCCTCATAGCTGCTTGGCTGGGGACTGCTGCCCTAAGCATTTTCATATATTAACTCACTTAGAGAGCAGATGCATTATATAAGTGGCTTTATGTTTATTGTCTTTATAAGGGGATACTTAGCAAAAATACAGAACATATATGGGGCTCTCTTTGTGTGCAACAACATCTACATATCTAGAATACAGGATGAGACTGGTGTTCACATCCTTCCTTTGGTTAGTTTTACTTCCTACAGAACTTCCCCAACTAGAGAGTATGGTTTTCCTGCAGAAGCACTCATCTGACATTTCTGATCACAGATTGCACAGAAAGAGCCCATGTAACAGTTTGAGCTTTAGAAACTGCAGCAGGTTAATTAATTACTGGACAGCATTCAATTAATAAGGAACCATATTTACTTCAATGTTTTTTTTCTTGTCAGAGTTGGGAAGGATTAGATTATCTATCTATGAAACTTGAAACTTAATTCTTTCATGAGCCTTCTGTATAAATATTTTATCATCATTTACACAGTATGTGCCCCATACTTAGTGCAATAGTGGATACAAACAGACTAAGGGCAGACTCTTATTTACTAAATCTAGCAAAATTGTTTAAATACATGGTAAGTAAAGTAAAAATACAAATGAACTGGAAGATATGACCTAGTTCGCTTGCCGAAGAACAAACATTAAAATTGTCAAAGGGCAAAAATGGACATTGAAGGATAAAGGTTTTAGCCAGTATTCTTAGCAGAGGAAATAGCATGAACAATCGTGGAAAGAGGAAAATACAGAATATTTTAAAAGACAGTTAATAGTTCAGTAATAAGATTTTCCCCATGTTCATTTTATAAAATTATTCTCAAATTAGTATGTTATAGAACATTCAAGAATAGTTTAAGTTCAGTTAACTTTGATTAAGGTTTGAGTTGAAAGATTTTTATCTTCTTATGAGCAGATAATGTAGCATAATTTACATATTAAAATATTACCCATAGTCAGAATTACAATAATACCAGGCATATAGGCTAAGACTTTTGAAAAATAAATCTGAATGTTAGATGTTAGCAAGTCCCAATTTGCTTTTATGGTGGGAGAGAATCAGTGCCAGAATTCAGAATGCATGTCTGAGCATATCTAATCTTCAAATTCATCATAGTTCAGAAGAAATTAGCATCCTTATGAAGACTCTGTACTGAGAAAACTGTCTTCCAGCAGCTTGATTTTTTCCATCTGTGTGAGTCCTTAGTCTTCATTTCATGAGGGTACTACACAGGATTACCTGTGATTTTTGTGTGTGGGACACATTTTAAAGTATAAGAGAGAAATAATCTGGCTCTAGCTTTCTTCTCCAACTCTGTCTCCTTCCATGCACCTTCCTAAAATTCTATATTTCAGTCACATTGAACTCTGCTCATCCTCCAAATTAGAGTCTTTCTTGCTTCCAAACCTTCATGTATGCTGTTCCATGTGGGGCAAAGTTCTACTCATTAGTTATGTCTCCTATTAGATACCACTTCCTCCAGGAAGTCCCCCTGGCTCCTCCAAATCTGGGCAAGGTGCCTTTCCTGAGTACTTCCATAGCCTCTGACTCTTCCCTGACCCACTTTTTTTTTTTTTTTTTTTTTTTTTAATCACATCACCCTGTAGCTGCCTGTGTACTGACTAAATCTTCCACTAGAGAGGAAAGGTACATGAGGGCTGGGAATTCTGTGCCTGGAGCTCTGAATAATTACTTGTTGAACAAATGAATGAAAAAAACAAGTGAACAAACAAATGAATGGAGAATTCCATTCTACTATTTAAAAGGACTTTCTTGGTTGAGGAAAAGCAGAAAATACTAAATTCTGTTCTTATGGAGGAATTTTTTTTTTTTTTTTTTTTTTGGTCCAAGTAAAAGTAAAAAGAAAAAAAAAGGTAAAAAAATCAACAAGTTGAAAGGAAAGTATTATACTGTCACTGTTCTGTCATCTGTTGCTGATTCAGCTTATGCATATCCACCATGCATCAACTGGTTGTGTGTGTGTGTGTGTGTGTGTGTGTGTGTGTTTCAAAGAAAGGCTGACTGTGGAGTATGTGTGGAGAACAAAATAGCATCTTATAGCAAGAAACCATCATAGGAGGTGAGGCTCTGCCCCTTGGCATGCTGGGAATTCCTATTAATTATGGCAAATCTTACACCATCTGGTACTATGTATAAGACGTTCTATACATTATCTGATTTAATCTGCAAAACAAGTCGGAGATTATTTTACCTCCATTTTATAGAAGGAGCCACTAAAACATAGAGAGATGAGCAATTTATTCATGCTCACCTGGCTAGTGAGAGCCAAGTGTGACAGATTCTGAAGTCCAAGTTCTTAACCGTTAGGCTACTCTCCTTCTTCTTAGCTGCACCAAGGCCTGGCATAGGGCCCAGACTGAGTAAACTATCCGACCAGTTGAGTTGGGTTCTAGAACTAGCATGGAGTAGAAAACAGACACTGAGGATCAGGCCACACTTACTGCGAAGGGGTGTGGGGCTGTGTGACGTTTGAGGGGACTGCAGCCTGGACATCAGCTACAGCCATCCTGTGAGGGCAAATCTACATTGTGGGGCCCAGGCTATACTGTTTGCAACGGCAAATAAGAATAGGGTATGCTCAAATGATACCAAATGCAGTAATTTGGGTGACTTCTATTATGCATATTTCCATCCATCCTCACCATAGCCCAAGAGAGACATGCTGAGAAGCAAAAGATAATTGTTTCTGATCTAAAATTTAACCATTTTGTTCCTCAGAGCCTCCAGCAGTGGAGCTGCACCACTGGCCATATGCTTTCTCCATGAGAAGGCGAAAAGACCGTTTGCTGTTTCCTATCAACTAAGTATTCCCTGGACACTCTCCGCCTCACCTCCTTCCACTTCATCTAAGAATTCAGGATTTGATAACTTTACCACTACCACTGTGAGAATTGTGGCCTTCGCAAGCTAATCCGACAGAAAGAGAAAGGCAAGCATTTGCACAATAGTGTGCAACTTAACACGGAGGATATGAAAGCACTTGAAATCTCTGAAAGAATACATATAAATAAATCTCTGACATTATTATGCTATTCTTGGATGTTTAACACTAGACAATAGAAAACAGTGGAAAAGCAGATCATTTTGGTGACTGTTGAAGAACAACAAAGATTTCCTTATCATTTATGACTCATTCCTTAAACATTGTGAATCACATTAGTAAGCAGCCTACGGGTCATGTTAGTGACTACAGCGAAGGTTTCAGAAATCATTGCCCACCTCCTTTATTGGCAAAATCTCCAGCAGACACTCCTCCTCACTCCTTACTCACCCTAAGTCTCGGTGAAATCCTGGTTCCTGACAACTCACCCGCATAAGGAAAGGCTATGACGTCACCAGTCATACTACTACAAGGGAATTGTGACATTCTTAAATTAATCAGACAGGAAGACGAGGGAGGTTGGTATATTTATCTATAAAAATTTTATGTAATCAGCTGTAGCAGGAAGAGACACAGCAGGAAGAGAATGGTACCGAGGTGGGGAATAGGATATGTTGGTGGGTACACCTTGGTGAGGTAGGGCAAAACCGCTTTGAGGCAATGGATTTAATTTAATCTCAGCCAGACAAAAGAACTGCATGAACAGTTGTGTGTACTGATTCTCAAAACAAAACAAAATCCCAAGATATAAACTTCTCTTTTCCTACAGTGAAACTGGGAATTCTTCCAAGATGACTTTAAATAACACTTACTGTTCAATTATCTTGTGGGAAAATAGTGATTATGCAGACTTCTAAAACATAGCCAATTTGCCCACCTGCAGTGGAATTCAAAATACTTTGTTTAGTTAGTAAACAGTATTTATGGTGGTGTAGGTAGGAGAGTTTGAAACCCACAATCCAGGGGCTGTTATAAATATCTTCCTTTGGTCTGTGAGTCTCTAAACTCTCCATGCAGTCCTTCAATATGAGGGATTTTACTAGAGACTACTGACAGAAGCGTACTTAAAATAGTAGGGAAAAACATTTTGTTTTATTCTATTCCACAAATGTTTATTGCACTTCTAGGGGCTGACATGTTGCACAACTCCAGGGGCCACCATTCCTTAAATGGTGTGTCCTGCCTTGTGCAGTACACAACCTGTGATTCTGTACATCATGGCCAGACCTACTATGTGCCAGATTTGATTCTAGGCACTGAGGATACATTAGTGAATAAATCAGTCAAAACTTTCTGGCCTCATGGAGTTTACATTCTGGAAGGAGAAAATAGACAATAAATTTAATAAGTAAGTAAAATGTATGGTGGTGGTAATCAGTGTGTGGGGAGAAAAATAAGCAGGCTAGAGTTAGGAGTATGAGGTGGAGAGTGTTATAATTTTTATTTGAATTTCTTTGAATAAAGATTTCTTAGGGAAGTTCTCACTGAGAACAACATTTAAGTAAAGACTTGAAATAGAGGAAAGTGTGACCTGTAAGACTCTGGTGGGAGAGTAGTCCAGGCTGTGGGAACAGCAAGTGCAAAAGCTCTGTGTCTGGAACAGAGTGCGTGAGGGGAAAGTAGTAGGAGACAAGGTCAGACTGGTAACCGGGGCAGGTCATGTAGATACTTATATGTAATTAGAAGGCCTCAGCTTTCCCTCTGAGTGAAATGAGAAAGCCACTGGAGGGCTTTGAGTAGAGTAGTGATGTGATTGGGCATGTTTTAGAAGGATTTTAAAGGCTGCTGTTGAGAATGACTGCATTAGAGCAAAGTTGAGGCAGGTAAGCACTTAGAAAGTGATTGTAATAATCCATCCAGGCAAGAGGTGATGGTGTTCTCACACAGGGCTGGTGGAAGTGAAGGTGGTGAGCAGTGGTTTTATTTTGGAGATATTGTGAAAGTTGGGGCAGTGAGATTTCTTTTGAGGGGTTGGTCTTTGAATGAATGAATGAATAAATAAATAAATAAATAAGAGTCAAGGATGATCCCAATGGTTTTGGCTGAAAAACTAAAAGGAACGAGTCATCATCACCAGATAAAGAGGATGCTGTGATTGAAAACACCGATTGTAAAATTAATAAAGCACCACAAGGTGGGAACTGTGGTCAGGGAAATATATGTGTGTATATATATATATGTATATATAAAACCAGCCATTATTCCCTAGCTTGCTTTCCTATAATTGACTACTCCTACTCAGGACTCATATAGCTGATGGCCATAAAGATTCTTAGCTTTCTTCATTGCTCTTATAGTTAACGTCACCTTTATGAAACCTAAGGCTAGTTTTTGAGAAATCTTCCAGGGCCTGGATTCTGGTGGAAAGGCTGACCCACCCAGACCAGTGGCCTGTACCAAGGAACTGACTCAACTGGTCTTGCAACCCCCACCCAAGAACTGATTCAGCAAAAAAGACAATTTCTACACCCCTATGGTTCTGCTCCAAACCCAGCCCATTAGAAGACCCAATTGCCTAGCCCTTTGCCCCTCAAACTATCTTTAAAAACCCTTTCTCCTAAATTCTTAAGGAGATGGATTTGAGAACTTCCTCCCATCTCCTTGCATGGCACCTGTGATATTATAATTTAAACTCTTTTTCTGCTGTAACCCCTGCTGTCTCAGCGTATTGGCTTCTTCCTGAGCAGCAGGCAATGAACCTGGTTGGGCTGTAACATCAGTAGAGCAAGATCTAGAGACAGGCTGAGCTCAGGAGTTCAGTGTGAGGTGTTTTAAGTTTGAGATATCTATCAGACATTGAAGGAGATATTTTACTTGGGATTAGAAGCCTATTGTATATAATATCTACATGAATGTGAAAATTTTCAAATCTTATAATATGTAAATATAAATGTTGTTCCTTATATTGTTTTGTTCCAGGCCATTGGAGACCATCATCCTAAGTGAAGTATCACAAGTATGGAAAAACAAACACCGCATATACTCACTATTAAATTTGAACTAACTGATCAGCACTCATGTGCACAGATGGAGGTAAAACTCAACAGAAATCAGGTGGGAGGGGGAAAAGGAGGTGGATGAAACCATACTTAACGTGTACAGTGCACAGTATCTGGGTGACGGGCACACTTATAACTTTGACTCAAGCAGTACAAAAGCAATCAATGTAACCAGAACATTTGTACCCCCATAATATTCTGAAATAAATAAATAAATAAAGTACATATTTCAGCTTTTGATTTTAACTTCAGCAAAACTGCATGTTGGATAAGTTAAAGACACAGATTCAGTTTTTACTGATTCATTTGCTTCCAGCGCCAAAGCTAATTCCCAGGGGGTTTATGAGGCAGAAAAATAGGCTTAATATCTTTTAGCAATAATGAGGTTGGTGGACTCTTCATCATGAAACTGAAACACCTTGAGGGTTTAGCCATCCTACTATTTGAGGAAACTTGTATTTGTTTCCTCAATAACAAGCTGAGGAAACTTGTATTTGTGGCAGCTTAAGAAGTCTGAGGCAGCATAATGAGGCTTAAATACTAAAATTGCCTTTCAATATATTCCAAACAGTTTAACTATTAAATTTATAATAGCAATATTTCCCAAATAAGACCTAAAAAAATGAACTTTCTTTACTTGTCTTCCTCCTTTCTGGAGACACAAAGTCTCATAGGTGAACTCTTTCCATCATAAACTCATTTTACATTCATTAGTAGGAAGCAGGTAGCCATTTAGAACTCATCAGACACCAACAACAGTCAAGCTGAGAGTCAAATCAAAGACTCAATACCTTTCATAATAGTTATAAAGAAAATAAAATATCTAGGAATATATTTAACCAAGGAGATGAAAGACCTCTACAAAGAGAACTATGAATCACTGAGGAAGGAAATCACAGATGATGTAAACAAATGGAAAAACATATCATGTTCATGGATTGACAGAATCAACATTGTTAAAATGTCCATACTACCCAAAGTGATTTACAGATTCAATGTAATCCCCATCAAAATACCATCATCATTTTTTGCAGATTAGAAAAAATAATTCTACACTCATTTGGAACCAGAAAAGAGCCCGAATAGCCAAAGCAACCTTAAGCAAAAGAAACAAATCTGGAGGCATCATTTTACCAGACTTTAAGCTATACTACAAGCAATGGTAACCATAACAACACGGTACTGGCAAAAAATAGAAACACAGACCAATGGAACATAACAGAGAATGCAGATATAAAACCATCCACATATTGCCATCTGATCTTTGACAAAGTAGACAGCAATATACACTTAGGGAAAGAATCCCTACTCAATAAATGGCTATGAGAAAATTGGATAGCCATATGTAGAAGATTGAAACAGGATCCACATCTCTCACTACTCACAAAAATTAATTCAAGATGAAATACGTACTTTAAAGCCTTGTGATGATACAAATTCCAATTCTTGGGCCTATGTCAGGGAGACAGCGGGGGATGATGTCCAGACCACCACATTTCATAAATCAAAGCCCATGAGCTAGTACCTTTCAACTAGGTACTTTGGCAGATAGTTGTTTTCATCAATGATAAAATTTGGAATAGCAACATTTGTAAACTGCTTTACAGTTTAAAAGCACTTTTTATGTGCATGATGTTGTTTCATCCTTTAAATATTCTGTGAGGTCAAGTGCTATAACTATTTCTGTTTTCATATAAGGAAACTGACTGTAAGTCAGCAACAAAGCCTAGATCTGCACCTGTGTCTTTTCGTTCAAAATCCTTGATTCTTTCTATCATGTTAAGGTCACTTAGAAGTCTTTAGCGAAGAGGTACTCTTTGTTTTCTCACCATATAGGCCATAAACAAATAGGTTCCACCTGTGATACTTAGCACTCCCCAGATCCCTCTTCAGATGGAGTTAGAGGGATGGCAACGTCTCAAACAACTAGACACTAGGAATGTGTGTGTGCAAGTTCCATTCTTGTAAATGAACTTTATTCTAGAATCAGATATTCAGACATTATCACAGAAGAAAGCTCAAGATTGCAAAAGTAGCTAGTGAGGCATAGAGGATTTTCACAGATCAATGAAGTGCTCCAGACATTCTGGAGCAGCAGCTGTATCCTACATGCAAGTCACAAACAATGGGTGTGTATGTGTGCTCATGTGTTTGTAGGTGCATACACAAACTTGTGTTCAAAATGGGGGAAAGGAGGAGCAAATCAGAACAGGGGATATTTAAATTGTCCTTTCTAGCATAGATTTATATTTATGGTAAATAGCACAAACAATTGAAAAAATAGCCATAAATATTACTTAACTGAGTGAAAAAAATTAGCAAGTATGATGTGACAAATGTAGGTGAATTGACATTAGGGTGCTCCATGGGGCCAGTGTTCCAAAAGTTCCTCGGTTCCCTGTTTACCCTGCACCAACTGCAAGCTAAGGAAAAGTCACTGTTGGTAGGAGACAGGCCACCTTGTACACCTCTACTAACAGTGTTGAGTAATGGTTTAATTACACAACAATAGCGTAAAAATATTAACAATAAGTTTCTCAAACTTAAAAGTACAAGAATATATTACAGTTGGATTTCTAATGTCTTTACATAATCAAAAATTGGACTAAGTTATGAATTAGTATAAATAGCTAAAATTGAATGGAAGAAGAAAAGTAATATGTATGTCATGGATTTAAAATAAAAGCAAAGCCTATGAACAAATGAAGTAAGCATGTTAAATGCCAGGACAATCTAATCACAAGAGAATTTTATCTTAGAAAAGATATATAAAGGATGATATTGGCTAAGACTTAAAGGCCATAATGAAAGACAAAGACATAGTTATTTTGGGAAGGGGATCGGAATAGCATTCTTGGCCAAGAAGAAGAAGAAGAAGAAATGGTCTGAAGTTAGTCCAATATGCGTGGAAGCTAATCCATGACAGATGAGAAATGGCTGAGAGGCAAGAGGTGGGGTGAGGTGGGGAGGACCTAATTATAAAAACCTGATTTTCTTCCTGTCTTTTTACAAAGTGCTAATGAGAGTACCTCACATATGCACAATGGTTTAGTTTTTGAAGTGTTTTGCTTTTATTCTCATATAGGGAGCTTATAGCATTCCGGTTTGGTATGGATGGCACTCTTTGCACTCCAGAGAAGTTGTGTGTGACTTTCCCAAAGTCACCCAGAGAGTGATGGAGAAGCTGAGGGTAAAACCATTGTGCTCTGGCTCCTAACTTACATAGGAAATCCCTGTCCAGGAAAGGATGAAAGGATGGAGGAAAACCATCATCCTTGCCTGGGCAACACTTAACAGTAAAGCCAATGGAAGAATGACAGTATAAATTCTGTAACAGCACTTTTAATTCAAAATTTTGCAAGTTTATCTTACTTTATAAAGCTTACGTTAAAATAAATTTAGATATTATCTATAAATGTCAATTACATCCTGCCATTCCCCTCTTTGGATATTTATAAAGACATGTACATTTGGAACATCTTACCTCTATTTTGCATTAACTACCCTATCTTTGTTACCTATTAGTTCTGTAATCTTAGGTAAATTACTTAGCTTTTCTAAGTCTTAGTTCCATCATTTGTAAAAGGGCTGATAATTTTACAAAGCCCTTAGAATCATTATGATTATTACGTGTTTGGCAAAAAAAGAGTACTCAGTAAATACCTGTATTGTTCTTACCAAAGTACCACGTGACATAATCTTTGGTGTCTGTTATAGAATTGAATGTTTCTTCTCTATTTTTTATTTAAAATTCTCTTATAGAAACACCTATGGAAGCCAATCTGTTATATTTATAACACACTTAGATCTTTAATAAAATTTTTCTTAATTAAAAAGTTAAAGCTATAAGATCACATATAGATGGATTTTTTTTTTTGGAGCTATGATACACGTTTATTATATTAATATTTTTCCTCTCTTTTTAAGGAAAAAGAATGCACTAGCCCTTCTTAGAACAAGAAAATACATTTCCAAAACTGGAAAAATCCTTAATTCCCAGTCAATCCTCGTCACACAAGTGATTGCAGTTTTCTATGGTTTTTGAGTCATATAATGAGCTCATATTGTTCTTGGGACAGGCCTTCAAATTAGACAAACAGAAACAGTGCATATTACCACAAGCTCCAGGAAACGATTTTAAACATATCTCAATGCTTTGTAGATTGTTTGTGATAAGCATTGCATCATCTGCATTTGAACATCCTGTGTGTAAAATGAGGACTCCAAAGCGGGATGGCCCTCCGCCTACACAGAAGGGAGAACAGACCACAACTTTACTTATAGTCAGAGGGTTGCTCTGGTGCTCTGCTTGGGAGGTAAGCTTGCTTTTAAAATCATGCAGCTTGCTTGAGACTTGTAAGAAAGTCCCAAGAATTATCAAAGCCGTATCACCACTATTTCTAGAGTAGGAGTCTCTTGTGTAATAAAAGTATAATAAAGAAAACTAGTGAAAAAGTCAAGATAATTTTGTTAAAACTTGTAGATCCTAATGTAAAATATGCCTATAAATTCTTGCAACACAGCACACAGGGAAGAGCTAAAACTGTCCTTTAAAAATAATGACGTGTGAGTTAAGAAAACTGAGACTAGAGCCTTAAGAAGGAAGGAATGGGCTGACAGGTAGAGTCAGGGTTCAAATAGACAAACTGTAAAGAAAGTCAAAGCTAACAGAGGAACAAGGAACCAAAATAGCAGCTTCAGAACAAGCAGTAAGAGAATAAAGAAAATACGGCGTGCATATGTGTGTGTGTTCATGCACGCACATTTTATATGTATGAATCCAAGGGGGAAAGACTCACAGTTTAAGGAATTCATATTCATAACACTTTCTGCGCCCAAAGTTAACTTGATTAGTATCAGAAGGAAAGTTAATGTTTAAACAGTCCCTCTCACATCTGCTACTTCCATAATGTCTGTACAATTGTCATAAATTAGGAGTAGAGAAGGGCATAGTGCCAATTGTCAAAACAAATAGGCAATTTTGGATTCCAAGTTTCATGTGATTTTCCTTGAGCCTGAGAGCTGTGAAGGCTGCTGTCCTAACTGTGGCCCCCTCTAGCACTGTCATGGAATAACCCACTCACCTAGATCCTGGCCACAGTCCTGCCCTCTGTAGTAAGGCACCTTGGCAGGACTGGGCTAATGATAGATGTCATGAGGAAACCTTGTCCCTCTAGGGTCCCAGGCCTTGGAAAGAGAAAATTAGCTCTTAATGTTAAGATACAGCTAGTGACACTAAAAGAACACAAACACCATTAACTACGAGAGGTTAGCACTTATGTCTTCTGTATTATTCTTGGTTGCCTACTCTGCATATAAATCTTCCTCATTGACTCTACGCCACACTCCTTAAAGTCAACATCTATGTTCTGCACATTTTGCACTTCATGTAGCATCTAGCCTGCAGTGGATTAGAAGAGCATGCCCACGGCTTGGCCTCTTCTTTGCTTCATAAGCCCAGATCAGTGAAAGACCCAGACAGGCTCGCCTGGCAAGCTTTGTTCTCTTTCCTCTCTGCTTCTCACTTCCATATGGTTCAGCCCCTTGGGTCAGACAGGTACTCTCCCTTCTCTTCCTCTTGAGTGGAAGAATGTGCTTATATCAGGTGGTAGTTAGATACAAACTGGAGGGAAATAAGGCCTTGAGCTGAAGCTTAATGCCATACCTTGCCCAAAAGCTCAATACTAGAGTTCAAAGCATTAGCCCAGTCACTGATAGAGTGGTGCCTGGTTCCCAAGAGCCATTGTCCAGTGTTTATACATCTTTCAGGAATGTCATGAGGTCAAGACAGGACTTAGAAACGTCTGATGTCCCTGGTCTTGATATCACCCTAACAGCACCAGAACCTCACCATAAACTGATAATAGACTTGTCTTTTAACAAGTTATTGAATGCTTAGAGGGAGTCCTGGTGAGAGGAAGAAGAGATGACTGCCTCTCACTTTCCCAGGTCTCCGCCTGATAGGTTCCTGCCAACTCTTTGTCTCTTTTCCTCTAACGCAACTTCCAACATTCAATGTGGCTAGTGGTTGAGCTCCCTTACAATCCTTGATAGGCTTATTATTTTTAATAACATCTATTACTGATGGTGGCTCTTTCTCTTAGATTTACTATGCCCCAGGAAAGCTGTTACTTAAAAAGAATAATCTTGAACTTAGTGCCAGCCTGTCCTTGGTGAGGCCACCCTTGTGAGGTAGAACACTGGAGTTCATCTGAAGGTCTCATTCAGCTCATACTTCTTAAGTCAGTTTACTGTAGTTCACCTTATAGATTACCTGGGATGAAACATTTAGAAGTAGAACTTTCATTCAGTCATTCAACAAATAATCATTGATCCCCTATTTGGTGCCAGACACCACTCCGGGTGCTGAGAACACAGCAGTAAATAAAACTATGTCCCTTTACTCAGAGACAGAGGAAGAAGGCAGATAATGAACACATAAACAAATCAGATTCTTTCAGATAGTGACAATGGCTACAGAGAAAATAAATCTGCGTACATAGCTAGGCTGACTAGGAAGTGTGGTGAAGCGCTACATAAATGGGCTTGTTCTGTAAGGTCTATCAGGAGGAGACCTTTGAGCTGAGACTGAAAGATGAGAACCAACCACTGACAATCTTGAAACTCTTCCAGCCAGGAGAGAAGGGTGTGCAAAAGCTTTGAAGCAGGAATGAGCTTCGTGTGTTCAAGGGACAGAGAGACGACACAGTCCCTGGTGCATAGGAACCAAGAGAGGCGGGTAATAGATGATATGGGAGAGGCAGGCCGACACTGATCCTGGATCATGGAGGGTCCTTTAAGGAATTTTAACTTATTCTCATTGCAGTGGAAAGCCACAGAAGGTTTTAGTCTAGGGAATGAGCCGTGTTTTTCATGGTTCATGCTTTCTGTAGTGAAGAGAGCAGAATAAAGAGAGGCAGGAAGGGAAGCAGGAGCCAGGCTGAGAAGCTCCTGCAGCAGCACCTGAAAGAGCTGGCGTTGGCTTCCATCACAGTGGCAGCAGGTGATGGTGAGGAATGGTCAGGTATAATAGGTATTTTGGTGATAGAGTCAACAGGACTGGCTTATAGACAGGATATGGGAGAGGAGGGAGAAGGAGAGGAGTCCAGAATTTTTGATTTCGTTAGCTGGTGCAGAAAATCAGACACTTGTATCTCTTACATAAGTAGAGACGTTGAATGGATTGTTTGACATGGGAGTCCCTGGGAAGGACGTGGGGCTGGATATGTAAAATTATGGGTCATTAGCAACTTCATCTGCTAGATTCCAAGGTCAAAATATACTGACCATATCATCTTTCTAGCCAACTTGGCACTATAGTTACCAAACATAATTTGGTAATTGTTAGGGATGCAACTCTCTCTCAGATCCCAAATGGTTACAGGAATTGCTAATCTTTGGGTTTCCAATCAGACTGTTCCTATTCTTCCAGATGACTGACAAGCTGTCTCCAACACACATTGCTTTCAAGTCTCCTCCCATTAGTTAATGCTCATCTCCACCTTTTAAAACTCACCTCCCGATTTACCTCCTCTAAGATGCCTTCTGAGACACACTATCCTCTCTAGTGATAATTTCATTTTGTTTCCTTGTCAAACAGACAGGCATGCTCCAACACGTGAATGATTTGGATTCTACATCTTTCTTTGAATTCAATTGTTGTGAATAATTTTAATTCTTGAATTCAATTGTTGAGAGCATCAAGCGTAAGTTCACACAGAAAAAGGGTTATAAACTATAATTATTTGATAAGCTAACAACAGACCATTTAATCACTGGAAAGAGATCTAGAGGGAAGATATCCAGGATCTGAAGTTCTAGGGTAATTGGGGACAATCTGGAACCTTCTGCAGCAAGAAGGAGGTAAGGTTTCAATGGCAGGACCCACGTCAACAAGTGGGCATTAAGTCTGACAGAAGAGGAGCCATAGCTCTTCACCTAAATACAACTTTCAGAATCATCTCATTTCCCTGACTTTATTTGCATTATTATTATGGGAAACTTAAACCAGCAATGAGGATATATAGTTCCATGTCCATCAAGATGATTGATTTTTACCTGAGTACAATGGCCATGGTTTATAAATGTAACCATTACACAGCACTAAAAGACGGGGTATTTTTAGGCAAAAATAAAAGGTGCTAAATATACTAGAGAAAGTCATCTTTGCATATTTTGCATTGATCTTTGTGAGAATCCTTTACCACATGGAGTGGGGAAGGATAACTTAGAATGAAGTGAGAAGACAAAGCCTTGCTGAAGGAAAAAATTTAAGAAGCAATTCTACCATCTAGAAATGGCCCAGATGGTAATTCTACCATCTAGAAATTAGCTGGGTGATGATTTACCAACCTCAATAAATATCAGTTTACGTGATAAAAAATGAAGACAAATCTATCCTATCTCTCTACCTACCTATATATCTATCTACTAAGTGGTCAAAACTGGTATTATGAATTTGCTGTGGAATATTTAGTGAAGAATTTTCATCCAGGTTTTTAAAAAAAGTATACTATCTCATTAATTACTAGTCCATTAATTATAATCTGAAGTTGTCAACTCTCAAAGAAAGATTGATATTTCAGGGCTATCCATTAATAGTATAGCCATGCACCAATTTGAAAAAGAAATTAGAGTCCAATATGAAATTTATTTTGTATTTTTAATGAAATCATAAAGAAGAGAATATTCTTACCAGTTGCCTTCTGGATTTATAAACTGTTGTACCGAATAGCCAAACTGTTCACTTGAAGGACCAGAAAATATTTTTGCTTCTGGAAGACCAACATTATACGCCAAACAACAATATAAAATGCCTATTAAAAACAAAAGAAAACATAACACATATTTACAATTTGTGAATATAAGTGTGTAATATAATTCTCAAAGAGCCACTTAACAACTTGCTTTACCTAATAATAATTTTCCTTATCAGTGTTTACCAAGAAACATAGCTACTGCTTTTTAAATATTTCTTTGGGGTCCTGGCACCAAGATAAATACTTTATATGCACGATTCATTATCTCATCCATGCTCATGGCAACCCTAGAAGATGGTTACTAATATTATCTTTGTTTTGCAGAGAATTCTGAGGTTCCAGGAGGTCAGTGTATGTCACAGCTGAAAAGAGCGGGATTGGAACACAAGGCTGGCTGATTCAAGAGCCTGAACTCTTAAACCACTACATTACCTATAAGGATTCTTAAGGAATTTGAGTTCTATCTGTTCTTCCTAACACAATAAGACTCTAAGCCACCCAAGGGCAGGGTCTGAAGGGTATCATCTATTTCTTCTGAATCCCCTTGAAGATCTTGACATGGACTCCATATGAAACATCTGTCGAAAGGCACTGATGAATGACCACATCAAAGGAGGCAGAAAATCACTTTGAAAATTGTACCATTTTCTTTCAGAAGGGATCATTTTTGAGGATGAAAATGTAGAGAAAGGTGTCATATCTTTTTTTATTCCAGTGGGAACTGTCAAAAGTGGTTTTGCTTTTCTGATGCTTCTTTTTGAATGATTAAGAAATGATAATCATTTGAAAAAAACAGAACAAAGACCGCAAGGAGAATAACACCTTGATAGACTTTTTTTTTTTAAATTCTTGTTTCTGATGAAAAGGGAATGAGGGAAAAGAGTGAGGTGGATTATGTTTCTCTCTCTGACACAGATAGCATTAAAGCTGCCAGTCCTTCATCCCAGAGGAAGAAGGCTGTGTGGCTACTAATGCCCTCGTTGGAGACAAGAATATGTTTCACGTTGTGTAAGATGAGTATTTATCTTTGCAAACACTGAAGACAGAACGGACGCTTTAAAATGGACATCAAAGTCCCATTAATACGTATGTTCATAAGGACTTTTCAGGGGCAGCAATGAAAGTGCACAGTATTTCATAAGTCTATTGTTTCAGGCACTGAAAGGCCGGAAGAAAACGGCTTGCTTTTGCTTTTCCATTGTGCTTCTGCATTTCTGGGAGGAGATTCAGCAGAGTGCTCCAAAGGAATAATGAAGTCAGTGATGAAGCTTTTGAGACCTAAAGTAGTTAACGTGCCTCTCTAACTGCCAAAATCACTCTGTTGGGGATTTGTTCACTCAAGAGAGCTCAGTTCATTATTTCTTAGAAATATGTGCTGCCAGGAAGAGAAGTACAAATATTAATTTTGAAATACTCTATAGTAAAATCTACCCAGCTCAACATTTGCAAATTTTCTCCTTAATA
This sequence comes from Eulemur rufifrons, assembly GCF_041146395.1. Lineage (NCBI taxonomy): Eukaryota > Metazoa > Chordata > Mammalia > Primates > Lemuridae > Eulemur > Eulemur rufifrons. Next base: position 32,971,342 of record NC_090999.1, on the reverse strand, counting down.
TCTATTTTTCATATGCTCCACTGCTCCTTTGTATTTTTGGATAACGATAAAAATAAAATGCAAAAGAAAATAACATAACAAATTAAACAGAGAACGAGAATTGGCATTTAGAATACCAGTGTTTCCAATCAACAGTTTACCTTTACCCTATTGTGCAGAACTCAATAAATGTTATTTGAATACATTAGAAATTGTCTTACATACTAGTAAGAGCTTGGGGAGGTGATACAAAACTTTCCTCATTTTTAAAGTATCTAATGCTTGAAAGAACACACGTGCCTAAGTATACAATGACCTCATATTTTTCCCCATGAATTAGACTTCAGCACATCACATAAAGGCATAAAATCATGATGGAGTTCATTTTATCATCTAGCAGTTAAATTTTATTATATATGTGTATGTGTATAGACATACTCATATGTATCTATACACATATGTTAGAACTCATCTTTCTTGCTCAAAGTCACACTATTGGTGGCTGAGCTCTGAGTCTTGTTTTGGCTTATTTTCTCAACCTTATTGTCCAGAATTTCCCTTCATAAATGGTCTACTTATTTTCTTCAGCAAACATGTCATTCTTCATCATTATATCTTCATTTCATTGATCCTAAATCTCCCCTTTAATGATTTCTAGAAATCTAAAAAAAATTAGTTCTTGATAATTAATCATTAAAGGTATGTTCAATATTGGGGAGTAAGTATACAAACTGTAGCATACAAACTAGATGGAATTTTATCCTGCTATTGAAAAAACAGCAATTGTGAAGACTACAGGGCAGAATGAAAATGTTTAATGAAAACAATAATATACAAAAATGATATTCAGAGTAGAAAAAAAAATTTTAAATATATAAGAATATTAATACAGCAAACGGTGTAATTGTGAGTATAATCTGCTGCTTTTAAATTTTCCTTTGTTATATTTTAGTATTCTTGCAACAAATAAAAATAAAAATAAGGAAGAAAGCAAATTACTTCTCCTACACCAGTGTAGCAGGATGGTAAACATAAGCTATTTTACTTCAGCCTCTTTTTGCAGTGTTTAACCTTATCACAGCCATAAAGGTATTGTTTACAATACATAAAGGGAAACTCTGGCCCATTGGGTTGAATCTGACTCCGACTTTCATTTGCTTGGTATGTACTAAGAATTGGATCTCTACATTTATAGCTATAAACTTAAAAGCACAATGGTTATAAATGTCTTTAGTTTCAATAACTTCTAAACAGCCACATGATAACACTTCAATTCCATGGAAGTCTATGTTGATAATAAGTCTTTTTAATGAACTCGTCCTTCTGTATGATGATCTGGGTTTTCTCCCCGATTCTGTGGTTTTCCTCTCTGCCTTCACAACTGTCCATAATATAAAACTGATAAATTTATACACATACACTCTTATTGAATGAATTTTATTTTCCCATTTAGTCATTTTTTATTCACTCAACAAACTTTTATTGAGTGCTTACCATGTGGTAGACACTGTTCTTAGTGCAGGAATGATAATTACATTAATCCCCCCTTATCCACAGGGGATACATTCTATGATCCCCAGTAGATGCCCGAAACTGCAAATAGTACCAAACGCTGTACAGTTCATATTGTTTTTTCCTATACTTACATGCCTATGATAAAGCTTACTTTATACATGAGGCACAGTAAGAGAGAGACAATAACTAAAAATAAAGTAGAACAATTATAAAAATATGCCAGCATCACTCTTCTTGCACTTTGAGGCCATTATTAAGTAAAATAAGGGGGACTTGAACACAAACATTGCAACACCAACAGTCGATCTGATAACCAAGATAGATACTAAGCGACTAAGAGGCAGGGAGCTCAGACAGCATGGAGCTGCTGGACAAAGGGACAATTCATAGTCTGGGTGGAGCAAAGTGGAACTTCATCACATGCAATTTAAAACTTATAAATTATTTACTTCTGGAACTTTCCATTTAATATCTTTGGACCACACAGTTGAATGCAGGTAACTGAAACCGGGGAAAGCAAAACAGCGGATAAAGGCAGGCTACTGTATAAGATACCATCTCTTCTCTAAGTTGCTCACAATGAATGCAAATGAGTCATAAAAGAACACCTTAGTGGGAATAAGGGAGATTGAGATTTACTATCTACTCTGCTACTACGTGAGCAAGCTTCTTACCCTCTTGAGGCTTCATATTTTTGATCTCTGAAAACAGAGACTTACCTAAGTCTTCTTCCATGTTTAAAATTTTATTAATTTACATATTTTGCTCAAGATAAAAATTAATTGCTGTTGCTTATTATAAATGAATTACTTGTTTTCTCCTTTGAGGTTCAATAAACCATTGAATCATTTTTAAAATTTATTTTAGATTTGAATTTTTAAAAGTACCTTTTATTTTTATTTTAAAAAAAAATATTTTAAAGAGTACCCCACCAATTTTAGGTATGACTTCCTCAAGAATAAATGTAATTTCTAAAACAAGTATTTTTATATGTTTTCTAGAATGCTCTTTGGGTTATTCAAAAGCTATATCATCTGACAAGGCCTTAAGGTATACGTGACTAACTTAAGTAAAGACAGCGAAACCTCACAGTTCAATACAAGTCTTATTGTTTAAAAATAACAGTATAAGCACTAAATGCTGACATTGAAGACAGGATCATTTCTTCCTTCTCTAAAAGTAAAAAGAGAAATTTATTTTTTTTAAATATTATTTAAAACTTCCCAGTCAGTGCAGGACATGACTTGGATGTCATGTTGCTATCTGGTGTTGTGAATAAAATCAAAGCCATCTGTTGCATGTTAGGAAAAAACTCAACCTTCTTTTCCCAAATAAATCCTGAATGCATCCACAAACATGGCAAAATCTCAGCAAGAAAGTGCAGTCTTCCCACTTTGGAGAAACTGTTATTCCATCAGTGAAATTCAAAATATAGACCTCAACCTGGGGGAATCCCCGCTCCACTGTGCGGTGCAAGAATGAAGGCCAGGCCTCACTCAACTTCTTAAGACTATAACGATATTTTACATATAAATAACCCCTTACTGTTCCCAAGGATTTTTTTTTACATCCATGATAATTTCATTGTACTTGATTTACACAGATTTTGGTGAAATCAATGATGATATTTTTTTTCCTGAGTACACGCATAGTTATTACTTTGTAGGCAAATTCTTCCACTTTGTAACTTCAGTGTCTGGATGGATGAAAGCATATTCTCAGCCTTGGAAGCCCTGGCTCTCTAACTCTAACTAGTTCTAATTCCAAAATCCTTCTGATTTCTGTCTTTCTTGGCCCAGTCTTGCCTTCCTCCCTTGCTACTGCCTCCCCTCCATCCTTTCCTCAAATATTCACCATCACTGTTTTGAATCTCTCAAAGTTCTTTTGAACAATATTACATTGATACAATTGATGACTATTTCATAGGGAAAATATTTTATAATTTAGAGAGGAACTAATTTTTGTTTAGAAAAATCGTTGATCAACTGAGGTGAAGATAAAACTTTTAGGGCAAGAGTCAGGGCCACTAAAGAGAAAACTGGACAGGACTTTGAGGGAAGCGAGAAAAACCATGAAGAGAGGGAAGGTAAGAAAGTATGGCCAGCAACGCAGTGGTGTGGTTGAAAACCTACAGGAACAGGTTGCCTAACACTGTAGCTTAGTCTGTTTGTATTGGTATAACTGACTTGCTTCCTACCTCACTGGACCTTGAGTAAAGCTCACAACACACACACACACACACATACACACAAGTCCTGTATGAATGATTTTGTGGGAAAGTTAAAGAAGAAGACTCCATCTTTTAGTTAAAAGAAAACGACAGGATTAGTCTGTTGGGAGACCCAGTCCTTCCTCGGTCTCTTGCCCCTCTGACAATATCTTAATAGATGTGTTAGTTTCCAATGGCTGCTGTAACAAATTACCACAAAGTAGGTGGCTTAAAACAACAGAAATGTATTTTCTCACAGTTCTGGATGCCAGAAATCCAAAATCAAGATATTGGCAAGGCTGTGCTCTCTCAGGAGGCTCCGGGGAGCATCTGGTTGCTGCTTCTTCTAGCTTCTACGACAGTCAGCATTCCTTAACCTGTGTCTGCATCACTCTCATCTCTGTCTCTGTGGTTACATCACCTCCCCCTCTGTGTGCGTGTCAAATCTCCTTCTGCCTCACTCTTATGTGAACACCTCACATCGGGTTTAGGTCCCAATCAGGGAATCCGGGATATTCTCTCTCATCTCAGGATTATTAACTTAATTACATCTGCAAAGACCCTTTTTCCAAATAAGGTAACACTCACTGGTTCTAGTGATTAGAACACGGACATACCTTTTTCGGGGGCTGCCATTAAGCTCACCACACTCTGCCATCTGGCCTCCCAAAACTCACACCCATGCCACATGCAAAATACATTCATTCATGTGTCCCAACATCTCCAAAAAGCTCAACCCATTACAACATTAACTCTGAGCCCAAAATCTCATCTAAATATTACCAGCTCAAAAGTCTCAAATCTAATCATCTCTATCAGGTATGAGTGAGATGTCAGGCATGATCTGTCCTGGGGCAAAATCCCGCTCCATCTGTTTTCTAAGTTCTATCTGCCTGTGAACCTAGAAAATAAGATATCTACTTCCAAAATACAATAGCGACGCAGGTGTCTGATAGACATTCCCATTCCAAAAGGCAGAAATTAGAAGCAATAAAGGGGTCACCAGTCCCAAACAAATTTGACATCTAGCAGGGAAAATTCCACTAGATTTCAAGGCCTGAGAATAATCCTCTCTTGTTCAGGGCTCTGTCCTCCCAGCCCCTGGTAATACCATAGGCCTATGGGCAGCAGCTCCATTGGTCTCTGCCTTTGTGTCCCGTAATTCCAAGATGGCAGTGTTTCTGCTGAGATAACATTCTTAAAAACCTTGTAGGTTTCTTATGTATGTCATGTGGGATCCATGCTATTAGATAAAAGATCTCTGCACAGGGAATATTTCCTGAATAACCTCATCTCTATTCCTGACCTCTGCTGGAATGGTTGAGAGGCTCCAAGAATCACATACTTAATCTGTTCGGCAAAAGGTTGTCCAGGCATACCCTTTGCCTTCAGAGAATGCTTTCCTTACAATGAATCTTCTAATATCAGGTCTTAGTTAGTTTGACTAATATAACAAAGTAACATAGACTGGGTGGTTTACAAACAACAGAAATTTATTTCCCACAGTTCTACAGGCAGAAATGTGAGATCGGGGTGCCAGCATGGTCAGGTTCTGGAGAGAACTTTCTTCCAGGTTGAGACTGTCAACTTCTCGTTGTATCCTCACAAGGCAAAAAGAGAGCTAGCTAGCTCTGTAGCTTCTTATTAGGACACTAATCTCATTGATGAGGGCTCTACCCATATGACCTAATTACATCCCAAAGACCCCACCTCCAAATACCATCACACTGGAGATTATATTTCAACAGATGAATTTTGGAGGGACACACAAACATTCAGTCCACAATATTCCATATATATGTGTGCATTTTTTGCAATCTGGATAGGCTGAGAATTTTCCAGATCATCAAGCGCTGGTTCCTTTTTATTTAACAGATCCTTCTTCAAGTTAGCTCTTTCCTCTCATATTTTACTATACTTAGCAAGAAAAAAGCCAGCTATACCTTCAATACTTTGCTTGAAAATCTGTTCAACTAGATATACAAGTTCATCCCTTAAAAGTTGTATGCTTTCCACACAACTATAAGACACAATTAGGTAAACTTTTCTGTGATTATATTATGAAGATCACATTTCTTCCAGTTTCCAATAGTATATTCCTTATTTCATTCTGAGCCCTCACCATAAGCAGCTTGCACATTCACGTTTCTATCGACATTCTCCCGAAGGCAATCTACAAAGACACTCTCTCCAAATAAGGTAATATTCATAGGTTTTGGGGAGTAGGGCAGAGACATATTTGGGAGGGGCACCATCAACCCACTACTATGGCTATGCCAAGAATATAGGATCCTGACTATTGTTTATCTTGGCGATTTCTTAGGGTTGTGTTTATAGTGAGCAACATGAAGGATGAGACAGTATCTCCCTCCAGAATAAAGAGCAGTTTTCTGACTGCTTGCTATAAAACATCAGGTCCATCAAGCTCATTGTTCTTTTCCCATCTGGGTCCCTTCATGTAACCACCACGAGACTACAGTGGGACAAGGGGAGCTGTGTCAGTATGCTCACACTCATGCTGCTTGCTGTGCTGTGAGTAATAAAGTCCTTTGTCTCTGACTCACGAATCTCATGCCATCTGTCAGCATCCATGAGACAGTGACAGGCTAAGGTTTTAGCTTGTCCATAGGGTAAAGTCAAATACCAGACCTGAGAGAGTGAAGAACAAAATCTCTGCAATCAGGAAGTTGGGGGCTGAATGACAATGAAAATGTATATCTCAACGGAGTTCAGAGAAATCTTGCGAGGGCATTGCATTTTTTATAGGAATGAAATGGAAATTTGAATGAATCTTATCTTAATTTTATTTTAATTTTTTTTTCCTTTTTTTGGAGACAGAGTCTCACTCAGTTGCCCTGGCTAGAGTGAGTGCCACGGCATCAGTCTAGCTCACAGTAACCTCAAACTCCTGGGCTTAAGTGATCCTACAGCCTCAGCCTCCCGAGCAGCTGGGACTACAGGCATGCGCCACCATGTCCGGCTAATTTTTTTTCTATATATATTTTAGTTGGCCAGATAATTTCTTTCTATTTTTAGTAGAGACAGGGGTCTCACTCTTGCTCAGGCTGGTCTCGAACTCCTGACCTTGAGCTATCCACCCGCCTTGGCCTCCCAGAGTGCTAGGATTACAGGCGTGAGCCACCATGCCCAGCCTTATCTTAATTTTAAAAGGCAGAGAGAGACTCTAGCTGACATCTGGGTAATAGTGTCCCTCTTCGTGATTTGTGGCTATTTGTTTTTTACAATGTATGCATCTATCATTTATTTGACAATTATTTTGTTTTCATATCAGAAAGCTATGAGCATCACATCCACAGCCAGAAATAAACCCCTTAATATACTGGTAAGGCTTAGGAGGCCTTTTGGACTGAAATGTGTCCCCCTCAAAATTCCTATATTGAAGCTCTAACCCCCGGTGTGATTGTATTTAAAGGTAGGGCCTTTAGTGAAGTAATTAAGGTCAAATGAGGTCATAAGAGTGGAGCCCTAATCCAATATGACTGGTGTCTTTAAAAGTAGAGGAAGAAACTCTACAAGATCTTTCTCTCTCAGTGCACACACAGAAAAAGGCTGTGTGAGGACAGAGGAAGAAGGTGGCCATTTGCAAGCCAGGGAGAGAGTCTTCAGTAGAAACCAACTTTGAAATCACCTTAATCTTGAACTTCTAGCTTCCAGAACTGTGAGATAATACATTTCTGTCCTTTAAGCCATCCAGTCTGTGATATTTTGTTATGGTAACCCAAGCAGACTAAATATAGGGGGAAAGCAGATTATATATATTATACTAGAAATTTTCAATTTACTATTCCAGGTTTCAAAGATAATTTTGTCAATATATATACATCCACATATATAAATACAAAGAGAGATCTACATTAATGCCAGATGCATCATTTAAGGTTCATATTTTGTATTAAAAAAACCAAAGGTTTGTGTGTGTATGCATTTGTGTGTGTGTGTGTGTGTGTAAAAAGAAATGCATCAAGTCCTAGAGTACTGTGGCATGTTTTGCGGTCATTCCAAGGTCCTTTCATATTTCAAAAATACAATTTTTCAGGCCATGAACATCTCCAAACACCCATTGCAATTGCTTCTTGTATCCATTTATCATGATGCTTCCTAACAACTCGGTAGATTCTCTTTTTTTTTTTTGAGGATGCTGGAGGGTGAGCTTCCACTTGGCAGACCCGCTGTCTCCCAATAGCTTGGAGGGAGATCGTGAAATACAGGAGAAAGAGTGTTGGCTCAAGAGTCACTAGCAATACCACCTCATGAATTCATTTTCTACTTTTCTGCTTCTTCCTAAATACCTTCCATGTGAAAGGAGCAACTCTGTCTCTCTCTCTCTTTCAACAGAATTTTTGTGTAGTTAGCAAGTCAGTACCTGTTGCCTAACTTGCTCGGTAACAAGATATGTCTCGCATAGCTTGAGGCCATGCATGGAAAAAACAGACATAACTAAAGTCAGTCTTTCTTCTATTATATCTCTGCTCACAGGCCACTTCTCCACAGACTTTTGTTTGGGGTCTTCCTTTACCATCCACCCTTCTTTGGACTCCCTTGATACTGACCATTTGCATCTCTAACTATAGTGTACTATCTGGAAATTTTACTGATCGCCTAACACACTTCTCTAATATGTTTTTTCCTAGTTTTTGGCTCTGCATCTTTTGATCTCCTCCTCACATGACAACAATTTTATAAAATCATATTCTCCAACGAGAATAAGAAAATTCATTTTTTCTTCTAAAATGGTAAATTACATTTTAAAAATTATTATTATTTATAGTTAGGAAAAGCTCCTTTCATTTTTACACTTCCTTATTTGTAATGTTATGTAAATGTTTAGGACTGTTTTCCAAGTTCACGTAGGAGCTACAATATTTCAAGACACCTCAAGTTTTCTTTTACAGTGATTAATCCAGAAACTCTGAACTGATGAAATTGATTAATTAGTTTGTTGCTGATGTTCTTGTTGAAATATATTGTTAGGGTAGAAAAGAGACCGTGATCTTAACTTCTGCATATTTAATGAAAATATTAGGCAATATGAACACATGGGAAGGGACCTGCACAGTGCAGATCCCTGAAATTTCAGCTTCACTTGTTTTAGAGTAAATCTGCCTTTGTTCCTAAAGGTAGGGATTATGTCTATTTTTTTCACTGATATATTCTCCAGTACTTGGAATAATGCCTGGCACATGGTTATGGCTCAACAATAATTATTTAATAAACAGATTGTTTCACTTTTCCACCTCTCAATAAGTTATGCATATAATGGGAGATCAGTAAAGACCAGTTTAATAAATAAATAAATAATAAATAAATAAAAGCCAGTTAATAAATAAATCCTCAGAGTCCTGGATTGATGCAAAGGAATATGCTTCAATGCAAGCTACTGAGCAGACATGTAGATAGATGGATTAAAAGATAGATTAATTAACATAGATGTACATACATATGTACATAAAATATACATACAGTTTCTTTTATTTATTTATTTATTTTTTTTTTTGAGACAGAGTTTCATTCTGTTGCCCTGGATAGAGTGCAATGGCATCATCATAGCTCACAGCAACCTCAAACTCCTGGGCTCAAGTGATCCTCCTGTCTCAGCCTCCCAAGTAGCTGGCTGGGACTATAGGCATGCATCATGACATTGGGATAATTTTTCTATTTTTAGTAGAGATGGGGTCTCACTCTTGCTCAGGCTGGTCTCGGACTCCTGAGCTCAAGCAATCCTCCTGCCTCAGCCTCCCAGAGTGCTAGTATTACAGGTTTGAGTCACTGCACCTGGCCTACAGTTTATTTTCTATTTAGAATTTTAGAGAACATTTAACTTTTTTTTATCTAGCTACAGGAGAACCCTACAAATAACACTGACTGTATTTGGGGGTGATAGGGTGGCAGAAGTATGCTAGTACTAGAAGTACAGCTTTATTTTAACCAAAAAGTCCACTTATTGAGCAAAGCCAATAGTACATTATAACGTCAAAGAGCTTGGCCTCTGAGGTTTGAATAGTTCTGTGACTTTGGGCAAATTTCTTATTCTACGTAAGCCACTGCTTTCTCATCTGTAAAACAGATATATGTGTTTACCTCACTGTGGTCAGAAAATGCACATAAAACTCTCAACCCAGTACCTAACAAGTGATAAGGACTTAGTTAATACTGTCTTTTTTTTTTTTTTTTTTTTTTACTATTAGTATCATTACTCACTACTGAGGATAGCACACTTTTTGAAAAGTTTAATAAGGCACACCAATGTATGATTCCACTTTCACCTCTAACATGAAAAGCATATCTTGAATAGATTCCTATTTAAGTTTCTGAAAGTTACTGTATAATGGGTAGGAGGATGGCATGTTCCTGCATTCCACCAAGGCACATGAGAAGCACACAGCAAAAGCCAGGAGAGCATTATCTGTCCATGGACCCTCCAGGAAGCCACACAAACAGGAAGTGGGGTTACTCAGACCCTGACTCTGCAAGTAAGCAAACAGACTTCAAACTCTAAGATATAGCTATCATTACCCAAAATACGTGTGGCAACGGGAAATGCTTGGTCATAGGTCACATTAGATCTTTTGAACACATATATAACCACAGGAAATCTCATTTTTCAATAGCATTGTCTTCATGCTGAAAGGAAAATAATGCAGGTAGAAAGCCCTCTTCCCACCTCTCTGTCTCAAGGAATAAATAAAGCAACTAAACTTAGAAAGTATAGGCCCTTTGGAAATGACCACGCACTGTGTAAAGATTTAAGCTCCAGAATGTTTGGCTTATAGCTATAGCATTTTTTAAAAAAAGTTAGTGCAAAAGCACAAAATTATCCTTACAACTTCTTTTGGAACATAGTAGCATAAAATTCCCCCTTGCTTTCATTAAAAAAGAAAAATGCAATTTCCTTTAAAAAGTCTTTGTTTTAAGTGTCAAACTTTACATTCACTAAGGATCTAGGTGCTACCATTCTCCTGCACAGGTGGTATTAGAAATGAAAGGAAGAGCTTCTAGAAGGGGCCACCTTGAATTCCCCAATTCCCTCAGTGTTTGACACTCTGTGGGCATGTGATAGGCACTCCGTAAAAGTCCCTTGAAAAGGTCCTTTAAATAAATGGATGAATACCAAGTATATGAATTTTTTAAAAATAACATTATATATGCTTTTACAATCTGCAAAATGCTTTTCCATTTATAATCCCATTTGATCTTCCCAATGACCCAATGAGTTAGGGAATTGTTCACCTATGACTTTATCTAAAGTTATCTGGAAAAATGATGGCTTTAACTTATTCCTCAGAGCTAGAGTTCTCTCTATGATACCATTAACATTAAATGTGCTTAATATGTTTTTTGAGTGCAGTGGTTCTCAATTGGGAGCAATTTTGACCCTGAGGGGCTTTAGTAATGTCTGGACACATTTTTGGTTGTCATACAGGTGTGTGGAGGGGTGGCTACTGACATCTAGAGGGTGGAGGCCAGGGATGCTGCTCAACATCCTACAATGCACAGACCAGACACTTCCACCCGACTCCACTACCCTGAGAAAAAACTGTCTGGCCCCAAATGTCCATAATGCCAATGTCTAAACCCTGTTCTAAACAGTGAACTGTCTTGTAAGCACCATTAAGTTGATTAATTTACTGTTGTGGTTTAAAAACCTTCTGGGAATTTTTTGATACCCCTCCCCCCATCAAAAGGCAGAGTCTAAGTCTTCTCCCCCTGAATCTGGGTGTGATTATGTGATTGCTTTGATGGCCAGATGCAGTTGCATAATTTCTGAGTCAAGGTTAGAAAGAGATGTGCAGTTTCTGACGGTTTCTTTTGTGATACTCACCTTCGGAGTCCTAGTTGCCATCCAAGAAGCCAGCCTACCCAAGGGGTGCCATGCTGGAGAGGCCTGAGGATATCACAGGAAGAGGGAGATATACCCACCCCTTGACAGTCACATATGAGAGATCTCGAGCCAGACCGCCTAGCCATTCTCAAAGTCCTGACCCAAGGCACCATGAGAGATAATAAATGAGGATGTGGTTTTATGCCACTAAATTTTGGGATGATTGATTACATGGCTAGAGATAAACAGAGCAGTCTACAGAGTCAGTTACCTGCAGTCTGGCAAACAGCATGTCTTCCCTCTCTCTCTAAAGGGTTCTGACCCATGAAAGTGTGGAAATCTTAGGTAGAGGATTGCCACTCCTCAAGTAAAAATGGATTGTAATCAGCCTGTGAAAAATAAAAGACAAAGGGTAGTTTGTCAGAGAGATTTTCAGAGGGAGACCTGAAAGGCATCTTGAAACGATAGCACACTGCAGATTGGAATCCTGGGCTTTAGTCACTTCAAAGCTGATTATTATAAAAATGAGGCAGGATGATGAACTAGAGGATCTCTTGAAGTATCTTCTAGGCCTAAATTCTAGAATACCCTAATCTACAAATATTTTTTAAAAGACAGGCATTTTTAAAATTGTAATTTTAAAAAAAGTACCCTCATGAATAAGAAGAATAAAGATCAAAATAAATATGAAGTGCTACTTTACATCCATCAAACTACAAAAAATAAATGAAAATCTAATGTTGGTGAAATTGGTAAATTCCCACATTACAGATGGCTACACAGTTCAATGTGCAACAAGAGCTAAAAAATACACATAATCTTTGCCACAGTAATGCCTCTTCTGGAAATTGTCCAAAAGGAAAAAGAAAAGAAAAAGCTTCTTGTACAATGATGTTTACAGCCACGCTTTTTGCAGTAGGGGGTAAAATATCCCACAGGAAACAACCTAAATATCTAACAATGGGACAATAGTTAACCAGGACATGGCAGGATGCATTAAAGTTATAGACGTGAAACACACATGGAAAAGTGTATACAAAATACATTAAGTGACAGAAGGATAGTATTCATTTTCATATAAATGGTGAGTATATCTACGGAAAGATTTCATTCACATATAAATATCATAAGAAAGAAATCTAAATATTTTTTCTATTAAGGTGAGTATTTTTCTACAAAGATATTCAAATATTCCCACTTTATAAAAAAAGCTTCTATAAATTAAAATTATTAATCATGTTTAGTATTTCAATGGACACATTTACTTCAGAGTTAAAGGAAAGGGGAGTAATAAATATAAGCAAATTTACAGCTTTACATAGTAAAAATGAGTTCAATTTACTAATTAAAAATATTTTCTACTATAAAATGAAATTTTAAGAATACTAATCAATATGGAACATCATTTTAACCCAGTTTGGAAAAAAATCTACTTTTCCATCAGTGAAAATGCCATATCAATAAATAGTGTGAGGGAAATTTGGAAAATTAAAACTCAAAATTTTTTTTTAAAAAAGGACACCTTTAAAGTGCTACTCTAGATTTTCTCTTTTGGTAATAAAGGACTTGATTATTTGAACCAGCTCTCCCACTGAAGATCACTGAAATAATTGGAAGAAATATAAAAAATATATTTAAGAAGTCTTTCTAAAGAATTCAATTGATAAGAAGATGGAGAGAAGAACGAAATTTAGAGAAGTGACTCAGGTGGGGTCAGGAAGAGGGATTTACCAATCCTGAAAAAGAGAGTTAAATGTTGAAATTTGGAACCTGTCAAAGTGGGATATCTGATAAATCACCCCATGAATAGGATTGATACTCAAAACCCCTTTAAACTGCCCCTGAGTTATTACATGATATAGGAGAATATCTTCATGACTTCGAATTAGGAAACTATTCCTTGAACATAATACAAAAAACAAAATAAAACAAAACTAACCACAAAAACTATATAAATTTAACTACATTAACATTAAGAACTTTATCAGTACACATCATTGAGAAAATAAAATCCTCCAAATGAGGGGATATATATGCAAGATGTGTAACTGGCTCATATTCAGAACATACAAAGAACTACTATTAATCAACATAAAGATAGAGAACCCCACTGGGAATCATATATTTATGTGTGTCTGGCTAGAATAGGTATTTCACAGACAAGGAAATTCACATGGCCAATAAACATATGAAAATATGCTAAACTACATTAACACTCAAAGAAATGTTAATTACAGGTGCAATGAGATACCACCCCACATGAATCTAATGGCTAAAATTTAAAATGCCTACATTACCCAATCTAGGGAAAAACTGGAGCAACAGTCCCAACACTGCTGATGGTGGGACTAAATTCCTACAAGCATTTGGAAAACTGTCAGTATTTAATAAAGATGAATAGTTGCATTCCCTATGGCCCAGCAATTCTACTCCCAGTATATCCCAGTAGAAATGTATATACAGGTTTACCAAAGGTAAGTACAAAAATATTCATAGCAGGACTATTCATAATCCCCCATAATAAAACTACCCAAATGTCCATCAGTTTGAAGGACTAGATAAATGAATTGCAGTATATTCACACAATGGTGTACTATAAAGTGGTAAAAACAAAAGAACTACATCTACCATATAGATCAATCTCACAAACACAATGTTAACAAAAGTCAGACACATAAGAATGTGTACTGTATATTTGTGTGTATGTGTATGTGTGTATTTAAAACCTAGCAAAATTAAACACTCAAGTTTAGGAGACATATACTTAACTAGTAGAAGTATAAATAAAAGAAGGAAATTATTGCCAAAAATGTAAGGATAGAGATGTTGATTTGTGATTGAGAAGAAACATGTAGAGGGCTTCTGGGGTCCTGGCAGTCATTTTTTTCTTTCTGGCCTGAGTTGTGGTTACACAAATTTTTAAAAAATACTGTGTTAAACTGTGTTGGGAGAAATGCCTCCATGGGTATTTCACACACTTACATATCTACTGAGTATGCAAAAGATGCAAAACCCTACCCATTCTTTACCATGTCATTTCTCAGGGTTGTGTCTGCAATGAGCAACGTTGAGGGACCTAGGTAATGTCTCCCTGTGAGTCAAAGAGCAGGCTTGCTGACTGCTTCCCATAAGACATCAGGTTCACCAAGTTTAGTGTTTCCTTCCTGTAATGCAACCTACTGTGTGTTCAGGTGTCCACCAGGTCCTCTGTGTTGCCTCTCTGTGACTTGGCGGGCAAAGGGAACCAACACAAATATGCTCCAGTTGCTTGCTGTGCCATGAGTAATAAAGACCTCTGTCTCTGACCTAGGGGTCTTTCGTCTTCTGCCAGTATCCACGAAATAAAATCAAATCCAAGCCGTGACAAGCTGTACATTTCCTTTTTATGCATTTCTCTGTGTGTATACTTAACAGTAAAAAAGGTTTTAAAATTTACTGTACTTGAATTCTGTTTTTTCCTCCTTCTATTTTAATCCACCATTTTCTGAGTGCTTGCTATATACTAGGCTCTGGGAATACAATGATAAGCAGGGCGGAAGGTGATTTTAAAGACTATTGTCAGTGGGAGAGAGAGTCAAGCCGAAGATAAATTATGGTGCCGCTTCATAAGGACAGAAAAGGGGAATAGGAATGTGTTTTGAGGAAAAAGGATGTCTGCACTGTCCTAATACTTTCCTTAATCTTGTTACCTGTCAATAGAGCTATCCTAGTTAGACATTTCAGGGCAAAGGAGAAACAGTTTAAAAGCAAACAACCTCTGTCAAAAAGTGAAAACAAATTTATTAACTAAAGAAATATTTTACCAAATTCAGATAAATTTGCAAATAGAGTAGTTTTTACATGTACTAATTGGGAAAAAAAAACTAGGCATTTTTTAGCTTGGCATTCAATTAGAAAGTGTGCCTTTAATCTTCTGTTAGAGTAGCTGCTATACATGTCTCATATATTCATTATTCATTCACCAAAATGGTATCAAGAATATTTCGCACAAGTAAAAAGACATAGTCCTGTCTTTTCAGCATTTTCAGTCTATAGGAGTCACAGTCAAATAAACAGATTATTAAAAAAAAAAACGTGACAACTGCTATGGAAGGGTCCATGTGAGGAACGACACTTAAATTGGATTAGGGGATCGGTGGGCTTCCTGGGGTGCATAAGCCTCAGTGAAATTGAGATTTAAATGATGCACAGAATGAGGGTTGGGGGCTAAATGATATTTCAGAAAGAGAGAACACAGACCAAGGCAAAAGATCATGGGGCTGCACCTTTAAAAAGGGCTAAGGTTGTAACTCACTTGAATCATAGCCAAAAAATAATAATAAAAGGACGCTAATATATTAAAGTCTGATTACTTGGGGGCAAAAATCAAATACTGTAATAATGAAGGGATTTCTTTTTTTTTTTTTGTTGAGACAGAGTCTCACTTTGTTGCCCAGGCTAGAGTGAGTGCCATGGCGTCAGCTTAGCTCACAGCAACCTCAGACTCCTCGGCTTAAGCGATCCTACTGCCTCAGCCTCCCTAGTAGCTGGGACTACAGGCATGTGCCACTATGCCCGGCTAATTTTTTTTCTATATAGATTTTTAGTTGTCCATATAATTTCTTTCTATTTTTAGTAGAGACGGGGTCTCGCTCAGGCTGGTCTCGAACTCCTGACCTTGAGCAATCCACCCGCCTCGGCCTCCCAGAGTGCTAGGATTACAGGCGTGAGCCACCGCGCCCGGCAGGGATTTCTTAATTATCATCACATTTATATAAATTGTTTACTTAATCATCTCTCAATGTTGCAGTAGATTTTTTCATTACATTTTTATACTGGAAAAAAAATAAAGATCCCATATGAGTACTCCAATTTCCAAGGGTAATTTTTTCTTTTTCTCTCCTTAGGGAATGATGTTAATAAGTACATAGAAAACTAAGTCAATTATTCTGAAATGTCTATTTTATGCACCAGCATTCAGAATATGGGTTAGAAAAGGTTATAAAATCCAAGGTGGTTTGGGGTGCATATTCTAACACACATCCAAGAAGCTATTTGGTTAAAGGACCTGAAGGTAACCAGTAAACAATTTGGAATAGAGTTGTCTGAATGAACTGACCAGAAGCCAGCTTGTGTTCAGTCTGCATTTCTACATGGTATCCATGGAAATGAGATCAGGCCTGCACAAAGACAAACAAAGGCCACCTTCAAATGAATCAGGGAGAATGACAACTGCCAATGTTCAAGGCGTCCATTGGTGCAATAGCTTTGCTCGGGCTTTTCAAAACACAATGAAGTAATCTCTTACACTGACAATACAGTGTCTAACACTCTTTCATTTCCATTGCTCTGTTTAAACATTAACCTCATTTTTATACAGAAAGCCTTTCAGTGATCAGGAGTTATGTACAGCTTCCGTAGTAAAAACTGTCTCTAGTCACTTTAAACTAATAAAAGGAAGAATTGTAGTCACCCTTTCAGAACATAGAATAATAATGCAGGAATCTTTGCCCACAAAATCGCACAGTTTCTATTAACTATTTGGGCAACAGAACAGACAAGTCTCTCAAAGGAAGTAAAATATATTTGAAAACTATTAACAGTCCCAGTTTTCTATGGAGCTGAAAACATTAGCAAAATATGCAGTTCAAGTTTATACTGGCTAGAAAATGTAATTTATGCATACAAGAGTGGACAGGCATAGCCTGGATGAAACACTTGTATATAAGCACTTTAATTATAACTTTAACAAAATTAAGAATAGACATCAATTTATTTTCCAATTTATATGATTAAATGAAAATTCTTTAAAATGCTCTACAAACACCACTGAGTTACATAGAACAAAAAGCTTTCATATCATTCATAAAAACTTTCAAAGCTAACACTAATTCTCTATGATATATAAGACTGTGCTTTCCAAAAATATAATTTTGGGGATTTTTATTACATGAGTTAGAAATAAAGAATTAAAACTGGAGAAACATAAATCCATATTTTTAAAAGAATTTGGTTTTCTTAGAAAATCTGACTGAAGCACTGACATTAATTCTACCACTGGAATTGGATTGTTATATATTACATACTCCTAAAAACAACTTGTTAATCACAACTACTTTAGTGTGGTAAGTTATGTTCTAAAGCAAACAAAGATGTACAGACCAGCGCCCTCATCAATCCAAGCAGCCACACTGGAGGATGGGCGGTGCCTCTTCCCATAGCTCTGCTTTCTTTCTCTCTTTGCATACCTGGATCAACTTCACCTTTCTCATATCAGTTAACATCCTCTGTGTTTCACATCCCAGAACCTACTTTGCCTATCTCTTCATGATCATCTGTAGCTTCTAATCAGGGGCTCCTTTTCGCCAGAGCTCTTATTGGTACTGGTCATCTGACTTTCTCCCTCTCCATTCTCTCTGATAATGTCCTTTCCATAGAAATCAAAGCTTCTCTCCTTCCCTCAGTTTCTCTTGTGTTAAGGGCCTCCACCATATACAGATGCCTCAATACAATTTTTAAAAATTACAAGTGCACCATGTAGTATCGTAACTAACAGAAATAAAAAATTCCATTATAATAATTTTTATGCAAGCCTCTCCCAAGTTTGTTTGTTTGTTTAAAGGCAGGTGCTCCCATAACACCCCTTTCACTGCTCTCTCCTCCCTTTTACTACCAAACTCTCTGACACTTGTCTACGTTTCCTCACTTTCCATTTACTCCTCAGCCCACTCTGTTCTGGTTTCTACTTTTTGCACTCCATGGAGACTGCCCTTGTCAAGGTTGTCAGACTTGCTTGACTTCTGTGAAGGAGTTGACCCTATTCACCAACTCTTCATTCTCCAAATACTTCCGCAGCACCCCATTTCTTGCAGTCCTTTGTACTTCTCCAGCCATTCCTGCTCTCTCCCTTCACATCTCCTCTTCCTCCCCTAACCCTCTGAAGTCCTTTCTTGAGCTGTGGCCAAAGTCTCTTTGCCTGACTCACATTATCAACTCCATCTCTTCAATTATTCTCTATAGATGCCAATGAGTGCTAAATCTCTACCCTCTTCTTGCTCTCCCACCTGTTCCTAACACTACTACATATGACTAACCATCTAATAACTAGACTTGTATACCTGGATGTCTTAAACTCAACCTGTTGAACTGAACTGATTATCTTTTTCCTCCACCTCACCCTCCTTCAGCACTTCTTGTCTCAGAAAATGGCACATTAATTGCGTTTTCCATACCAGAAACCTAAGCATCAGCCTTATCTTTTCCCTCTCTTGCTGCCACTACAGTAAATCAGTCACCAAGTCCTGTCCGTTTTTCTTCCTTCATGTCTTTCAGATTGGTCCGTTGCTCTCTTTCCCTACAGTCACTATCTGAGTTATTACAACCATCCTCTCATGACTGGTCTGCTAAACTAAAAATAAAACTCAACCAGTTCCCTAGTACATATAGTAATAACATTCATCAGGTGTCGGGCAGATGAGAGGGGGAGGAGCGGATGGGTATACTCACACCTAATGGGTGCGGTGGGCACCATCTGGGGGATGGACATGCTTGAAGCTCTGACTCGGGTGGGGCAAAGGCAATATACATAACCTAAACATTTGTACCCCCATAATATGCTGAAATAAAAAAATTAAAATAAATAAAAAAAAATAAAACTTAACCAGTTCTTTCCTAAATGTTCTTGGTGCCTTCCATCGGGCCTCCATCCAATCCACTCTCCTCCCTGTCACCAGAGTGATCTGCCTAAGGAGCAAATCTGTTCATGTCACTCTCCTGCTCAAGGCCTTCAGAAACCTTCCCATTGTCCTCAGGCTGACACCCATGCTCGGGTTTAGCACCCTCCAAGGTCTGGTGCTGCCTTAGCTTTCACTCTTTAGAAACACCTTGAGCACTGTGTTCTGGGCATAATGACCTTCTGCTTTCATTGTGTCAGTTTCCTATTCTGGAACCTAAACACCTGCCCCAGGAACTGGGAGACTTGGGTCCTGTTGCTAGTTTCGTTGCTTTCCATCCTGTCTTACCATAGTACCACTTAGAGCCATTTTAAAAAGGAGGAACTAGACTCCCACGATCTCCAGTGTCCTTTGTGGCAGATCTAAATTGTAATGGTTCTTTCCTGTCCCCATGAAGACTTCTCTGGAGGCTTGACACTTCAATGTGTCACAGTGATACTGTTCTATCCTCTGAATTCAACATTTAGTCCATACCACTCATTACTTATTCATGAACACATGACATTTATTATGCTAGAGAAACTTATATTACAGTTCTAAGTTATAGAAACTGATATAACCAAGTTTTAAATTATATGAAAATTTTTTAAGATACCAAGAAGTACTATGGCCTTAAATTTCAATAATTCAGAAGCAAGCTCAAAGACAACATTGACGTCTCCTTTCTTTCCATCTTTCCATGAGGCTAACCTCAGTATACTGGGTTTATCCTTAAGCTAGCTGGCATCACAGTTGCAAGATGCCTGTACTTGTTCCAAACTTCACCTCTAAACCCGACAGTATATTTCTTAGCCAATGTTTCTGCTAGGAATGAACCTTTCCCAGAAGTCCCCCAGCAGATTTCCCCCCACATCTTATTTGGCAACTTTGCATGACAAGCCCATGTCTAAATCAGACACTGGCCAGAGTCATAGGCCCCCCAGATTGGCTTAGTTCAATCACCCTTCAGCCTCTCTGGATTTCCTAGCTGTGAAGGAAGAGGCAGTAATCTGATAAATCCACTTTTGCTAGAGAGTAGGATGACAGGGACTGAAATTGGTTAGGATTGAGAGAATTTTCTTTCTCCGTGTTTGGACTTGTTTCCAAATAGATGGCAACTTCTCTGTACCATATTTCAAGTTGTCTCTGATTCAACATTGGGCCTAGCACACTGCCTTACATGAGGTAGGTACTTCCTAAAGATATGATCAATGATTAGCTTTATGGAATTCACTGAAACAAGATCAATAAAGCCGCAGTGGATCATCTGAAGGGGCTTAGGCATCACTGTCATACACAGAACCTATTGTCTCATGATTTGTGACGTCAGGATTCTTCTTAGAGAGCCATTCTTCTATGTGTTCTCCTGGTAAGTCATTGGTTACCATAACAACTAGGGGAAAAAGAAACAACAACAAAAAAAACAAAACAACCCTCCAGTTCTTTGACTTGCTGATTAGAGGGACAACATTCCATGATTCCTCCTCTTTTACATAGTGCTGAATCTTTTAGTAATATCCCAAGCTGAGCGGGTTGGTAGTCAAGACTAAAGCTTGTGGCTTCAGCAGTAATACTTTTATGATGCCAGGATACTTTTGGCCCCAAATATTTTCTCCATTCTTTCTGAAATTCTTTGTTTTTTACACACTGACTGAACATGTGTCTTTATTTTGCTGAATGTCTAAAATTCCATCATTAGATGCTCATCTCTTTACCTTAACAGGCTTCTCCCTTTTAATATGCCCAGGGCTGTTACCACGTGAAGACAGAGAGCAGTCATCGTCCCCTTTGGAGGGAATTCATTTAAACTGACACAATCAGTGACTCTTGGTGTTGAAATCTACCTGTCTTGGTGGTCATACCACAACAAGGTGGTATGGGCAACACTGGAATTTTAATTTGTTAGCAAAGCGGGGTGGCAGTGATGATATTTAAGCAATCACTTCCAAACCAGACTCTATATTAGAAATATATGAGTAATTGTTTTTAAATACTGAATCCTGAGCCCCAACCCATAAATTCAAGTCAAACATTAGCTCACGAGCTGGTATTTAAGAGAGCAAAGCTTAGGCCAGGTTAGGCAGGTATAGCTGGTGACCCAGGGAGGAGGGGAGTTCCTTTATCAGAGGGTGGCCAAAGGCAGCTGAGGGGCTGAGGATGAGAGGAGAGAGGGAATATTTGGAAAATATTTTAATGCTAAATATAATATGATCAGGTGTAGTCAGAAAAAAGAATGGTATACAGAGGCATATGTGGATATATATGGCTATGGAGAGTGTGCGTGTGTGTGTGTGTGTGTGTGTGTGTGTGCATGTGTGTAGTACATGTATGAGTATGTTCTGAGTGCAGGACAGGGTATGGTAGAGAAAAAGTTGGATAAGTGGGCTGTGGCCAGATGGCAAAGGACTTTTCATGACATGCCAAGAAATTTGGATTTTACCCTACATAAGATGGGGAGCCCTCATAATTAGAAACAAAGGAGCAATTGGATACAGATAAGTATTTTGTAGAGATAACATTGGTGACAATGAAGAGAATGGACTGGAGGGATAAGAAACAAAATAGAAAAATTAGTTGAAAAGCTACAGCTGTCCAAACACAGGTGGGGGCCTGAACTGGGTGGCAAGAGTTGCATGGGTTAGGAGAGGACCAATAGAACCTGGAGATCGGCTGTGGGTTGAAAATGGGAACAAATTCCTAGCTTTCATGTTTGCACGATAGTGCCACCATTAAACAATGGTAGCCAATACAGGAGAAAATTTTGGAGGACAGGTGTTAAATTCAGTTTCAGAAATGTTGACTCTGGTGTGTTTATAGAATATTTAGGTGGAAAAATTTGATGGTTGATGGAAATACTAATCTGGAACTCAGGAGAAGAGTCTGGCTGGAGATACTGACTGGGGCAGGGAATGGGCCCAGAAAGAATCTGTAGAACGTAGGAGAAGGATCCAGGGTGGAACTTTGCAAACACCAACAAGGAATGAGCCTGTGAAGGAGATTAAGAGAGAGCAGCCAGGAAAGTGAAAGAAAAATCACAGAAGCCAAAGGTACAAGGTATTTCAAGAGGAAATTAAATATTAAAAGGAAGATTTTTTTTTACTAGAGAGAAATCAGACTATTCACAGACTGAGGGGAAGTTACATTAGGGAGAGAATTTGAAGGTGTCTACTAAAGAGGGATGAGAGGTGGGGCAGGGTTCCAGGGGTAGAAAGGAAAGAAGCCATCCCGAACCCAGGTGGAGGGGCTATCCCTGCCCATGAACATACTGGAGAATGTAAGTGATGGCTTCATTTTAAAATCACATTTGCCTTTCCTCTAAGGACTTGTATGTAGTTTATAGATTATCTAGGTCATTTATGGTCTCTCTTTTCCATCCTCAACCTGCCCATTTACCATTTCAATGATTTTAAGCACTTAAATCAAGAATGATCAATGAAACATGATAAATATGGAAGTAAACTATGAGTACAGCTTTTTCTTAAGCACCTATGAGAAGGTTTATGGAAAGCAAATTTGAATCTAAGTGTTAAAATGAGATTTGAGGGTGATATGTTTCTAAAGTAGCTTGCATGTAGCTGGAGAAGATGCAAGATGTATAAACACACACACCTACCTTTTAAATTTTAATTTTTTTATATGTTTATGTTACACAATTGCATATGCATATAATTTATAAACAACTATTAATATATAAGTGTGTGTAATAATGATGAATGCTTAAAAATTTTATACAGATAAGGTAATGCCATAAAAAATTTTGGATACCACTGAGCTAGACATTTCAATTTCGTGTTAACCCTGGATACTCATGGTATCAAAAATTATACCACTTCCCTATGATTCTCAATTGATATCACAATGACAAAGCTTTATTATGATCATCCTAAATTAAGAGAAAACCTGTTCACTGAGTATACAAATGACTGGAGCAGGAGGAGGGAATAAATACACAAAATATTTTTACAGATGTCATATTAAATCATCTCCTTTTGCTTGCACAGAGCTGTCCTTATTAACTTCAGGTTACATCTCTGTACTTGACTTCATGCCTTGCAGCAATACATTCCACCACAGTGTTTCTCACTGCTCTTTGAAGAACAAGCCTCAACACGTCAATGGTAAGAAAATGATGCTATGTTTCTATAGCTTCTTTTAATATTGGGTAATTACAGAGAGATGAAAACTTGGATTTATATTTCTATTAGCTCTTAGGAAGGTTGTGGTGTTCCAGGGACTGATTTTCAATGTCCAATCCAACTTTATCCGAAATGCCTAGATTAGGGTTGATGGCCCCTCAAAACAGCTCTTGTGGCCCCAGGAGAGAATATCTATGAAGCACCACATACAGGTTAGACGGAAGACCTAAGGATGTCCATTATGCGCTGGGGGTGGGGATGGTGGTGCTAATTCCCTCTTATCTGTGACCTAGACAAAGTGCCACAAGTTTGACCTGGACTAGGACTCTTCCACATTAAAGAATAGTCACTGGCTGAAATGCCAGCCTTAGAAGACCACAGCTTAGAAAATATTTCTCTTCTTTGTAAAAAAAAAAGCACTTGAAAATCAGAGATGATTTTTCTGTTTATCAAAACAGGTCTTGTTCCAACCACAAGATACAAATGTGACTTCTTCTCCTCCCAAATAAACCAGAGTTATTAAACTTAAGCACACTTTAGGCTCTGAATAAAGGTCGAGGGGAAAGGTACTCAAATACTCGGGATGGTCACACAATAGCTCCCCATTCCCAACCTATTTTCCACTTAGTGCAAAAGAAGGCAGGCGGTGGGCGGGCCCTGCTCCACAGCACTGCAGTTGGAGCTGCTGCTCCAGTTACTTCTCTGTGCCGCCTCTATGATCAAGACAGTGGAAAGAACTTTTCCTGGCTTTAATTTATATTCGTTGACTAGATGACGTTACAACAATAAGAGGAAGGCAGAAGGGAAGGAAGAAATTCCTCTCTGCCATGCATTTAAGGGACGCTTGGTTTATTCTCTGTACCCTATGGGAAGAAACACCAGCGCTTCGTCCTGAACTAAGAAATGCGAGGGCATTATTCACGCCCTTGGGTAGAAAAACAAGCATTTGGGGTTCAGAGCCACCAGGCATCGCGCTGGGGAGCTGCAGGCTGCCGACCAGCACTGGATTCCGGGTTCCCCCGGTCGCTGGCAGGCGCGGCACCTGTCTGAGCCAGGGGAAGTTGGGCTGCAGGACTCCGAATCTCCAGGACACCCACTAATCCCCATTCCCTTCCGGCATGCTTGTGCCAGTGTGTGTATACCTAAAGCCAAAGGGCTCGTTGAGGTGACGCTGGAAGGTACTTCTTTGGAGGGTGCTTAACAGGCGGGGGGAGACACGCCTTATGGGGACACGAGGCCTGGGAGGGCTCCCCAACCAGCTCCAGATGGCTGGGAGCCCGAATCCACGTGGAATGCAAGCGGAGACTCTCGCCGCCAGGTCCCTATTCCGCCAAATCCCTCCCTCACGCCCCCGGGACCCGCACAGGTCCCTCCGGCACCGACGCGGAGCAAACTCCAGCTTACCTGGACTGAGCGCGAACACCAGCCGCAGCAGCAGCGGCGCGCCCCCTGGCTGTGCTGGCCCCATCCTCGCTCTGCCCTGGGGACCGTAGCTGCTCGGGTCTGCAGAGGATAGTCTTGGCGGAGAGACACAAGAACCCGGAGACTCTCAGAAGCTGTGCAGAAGGCTTCTCTCCCCAGCTCGGGTGAGAGCAGGGAAAGTCGCCCGGCAGCTCCTGGGGCGCCGAGGGCCCGCCCCGGCCCGCCCTCCCGCCGGGACAAACTCCGGATCTGCCCCGGCCCCGCCCAGCCCCGGCCCGCGCCCCGCGCCCCGCGGCTGCACCTCCGCTCGCCACACCCCCGGCCGCACCTTGACTCGGTCACCCCGCCCAGCCCCGCATCCCGGACGTGGTGGGGATGGGGACGGCGCGCCTGGCAGCCTTTCCTGTCCTGCACAGGGCTGGCCGGGCACATCCGACCGGCCAGCGCCAGCCCTGTCACTAATCCGCCCCCCACAGCCTGTCGCCGGCCAGCAGGAGAACCCCCAGGTCCCCGGGAGGACTCTGGCGCCTCCGCAGCCCTTTGTCGCCCGGGGCTCCTGGCAGGGGGAGCCGCGAGCTAAACCACACACAGCTCCTAGGGGCCGCGCGGTGCGTCGCTTTTTCCGTCTCTCCTAAGAGGGTGGAGAAAGGGACAAAAATAAGCGCAGAATTACCAGGTTAGAAAGTAACTCATCAGGAAAGAAGATCTGCTCACAAGTTATGATTATCCGAGGTGATATTTAAGCAATACCTGCTGCAAGAGCGCTGTGTGTGAGAGAGAGAGAAAGAAAGAGAGAGAGAGATCATCATTCATTCTTCTCCTCCAAGATAATAAAGAGTTAATTTAATTACTGAATTTAGGAGACTTACCTCAAGACCACAGAGAAGGGTGAGAGTCCATATATGAACGGTGACTCTTGCTCTTTTTCTATATTACATCGTAACCATTTCCTTCCATGATTTCTGTCGCAGATCTGGAAAGAGAACATTCGATATCTGAGATTTTTACTTACAAACCTAAGAAATAAGATATTCACTTTTCTTCTCTAAATCTTATTTTTCATCCTAAAATTCACCCACAAATTCCCAGCACATCGCTGAAACCAGGATACTTTTGTGAAGTAAGCAAACATTTTCATAAATTAAGCTTAAGGAGTTGTCCTTCCAATCATTATTATCACCATTCCAGATCTGCACGGGGTGGGGGTGCCACTGTGAGCAGGGTGGGATGTCTGGGATATGCCACTAGGAAGCAAAGTGGCTCAGTGTGCGAAGGGCTAATTAATCAGTAAAAATCAAATGCCTTTCTTCACCGTAGGTAGGGCCAAAGTCTGGAATTTTTACAGTATGAAATCGGTATTCATCAGATGCTACTGCAGATGGTCATGACCGAAAATTCAACACCTTTGAACCCAAAATGTATAACCCCAGGTTCTTTCCTGTTTTCTTAT
Source organism: Eulemur rufifrons (assembly GCF_041146395.1). Lineage (NCBI taxonomy): Eukaryota > Metazoa > Chordata > Mammalia > Primates > Lemuridae > Eulemur > Eulemur rufifrons. The sequence goes on along the minus strand of NC_090999.1, from coordinate 32,945,100 downwards.
CTGTCGCTTACTAACTCTACTTACTAATCCTGACAAACACTTGAAGGGATTTTTTTTTTTCCTGACCTGTCTTTGGCACTCACCTGCTTACTAAGACTCCAGCTATCACCTGAGAGCTCTTAGGTGGCTGCTCACTAACCCTGACACACAACCTTGAGGCTCCTCACAGACGTCTTGTGGGAAGTCAGCCAGGTTTCAGGGAGATGAATATCTGTCTGTTTCCTTCTGACTCACTGAAATGTGAGTAAGTGTTTGGAACAGACCGTTGTTTGGGAGGCAGGATAGTTCTCTTAATGTGAGACAGGAATTTGTGCTTTGTCTCCGGGTGCTGGAGAGGAAAATGCATCCTTCTTTGCTTTTGTTCTCAGAACTAACCAGTACAGAATAAAGCAGGAGCTATAATTTTCCAGAGCTAGCCAAAACTTTTAAGAAACAAAGATCAGACTTCTGCCTCCTGTTAATTTTAAGAGCATAAAGAGTTCACGTGACAAAGCAACTTGAGAATCACTGCCTTCTTCCTCCTAGTAGTTATCCTTCCTAGGTGTAGCTGTGCTAGACACCACATTCTCAGCAGGAATTAGAAAGGTTAAGCCAGGGCTGCTCAAACGTTTTGGGTTGGGAAGCCCTTTACACAATCAGTCCTTTAATAATAAGGCTATTACATATTAACATAAATAACATATTTTTATGAAAAATAACTATATTTCCTCAAATAAAAGAATCCATGAGAAGAGTGGCATTGTTTTACATTTTTACTAATCTTTTTAATATCTGGCTTAAAAAATATATAATTTATGAGTAATTATATATTCACTGCTAAGAAATTATAATAAATTACTTTAATAAATTACTCATTATATGTTAATAAAATATCTAACTAAGTAAAAAAAATAGACACTTGGATTCTCATATCTGCTGCTCATTCAATATGGTTTTGGTCAAATTATGTGGATTAATCAGGTGCTACACAGATGTAGGCTTGGAAAAACAGGAGACAATTCTGGGTAATCCTCTGATACTACACTGAAACTCAACAAGTGGTAGTTTCTTAAAGACTAGTTGCAATGTGGAATCTGAAACCATATCAATAACTTTTACTAGTCTGTGGCATTAAAATTCATTGATCTACTGGCCTCTCCCCATCCCTCTTCCTCTCTCTCTCTTTCTGAGAGTGCCCAGTGGTGAAGAATACAATGCTTTCCAGTACCCCCATTGTTCTTGCGCCATCAGGGCAAATGTCAACACTGTCAAAAAAGCAAATGACGTCTCAGTATTGTTATGAAAATAGTTTTGACCTAACTGAGCACTTGAAAGGGTCTTTGAGACACCCAGAGACCAGAGACACTCTGAAAAGAGCTCAGAGAAGGAGCGAGGCCTTTCCCTCTTTTCTCTCTCTTAGCTCAGGGAGAGTTTTGTAGGAGGACGGGGCTCAGATGAATTTTTTCCAGTGTTTCCTTCTGATCTTTCCTGTTTTCATGTCCTGCTTCCTCTTTTGTATATCTCATTCGCATATATACAATCCCCTAAAGCAGAAACCTCTGCTTTCTTCTCGGGGCCACCACCAGGCCACTCTGCCACCGCACCATACTAATTCTGTCTTTACCCTCTACTGTGGTTGCTGTGACATCTATTTTCTGTTCCACTGCTACTCTCTTTAGTTCAAGCCTTTTTGATCTTTCACCATGATGACAAGTCTCCCAAGTAATCTGTCTGTGCTTCCTCTTCTCCTGTTCCAATCTACCCTCTACACCTGTTGTCATAGTTATCTTTCTAAAATTCAAGGTAGATGTGCTGAAAATCTTTGGATGTCTTCAGGATGAATTTCAAGCACCTTAGAGTTTAAGCTTACAACTGGGCCCCAGCCCACCTTTGCTGTCTCTCTCACCATTTTTCCCTTCTGCATACTACATTTCAGCCACATTTACCTATTGACTGGCCTGCCTCTTCCATTCTTCCTTGCTAATTCCTTTGCTATTTTTCTGCTTAGAATGCCTTTCTCCTTTTTCTCCATTTCTTCAAAGTTTACTTCAAGGCTCCAGTCAAATTTTATATTATGTGCCCAGCCTTTCTATCCCCTTCATTGAGAACTAATTATTCTTCTTTCTTGGTTCTGGGATTTCCTATTTTTTCCCCTACCAATAATCCTTCTTTTGTATTATGGTGTATCTTGAATTTAGTTATATGTGTACATTCTACCGTTTCACTTAAATGCTGGATCTCTGAAATTTTCTATGTTTATATCACAAGAGTTTATTCATACACTTGATAAATGTTTCTAATAAATAGTTCCTATATTGAAGTGAAGTTCCTGACAGTCCCATATTCTTCTCCCTAGACCTGAAGAGGGTAGTGAATGTGACATTCTATGTAAGTCCTAGAAGATTTGAAATGAAGGAAGCAGTCACTCTTCCCATGTTACCCAGGAAATCCATGACATGACTGAGTAAAGCTCAGAATTCATTGAGCTTGACTCACCTGCTCTTCCAGGCACTGGCTGAGGTACATAATGTCCACGAATAAAAGAGACACTTCCAACTTATAAAACAACTGAAACAAATAAACAATAATAAAATAATTCTATTAATATGTTCCCCGGCTTACTGGCCCCATCAATACACATATGAATTTTATTCATTCTTCTATTCTAGCACTACTAGGGTTGACGGTCCTTATTTGTTTTCATGTGGGTGGTGGACACGTGAAGTAATTTGCCAGCTCTGCCCACGGGCTTTCTCAGGGTCTTCCATGATTCCCCGTTAGAGGTTATTAAGTCACATGATCCTGCCTCCTAGGCACCAGGGCAGACACCTGACCCAAGCTGGATCAATCAGATTCTTTCCCCCATGGATTTATATTCAGGGTATAGAGATTCTCGAGTCTTTGCTGACCCATGGACTAGGGATTTGTGTTCACTTGGGACAACCATTTTCTTAATGAATATTTAAAAAAAAAACTGATCTGCGCTATTCATAGAAAACAGATACAGAGACAAGAGACCAAGAAACTCAGGTGTGAATGCATGAGAGAGAGAGAGAGAGAGAGAGACAGAAATTGCTTTAGTTCTTTATCTCTTTTTATTTTCTATTTGCAGTCAAGTGTGAGATCTGGCTGCTCTTTCTACGTTTAATTTCATATAATGTCCCTGTATCATCCTTTCTAATAGTTTATCTTTTCTCTTCAGCTAGTTTGATCAGGTTTCTATTCCTTGTACTAGATTACCTTGAAGACAAATCTGTCTCTTTCTTTAGGGAAATCCCTAAGGACAGTGAACATGTCTTATTCCTTTTACTCACAATTCTTAAAATGGGGCTTGACACAAAGTCGATGCTCAATAAATGTTTGTTCCACTGATAAATAAACATATTTGTTCAACTAAAGACTAATGTCTTAATTTGTTAAGATAAATCTGAGCAAAGAAGAAGTTAAGAAGTTTGTCTCTTAGAACATGGAAAAGCTTAATGATGGGGAAACATTGTTCATCTGTATTTCAGATTTTTTTTTAAAGAAACTTGAAGCTCAGACTCAGGGGGATGGGGGGCATGGGCAATATATATAACCTGAACTTTTGTACCCCCATAATGAGCTGAAATAAAAAAAAAGAAAGAAAGAAATGTGTCCTCTGAGGAATCCAGTCTGCTTATGGCTATCTGCTACTTTGCTTTCTCTGGAAAATTTGGATGTTCCCGTTAGACATCAGTTATATTTTGGGGGGGTGGGAATCAATCTTCCTTAAACTAGCCTAAGTCATAGAATAGTTCATCAAAAGGATATGAGGAAATTTCTGAGAACCCAAAGACAGAAATTACAGCTCAGTCTTAGGTACCTAAAGTGGAAACTAAAGACAAGAACCCAGTTCTCTCTGTGCAACTTTTAGGGAATGTATGAGTTCTTGACTTTGCTTCTCTGTGCATACCTGCTCTGTTCTCCCCTCTGTGGACTGACTTCCACTTTAAATACTTATCATTTCCATTGCCCATAACTTCAACTTGAAAGTACCTTTAGTTTTCGGTGGCCTCTCTCCAATTGAATTCTATAAGACCTAATTTTAACTCAGTAAAGGCTCTTCTTCAATTTGACACACTCATAAGACCACTCAAGATGGATTTTTTTTCTTAAAGTCCTCTGTTAAGAATGCACAATCTTTGGATCTTTAGGTAGTTATCATTCTTTTCTGAAGCCAAGATCCCTTCTTTCTTAGCCATTTTGCAATTTAACTTTTAGTGCATCTCAAGTGACATTAACTTTTATTTTATTTGCAGTAATTTTGATTGTACCATTTAGCCTGGAATCTCTCTCCTTTTAGATGGAAACACATTTCAAATGTTTAACATCAAAAAGTCAAACAGAGCCAATTTAACCATTAGCATTTATTTGACTGACAGACCAGTGAGCTTTGCTTGCACATCAAAAGAATGAAATCAGTGAAACTGGGAGAGCCTAAAAAGATTTTAAACTTCAATTTTGCCAGGAATCTCAGTCTTAACCATGATCTAAACCTTCTCTGTTTCCATGTCCCCTAGTATGCCTTATGAGCAGGCAATAGCTACTACTCCTAGCTCACAAACTTTAACCCATTTTGTGGTCTTCAAATATTTGTCTCTAAGGTCCCTGCATAATTCTCTTCCAGACTTTCTACCTCTTTTTCTCACAAATTCTTACAATTTCTAACATGACTCTTTACTTGGATTAAGCTGTGAATCTTGCAATAGCTTCCCTTTTGTAACTTTCTTGTTCACTTAACACTTGTTTATTTAGCATCTCCCATGTGCAAAGTAATGAGCTAAGAGCACTGTGGAAAGAATCAATACTTACTGTCCTTAATGGTGGTCTCAGTGAGCTTGAAATCTCATTACCAAATATTTTCTTCAGAGTCTTGCTCTAGCTGAAATCATATGCTGTATATGAGCAGAGAATATGGAAATTCACTCTGGTTTATGTCATTCATTGGAATGACAGAATGTTTAGGTTTATTTTTTTTAGACTCAGTATGAACCTTTATAAAAGTACAGTTATATGGAAGGTGGCTTGTACCATCAAAAAACTCTAGATGTGTAGGTAAATGAAGATGTTTCAAGGCTTAATTTTGGGGGAACTAACATTTTTAAAGCCCTTAAAGCCATCAGTTTTCACATGGTGTGCTACGGTAACACAGTTCATTTTATTCTTATATTTTTGGCTCATGACATATACATAGAAGTAGTGATGTTAGGTAGATAGTGAGGGATTCTAGGTCTCATAGGGACAAAAGTGGGTGCCATTACAGTTTACCCCCCCAAATGGGATTTCAGCGAGGCTCATGGGAGATCTGCATGCGTAGTAAGAACCAGGTCATGTAACTCCCAACTGTCCAAAGTAGTTCCATGGTGATGTCTGAACCACCAGGAGGTCCCTATCTGGACACTAGAAAACAAGACCCAGACCATAGCTAAGGTCTCTCTTTTGCTACGACAGTGGGTCCGGTTGTCATCGGTGGTGTATGTATCTCTCACCCTGTAAACCTATATCTTGCTCTTGCTCTATAATCTTATCTTTCTCTCTTCAATAAACCTCATTTTTGTGCTTGCCTTACTTTGGTGCGTCTGGTCATCCTTCAGCCATGAGCCCACCAAGAACCAACATTTCAGACTGCAACCTGACAGTGACTTTCACTCCTTCGTAAATTAAAACTTGTCAGCCTCACCAGTCTCTGAGGACAAGTGAGGTCCCATTCATGCAAATGCCCAGATGTTCTCCTCTCACTGTTCCCATTTGTATACACAGGGCAGAGCCCTGCTATGGTCCGAATGCATCCCCCAGAATTCACATATTGGAAACTTAGTCCCCAGTGTAACAGTATTGAGAGGCTGCGCCTTTTGGGAGGTATTTAGATGGGGACAACACACTCATGAATGGGTTAATTCCCTTGCAAAAGGGCTTGATGGAGGGAGGTTGATTTCTTGTTGCCCTTCTGCCTTTAGCTATGTGAGGATGCAGCAAGAAAGTTCTCACTGGATGCTGGTGACTTGATCTTGGGCTTCCTAACCTCCAGAACTATGAGAGAATACATTCTGCTCTTTATAAATTACCCAGTCTGTGGTAATTTTTTATAGCAACACAAATGGGCTAAGATAGGCCCTCAACTCCTGAACTATCCCTTGATGTGGTGGATCAGTCCTGGCTGCTGTTGGCCTCTGTTGCTTGAGGCCCATGCACTTCTCCGTCACTAAATGGGTGTCGAGTCCTGTCCATTTCCACAACTTGTGATGATATTGGATGTCCTTGTGCCTTAAAACGAGGAGAGTCCTGCCTTCCCTCAGACTGATAGTCTCTTAGAGGGATTCCCCAAAGGCTTGGCTATGCCCTAATGTGTTACATGGTCTGATGAGATTTAGCCACAGCCATTCCCCTGCCCCCTCTACCCCCAGGGTGCTCACATATCTCCAGGATAGCTGGGTCACTGAGCATTCAAATGAGAGTTCCACGGTATACCCAGAAGCACCACTTCCTCCTGGCCCTCAGCTCTGTTTTTGAGTCTGGCTCAGAATTTTTCCACCATATTTCCATGCAGTTTGGCTCTGTTCTTTTCCATTCTCTGCCTTCCCCAACTATCTAATTCCACATGACACATGATTAAATCTTAGCCCCAGCCCTAGGACAAACCCCTGCTACATATTTATATATTTATTTTAAGTATAAGATTTTAATATAGATTGTATTTTTTCTTCAACAGCTGCATTGATGTGTAATTAACATACAAGAAACAGTGCATATTTGAATTGTACAATTTGAGATGCAAAATCCTTAATTGCACTCTTTAAAACTCCTTTATAGGAAAAAAAGTCATATAAATTATAGTAGGTCACTTATGCGGGGTACAGGATCTGAGTACATTTCTGCCTCTGCAATGCAAGGCATGTAAATATGTTCAATACTAGACATGAGTCTCTCTCAAGAACCATATTGTCTGATAGAAAATACAAAATGAAAAAAGCCAATTATAATATTTACAAAGTCCCTTCTCACCCACCACACACACAAGTACCAAAGACAAGAAAACAAACTAATCATAAAATACATCCCTTACAATGGAAACCTAATCAGCAATAAAAAGGAATGAACAATTGATATATGTAAAAACATGAATGAATCACAAACACATCATGCTAAACAAAAAATGCAGATACAAAAGGCTATATTCTTTATGAATCTACGGATATGACAATCTCAAAAAGGCAAGTCTAAAGGGACAGAGATCAGATATGTTGCAGAGGCTGGGGATGAGGGGAGGAAGTTGACAAAACGGGCATGCAGAAACTTTTAGGGGCGATAGAAATATTTTACACCTTGACTGTGGTCGTGGTTATGTGACTGTGTACATTTTTCAAAACCCATAGAAATGTTGACTTGAAAAGGATAAACTTGGCTGCATATAAATTATACCTAAATAAGTATGACTTCAAAATTTGAAAAATTCAAGTTAAAAAGAAAATGTGAATCTCTAGAAAGGGAGATAAGCAGGGTAAAGTCTGGCTACAGTGAAGCCGTCTCGGGAAGGAGCTGTGCTGGAAGTGGGCCTTCGGATGCAATTTAAGGAGACAAAATGCCGATATTAATGTCACAATGTCTAGGAAAAGGAAGGAACAGAGACTAATTCTTCATATTTAATCACTTACTTAAAAGGCATTTTCAATGTATCTAAGCACATTTGGCTGCCTTGCTTAGAAACTGATAGAAGAGAACGGATGTTTCTTTTTATAATCAGTGAAAATAATATTTAAACATAAAAACAAAATGCCTCACTGGAGAGCTAGGTAGCCCCTAGGGTGTCTGAAGTAGTCCCTCTTGCTCCATTATTTCTATCAGTCCAAGGATGCCTGCCTGGCAGTGCCATCAAATGCAATCTGATCAACATCTGTTGGGAAAGTCTGTTGTGCATTCTCACTTGCCTTCAGCCAACTTCCAAACTCTGTGCTGAGAAGAACGGTCCTTTCCTAATGCTAAGGAGGCCCTGTTACATTCAATCCAGCACGTTTGTTGAGTACGTGCTATGGCCATCTATTGCACAGAAAGCAGAGTGTGGGGGAGATAGAAGTGCAATGCATGTTGTCCTCAGGAAGCTGACAGTCGGCTTGTGGGATAAGACATATTCTTGTAATAAGAGCTTTTGCCTGGACTTTGCCTGTGCAGGTCTGGAGCATTAGTGGGAGAATTCCCTGGGAGTCAAGTTGCATTCTGGATTCAGGAGCCTTATGAATGATGAACTTACCTTAATGGAGAAAATAGATACAGCAATGACCCAGCATCTAAAAGGAAGGATTACTTGGATTACAGAAAAGTGTCTGGCCTGGCTCCTGTTTATAGGATTGAGAGCACCAGGGTAACTGAGAGTAATACAGAAGCAGAAGGAAAGTATTCTCATCTCCATTTCAGAAGACAACAGCACAGCATCTTTGTGTTGAAGGTGTCAGCAGCAGGAGATGCCAGGAGAAAGAACTAGAGGAAGAAAATGGCAGACACCATTGGATAACCAAGAAGGGGTGTTCATGAACATGAGATAGCCCTTTGGGGATTTCCAGAAACAATTGGAGGAGGGTTATTTTTAAGGGCCAGGAGTAGGGAGACTGTAGTTTGCTGACAAAGAATGTCAATACATCCAAGGATATTTGAAACTATTAATATGAGCCCAGTTTTACCTTCGGGTGGGCCTGGAATAGGCACATGTGACTAAATGCATAAGTATAAAATTAAAAGGTCATTTAGTGCCATAAGGACTGCAGCAGGCTGTAATTACCATTGGAATTCAGAGGAGGGAGAAATCATAGTGTCCTGTGCAGTAGAACTTCCTTGAGAAAGAGCTCAGGAGTTGACATTTAACTCACAGCTCTGCAGAAAACATTTTCCAAAGAATTGTCCCAAAAGAGTTTCCCTCTGATAAAAAGCATCTTTTGATATCTCTTTGAGGGAATGGTGACTGCTCAGGTTCATTGTCACTCTTTGAGCTGGTGATTTTCTGTAAATGTCTAGGTACTTATTATTTCTTCTTTAAAATTCTTTTTCTTATTTTTGTCAGCTTTGTTGGGGGTATAATTTCTATACAATCAAATTCACTAATTTTTAGTGTGCAATTTGAAGAATTTTGACAATTGTATATAGTCACGTAAGTGTCACTACAATCACAATATGGAACAAAATGGAACTTTTCCTTTACTCTAAAAGGTCTCTCATGGCCCTTTGCAGTCAATCCTCTCTTCCAACTCTAGCCACAGGTAACCACTTTTCTGCCTTCTCTCACTATAGTTTTGCTCTTTCTAGAATTTCATATAAATGAAATCATCTAGTATGTGGAATTTAACAAAATGTTTTTGAGATTAATCCATGTTGTTGAGTATCAGTAGCTCCTTCCTTTTTATGGCTAAGTAGCATTCCATTTATGGCTATATCACAATTTGTTTAATTACACTCAATTTTAAGCCACTCTAAATTGATTTTTCTGTTATATAAAGCCAAATACATCTCTATATAGATTATTATTTATCCAAGATAGTTCTTTTATTCTGGAAGATGTGTATGAAAATATTTATACTTTTTATGCAAATAGAAGATGATTTGTTTTAATGTTTTGATTTGTAATATTTGGGTATTATAGCTTTGCTAGTATTTAAAAGTTTGGAAAAACGTTAAAGGCATTTTTAGAGATGGAATTCTTCAAAGCTTCAATTCCCCATATATAAACACCATTTTAAAACCTTTTGCCATTTTTAAATTTTTGTCAAAGAGTCCAGCAAGCCTGATAATTTTGAAATAGTTTTTATTTAAAATGTTTTACCCATAAGAATTATGATATAAAGATCTAAGATTTTAAGTTAGTAGTATTTTTTGACCAGTACCATATATAAGCTATTTGTAGTATATATTTTGCAAATTACATTTCTTTCATCTTGAAAAGTTTCATAATTCCACCAAGAACCCACTTGTATTGTTACTGTGAGAAAGCATTATTAGACATAAAATGTATCATAACTATACTTTATTTTATGTTTGTACTGTTATATGTTGTTGTGATTCTTATAATAGTTAATCATATAGTAAAAATCCTGATATTTTTGTATAAGTGAAAACGCTGGTCTGAGAATTCTGACAATTGGTAGAGGCTACATACATTGAGAGACATTAGCTGGAGAGGCATTTTAGATATTAAAATAATATGAAAACAGAACAATTAAGTATTATTTTGCACAATAGGCAGTAAGTTTATGAAACTTATTATTCTAAGATATAATTAATAGATCAAAGAAGACTTTTAGTTAAATACATTGTTGATGCATAGCTAATATTAGAATTTGAAATATAAGGACATACTTTTGAATAATTAGAGCTTCTCAGAAGCAGAGCAGAAACTGAAGTTAAGAGTAGTGAGGACCTCACACTTGGGAATGCCCAAGCGTAGCCTGGGTCACACTGGCAGGGATGTTGTAAAAAAGTTTCCAGTAGTGGGTGATTTTTAAATTGCCTCCAAATCTGTGAGTCTATGATTAGCGACCACTATAGTTTTCTTGTCAAAGATACAAAAATGAGCTGGATAAATAAAGCTTCATAAAACTGTATCCACTGTCATGGTATTCCACATGGCATTGCTTCTGACTGAGGAGCTTACTTCACTGCACAATAAGCACAGCAGTGGGCTCAGGCTCACGGATTCACTTGTCTTGCCATGTTTTCCACTATACTGAAGCAGCTGGCTCAATAGAACAGTGGAATGTCCTTAGAAAGACTCAGTCACAGGAGCAGCGAGGTGACAATGCACCAGAAGGAAGGGCAAGGTTCTCTACAAGTCTGTACATGCTCAGAATCAGAGTCCTATATATGGTGCTGTTTCTCCCTTAGCAAGGATTCGTGGGTCCAGGAATCAAGGGTGGAAATTGGAGTGGCACCATCCACTATTACCTCCAGTGACCTACTAGCAAATAGTTTTCTTCCTATTCCCATGACCTTATGCTCTGCTTGCCTAGAGGTCTCATTTCAGTTCCAATGGGAAGAATACTTCCTCCAGGAGACACAACAGTAACTGGAAATTAAGACCACTATGAGCTTCTCATGCCTCTGAATCAACAGGCAAAGAAGTGAGATACTATGCTGGGTGAAGTGAGGGATCCTTACGACCAAGGAGAAATTGGACTGCTATTCCACGATAGAGGTAAGGCAGAGATTGCTTAAAATGGAAGAGATCCCTTAGGGCATCTTCGAGCATTACCATGTCTTGTGATTAAGATCAATGGAAAACTACAACAACTCAATACAGGAAGGAATGAATGGCCCAGAGTTACCAGACCCTTCAGGAATGAAGAATTGAGTCACTCCACCAGGTAAAGAGCCATGACCAGCTAAGGTGCTTGCTGACAGCAAAGGGAATACAGAATGGTTAGTGGAAGAAGGCAGTTATAAATACCAGCTATGACCATGTGACCGGTTGCAGAAAAGATTTTAATTGTTATGAATAATCCTCGTCATTTTTATTAGAATATGATTATGTTTTAAATGTAAGTATTTATATTTAAATATAGTAAGCAAATATCTTTGTTTTTCCCTATTTTTTATCCCTTATCATGTAATATCAGCTGTATTGACTTTATATCATAGTTCAGTATTATTAATTTTACATCATAGTATTTCAGTTACAGGACATTAAAGAGAAGAGTCAATATGACTCAGGGATTTTACTCCCCTTCTGGGAAAGGGGTTAATGGATTTCTGGTTGTATGCAGGGTAGTTGTATCATGTTTGATGGAATTACGACCTTGCTGTTGTCTTTATGTGGAGGTTAAATATGGCTTCAGGTGATGTGTATGGGTGCCAAGTTGACAATGGCAGACTTGTGATGATTAGTTTTGTGTATTGATTTGACTGGAACATGAGGTGCCCAGATATTTGGTTAAATATTATTCTGGGTATGTTTGTTAGGGTGTTTCTGAGTGAAATTAACATGTGAATTGGTAGACTGAGTAAAGCAGATGGCCACTGTGAGCTTCATCCAAGCTGTCGGAGGCCTGAATGGAGCAAAAGGCAGGTTCAGGGAGCATTTGCTCTCTCTGCCTGACAGCTTCAACTAGGACATCAGTCTTCTGCCCTCAGAATGGAACTTACACCATTGGCACTCCTGGTTTTCAGGCTTTTGAACTTTGACTAGAACTTACATCATCAGTTCTTCTGATCTCAGTCCTTCAGACTTGGGCTGAAACTATACCACCATCTTTCCTGAGCCTCTAGCTTGCAGATGGCAGATCATGGGACTTCTCAGCCTCAATAATCATGTGTACCATTTCCTTATAATAAATCTCTGTATCTCCCCCTCCCTCCATATATAGATATACATATATATATATATTCAATAGAATATACATATCCTATTGATTTTGTTTTTCTGGAGATCCTTGACTAATACACTCCTATCAATTCCTGCATTTATTCAATAATAAGTAAATATTTACTGAGAGTTACTATGTGCCAAGTACTACAAAGATAGAGAGATGTGTATTCTGTACCTCTGTGTTTTCATTTTTCTTCAGTGACTTCCTGTCAAGTCCCTCCCCTTGGGGAACATGGCTTTAGAATCAGATAGATCTTGGCTTTTATTTCAGCATCACCACTTACTAGCTTTATAACCTTGAACTAGCTCCTTAACTTCTTTGAGTCTTAGTTGCATCATCTGTAAAACAACAATAATAATAATACCACCACTTAGCATTGTTAATAGGATTAAAAGGCATGTTGGAAAATTGCCCAGCTTAATGGCTGGTGTGTGGGAGGCAGGCAACAGATGTTAGTCTCCTCCCTTTCTTTCTCTCCCTGTAAAAAAATGGGACATCTTACCCAACCCTATCAGTTTCATTCAAAACTACCTACTTTCCCTGTACTATTGCTTTGCATGTTCTAATCACATACCTCTTTCAGAATACAAATGACTCTCCATCTAAACAATCCTCATTCGTGTGTTTGCTCATGTATACACTCAGACATATTCACACAAAGATGTATATTCTGTTTAAAGACAACCACAGCAGACAATAGTGAATTCAAACTTGTAAAAATTTCTGACAAGATGCTGGCAACACAAGGTTACATTCATCACTTATTTAGTGGTTCATCATAGAAGATGGAAAAACTGATCTGCTGTCAGACAATACACTAATTGGAATCTTTGCAGAATTACCCACCTTGTAATGATGAGGTATACAGGATGGGCAGGAATGAAAGAAGGGTCTGAAAAGTGTGTGAAAAGGAATAACAGATGGTACTTGAGTGAAACAGAATAGAAACATCTGAAAGTAAAGGAAGGAAGGAAACAGAAAAGGAGAGACTGGGCATGCAAAGCTAAAGAGCCCTGGGCATTTTATTAAGGATGGAGTTCCTGCCATGGCTAACTTCCAGCTCCACTAATTGCAGTCTGATGGCCAATTCTGGACGCTATTCTTTATTTACCAGGTTGAGACATTTCCACTCTTGCCTTTGGAATGCCATTTTGAGTTGTGGTATCTAAATGAATTCATGCCACACATACTCAGTTGAAAGATACTACAAAAACCAAAACAGTAGCTGAGAGAAGTGGAAGCTAAAGAGAAAATCTGCAGATGTTTCCATGCTGCTTTTACAAGCCAGCACAATTCCAGTCAAGGACCAACTAGAGCCCTGGCACTTGACCAAACTGCATATAAACTGCGGTGCTTGGATTTAGACGACTGCAACCAGAATCTGTGTGGGTTAGGGGTCCTTCTACACATCAGTTTAAGACTCAAGCTTCACAGTGGAGTGACTCCATGGATTCTGCCCTAATCCAAGTTTCATTTTGCGTGAAATGACCTTGGACTAGAACTGATGATGTAAATTCTAGTCCAAGTTGAAAGGCCTGAAAACCAGGAGTGCCAGTGGTGTAAGTTTCAGTCTGAGGGCAGAAGACTGATGTCCCAGTTCAGGCAGAGAGAGCAAACTGTCCCTTAACCAGCCTTTTGTTCCATTCATGTCTCCAACAGATTGGATGAAGCCAATGAGTCCTTAAAAATCTGCAGGACATCAAAGTCAACCCAAGCAAAAATCTAGGACTTCTATAGGCTTAGTGGGATTCCAGGGGTCTCTGTCTCTCTCACAAGATTAGAATCTTCCTACGTCTGGGACTGCACACATGTTAAAGTTCTCTTATGATCACTATTTGCATGGTATATCTTCATTCCATCATTTTCCTTTCAATCTATTTGTGCCTTTTAACCTGAAGTCCGTCTCTTTTAGAGAGCATATAGATGGCTTTTATTCTTTTATCAGTCTGAAAATCTCAGCTTTTTGATTTGGGTATTTAGATCATTTACCTTTAATGTAATTATTGATATGATCAGAATTATATTTGCCATATTGCTATTTGTTTTCTATGTCTCCTGTTTCATGTGCTCTTCTGTTCCTCCTTTACTGCCTTCTTTTCTTCATGCTTGTAACATAATGATGCCAGTGCTTTTGTTTCTGTCAAAATTCTTTCTTTCTCTAGGATTATTAATAAAATAACCCAATAAAAACCAGTTGGTTTTCCATAATGAAGAGGACCACATTTGCTATTATTCTGAGGTTATCTTATGCATCTTTCCCCCTCCACTCCTTTACTCTCTGCTCCACCCCACTTTTAGTAGTAGGTAAAAAAGTAATTATTTGACACGTGGACTGTGGAGAATTCATGGTATATGTATAGTGGTTGTTGACACAGAGAGAGAGTGGGGGTGGGTGAGTAATTTTCTTATTTATTGTCAACTCCAGACCAAGGGAAGTATTTGATGACTATCACCTTTTTGATACCAAGGAGAAATTAACAAATATAATATTATATTTTTAAAATATGCAGGGTTCCATATTCTTTGTGATTTTTAAGCATGCAAATTCTGGTGCTGGTGTGATGGCTGTTTTAAAATTATTTCTGGTGTTTTGCAAATTTTCTACGTGTATATATCTCCCTTTACTCCAGATGAATTTTTTTCCTGATTTAAAAATTGATACTCCCTTATTTAAAAAACAAAATCAAATAATATTACTATTATAAAGAAGAAAATAGGCATCACTTCTAGTCTTCTTAATTAATGATTACTTCTGTTTGGTGAATATTCCTTCTGACATCTGCCTATGCGTATCACATTATTTTTATAATTAGGGTGAACAAAGACATCACAAAAGATAAGAAAGCAAATATTGTACTGCCTATTCTCTTGACTTACAAATAATAAATCTTGATGTACACCATTTATTTTCTAGTGCATGTATTCATATTCTTCCTTAGTGCCCCCACCGCATTCTCTTTCTGGATGAAGGGTGGAGGGAAAGATGAACCACTTAATTCACAGTAAGAGAGAAAAGACAGGGCATTGGAAACATGCTCTGCTGAAAATTAGGTACAAGACTTTACAAATAATCTCTTCATAATTCAGTCTGTCTCTTCTGTAAAAATAACTCCCTCACTCACCTTGCAGCACAGTTTGAGGATGAAATTTTTTACAAGATAACCAGGTGTTATTTCTGCTTTCTCCTGTATTTTCTTCTAGCTCTTATATTTAAAATATTTAACAATTTTATTTCTTTAAACTATAGATTGAATAACAAAAATAACTCTTTTTTATAGCTTGGTTTTTTTTTTTCTTTTTGGTCTCATAGTATGTGGTATAGTCCATTATTATACCACGGAAGATTTATTATTAAAACATCTCATTAGAAGATACGTAGTAATATAGATTCTGTGGTTTTTGTCTCAAGTTTGTGAAAAACTAATCACACTGCTATATCTTGTACAGGAAACACCATAGATAGATTTTTTGTTTTGTTTTGTTTTTTCCATTTAGAGCATTAAAGTGAAAACTTGCTAAGGAACTAAAAAAAGTTAGAGCTTTGGAAGAAGTCATATTCATTTTGGATAAAATTTGTATACCTAAAATCACAGCAGTCACATTCTTGTTTGAAGAATCATTTCTTTATTTAACATATAAGACAGGATGCTCATTTACCTTGACGTAAAATACACAGCTGATGCACAAGATAAGACAGAACTATACAAAAATACCAAACCTCTGACCTCAAGTCAGTGTACAGGATATGCCACACATAGGACATTCAAAATGCTTTTACTCTCTCAGCTATTTCTAATTATATCAGCTTAAATGACTGCTACCCGATAATTGATTTCTTTTTAAAAATGTGTTTATGTAAGGCACATAATAAATTACTAGCAAAGGTTGTGCTTCTTTGTTCTTGAATGCAATCAAAACATTTTTTTCTAATGAGTTTACCCAATAAAAGTCTTGTAGAAATGCACATATCTTTAGGTTATTAGTTTTAATGAGTTTATTCTGAGGTAAATTAAAAAATGAACAATGCAATATACTTTATGGTAGATCAGGCAGAAAAGTTTATTGGAGTGATAGATGTTCAGGGCAGTGGTTATTATATGCAATTAAAAAAAATAAAATGTATACAATTCTTTACACTGCCCATTAACAATTTTACAATCTCACAGTAGTAAAATACAGTATACCATTCTCCCTACAGGCTGATATTTCCTAATAAGGAAGGCAGAGCATCTGTTGCATCCTGAGTGCAGGTAGGTGTTGTCAGAAATAAACACTAAATATCAAAATTTCTTGTGTGAAATGGTTCTAGAATGAAGAAGGTCAGAGACGTTGCTGTGCCAAGTGATTGTTTTTACTTGAGTCCAGAGTGTGTCAAACTCTAGGAAATTAGCCCTGGTTAATCTATAGGTAAGAATATACTTCT